>NC_084704.1:30642158-30957079 GCF_033807575.1 Cydia pomonella
GCGTGAGTGCGAGCATCGGAACCATTTTAGCCAGAAGTTGTGCAATCCATCCGGCCCAGGGCTTTTCCAGTTCTGAGCCGTGCGGATGGCACAACTTACGTCATCGGGGCTGATGGTGATTGCCCCCATAGGTTCGATGGACTCGCACTCACGCTCGACAACACTCATCCAACCCCCCTCGGTGTGTTCGACAGGCACTGACCAGATGCTACGCCAGAAATCAGTCATGGCAGTAGCATCTGGCGACCGCGTGTCGGACGCACGAAGGTTGGTTTCCTCCCACTTTCGGTATACCTTCCTTTGATCACTCTGAAAAAGACGATTCTGCTGGAATCGATCCACACGCTTTCTATTATTTATTATTATTATATTAAATTAACTTTCATATTGTAAATAGTTGTTAGGTGTTTTGAAGATCACTAACTTATAAACTTTATAAAGGACCAGTTTCGTCTCTTCTGCATGAAAATTACCTATTATACAGTAAGCATTAAATAGGTAGTGACCGCCAAAGTGGCAAAATATATTAAATACATACATATAATAAAATTATTCCAAAGGTAACAAATGTGTGTCACGATATAAGAATTTGCCCACTTTGGTCTACTCGTATTTGATGCCTACTGTACAGTAGCCATCAGATATAACGGGACGGGCAAGGTGCTCAAAAATATCTGAACACGCATTTATAATGCCTTGATAATAGAGGCGTGTTCAGATATTTGTGAGCACCATGGCCGCTCCGATATATTTGATGGCGACTGTACCTACCTATTTTAACAGAAGTGTACATACTAAACAATGTTTCTACAAAAACAAATAATTATTTTTAACAATTAGATCAACGTTTTATATTAGTAGTATTAGCGAATTAAATTTACTAATCAGTAATTTAATTTAATAATCCGGTAGATTAAAAGGTAATTAATAACAATAAAGTGTCAAATGGTTGATTAGAGCGCGTGGACTATGAGTATGTTATTATTATTTTAGCCATAGATAACGATTTTTTTTAATTGCTTAGACACCTTAAAAAATAGAGGTTCTCAATTTATATACCTACCTCGTTTTTTATGTTGGTGACCAATGAACTTTAACTCCAGGTTTTAGGGTTCCGTAATAGTCCACAATAGTCATTAGCACTTTACAAATGTAAACGAACAATTTCACGTGACTTCAGTTCTTTATTTAAAGTAAACTACCTATAAATACTTTGTTGATATTTTGATCTAATTATTATGATACGACCTTGACACGACTCGCAATATATCTAGCGCGCACCAATTACTTTAATAACAAAAGAAACAGAGCCATTCATTGCCCCGTAGGTAAAGGAACAGAGTTTTAATTGTACAACTTCTGGATAAACAGTCCAGTAGAGTAAGTATTAGGTCCATCTTTGAGAAATATGTCATTCGTCGTATCCAACTCGAACGGGCAGTGTTCGGGAAGCTAGGTTTTCCTTATACTACGGCTGTGGCAAACAAGCATACGGCCCGACTGATGGTAAGCAGTCTCCGTAGCCTATGGACGTCTGCAATTCTAGAGGTGTTACATGCGCGCTGCCGACCCCCCATGGGCATGGGCTAACACTGCGCACCCCCGTTAGAGCTGGCAACCCTACTCAACGGCAAGAACATACCACTATGAGTAGGATCTAGTGTTATTTGGCTGCGGTTTTCCGTAAGGTGGAAGTACTTCCCCAGGTGGACTCTGCTCTAGATTTAGAATGACGATGATGATGGAGGTATGTAATATCTTCTCGTCTACAATACCACAATATCTTACGATAATGGTGTGTTATCTACTGCAGTCACAAAGTCAAATTCACCATGTTTGGCAGCAACCATTGGTCGAAATTTTCCTGTGAAATCAAATTGGCATTGAGAAAATTTAGCTCGTCGTAGCTCTGTGAACAAGGCACATTGCTCCGAGGATCAAAATCAACTTGGGCAAAAAGGTACTTGAATGACTAACACGAACGTACGACCCAGCGTAGAGAAGGCACTCGACATTCTACAAGATGGGATGCCGATCTGATTACTAAAATCGCAGTTTGCCTCCGACAGAAAATTGGTAACCATTGTATGAAGACAACGCTCAATCGGCCGATCCTTGGTCAATCAATCATAAATATCAATCTCCCTTGCATTGGTTAAAAAATACATGTGATGAAAATACAAACAATAAACCCGTCTAGCGACTAATTTCGATTGAAAAACAACGTACGATATGATACAAATCTCTGTGATTGAAAGGCAATAAAAAATCAGATTAAGACTGGAAAGACCAAAACCCAGTAGCTGTCTCACCAAAGATAAAGGATTAAGTCGTATATATAAATACGCGAGGTCGCTCCGACTAGTCGAATCGTTTGATTTGATTAGTCTAAGCGGCATGCACGCGTTTGTGATCATTCTTCTGTGTGCCACTGTGGGCCAGGCGGCGGACTGGTCCGGCTACCATCGGAGGGTGGGCATTCCGGAGGCAGAAAGGATAAGACAAGCCGAACAAACCATTTTCATCAACAAAATCGTCGGTGGGGTGATCGCCCCCGTCTACCAACACCCGTACCTCGCCGGGCTAATCATGGACCTCATCGGGCTGCCCCATACCTCGGCTTGCGGGGGCTCCGTCATCTCCAGCAACAGGATCCTCACAGCGGCGCACTGCTGGAATGACGGCAACTTCCAAGCCTGGAGATTCACCGTCGTGCTCGGTTCAGCTTTCCTGTACCACGGTGGCTTGAGAACAGTTGCGTCCTCCATAGCACCCCATCCTCACTACAATGCCAGAACGCTAGCCAACGACGTCGCTATTCTATATCTTCCTACGAATATCCAGTTCTCTCATGCGATTCAACCAGTAGTGCTACCGACAGGGCCATGGAGAAACTTCGATCTACATAACATTTGGGCGTACGCGTCAGGATACGGAAGGTATTCTGACGTGACTAACCCTACTATAAACACTATGGTTAGGAACGTATTTCTTCGAATAATTACAAATGAAGAATGTTCTAGAGTGTACGGTGATATAGTAACCGAGTCAAACGTTTGTACGTGCGGGCAAGGCGGGGTAGGTATTTGCCGAGGCGACTCAGGAGGACCGCTGATTGTGCAGAATGCAGGACAAAACGTCTTGGTCGGAGTGAGCTCATTCGTCGCTAGCGACGGATGTAAGCTGGGACATCCGTCTGCTTTTGCCCGAGTCACTTCCTATGTGGATTGGATACGCTTGCATTTATAATGTGAACTAGAGCGTTTGAAACTCCATGGCAATGTCGTTATTTGAGGAATAATCTTACGTTTTGTAATTTTGTGTATCCGTTATTATTGTTTTTTAATGAAAATAAACTGTGTTTATTACGCGCAAGATTTATTTTTTAGTCTTTTAAAACCCATGCAGTCTATTTGAAGTAGCCTTGAATTCAACAAAAAAACGTTATAGAAAGCAGTAATTAGTGTCTATCGCTCGTTAAGTAACGTATTAGTTTCCAGCAAGTCGTGTCACTCCCGGAAGCTAATGGCAAATTCAAAATGACTCGGCCTCGGAAATTGACTAATGGAACCAATCTATCCGCACCTACTTATACCGCGGTAAACCGACGTGATTGGTAATTATGCAGATAGCTTGTACTCTAGCTGACACCTATCTATAAATAAATTGTATTTTAAGGGTCATAATATTTTTATTAAAAATTTAAAAAATAAAAATCATGTTTGCATACTTCACTCTTTTTTTAGGGTTCCGTAGCCAAATGGCAAAAAACGGAACCCTTATAGATTCGTCATGTCCGTCTGTCTGTCCGATTCTGTCACAGCCACTTTTTTCCGAAACTATAAAAGCTATACTGTTCAAACTTGGTACGTAGATGTATTCTATGAACCGCATTATGATGTTATCACAAAAATAGAAAAAAAACAATAAATTTTGGGGGTTCCCCATACTTAGAACTGAAACTCAAAAAATCTTTTTTCATCAAACCCATACGTGTGGGGTATCTATGGATAGGTCTTTAAAAATGATATTGAGGTTTCTAATATCATTTTTTTCTAAACTGAATAGTTTGCGCGAGAGACACTTCCAAAGTGGTAAAAAGTGTGTCGTCCCCCCCGTAACTTCTAAAATACCAGAATGAAAAATCTAAAAAAAATATATGATATACATTTCCATGCAAACTTCCACCGAAAATTGGTTTGAACGAGATCTAGTTAGTAGTTTTTTTTTTTTAATACGTCATAAAAATTAAAAAAAAATTTTTTTTTCATCAAACCCATACGTTCCCCATACTTAGAACTGAAACTCAAAAAATCTTTTTTCATCAAACCCATACGTGTGGGGTATCTAGGGATAGGTCTTCAAAAATGATATTTAGGTTTCTAATTTCATTTTTTTCTAAACTGAATAGTTTGCGCGAGAGACACTTCCAAAGTGAAAAAATGTGTGTCCCCCCCCCCCCCCCTGTAACTTCTAAAATAACAGAATGAAAAATCTAAAAAAAATATATGATATACATTACCATGCAAACTTCCACCGAAAATTGGTTTGAACCAGATCTAGTAAGTAGTTTTTTTTAATACGTCATAAATGGTACGGAACCCTTCATGGGCGAGTCCGACTCGCACTTGGTCGCTTTTTTATTTGTATGTTAGTCCTAATCAGAATCAAGACCTATTTCCCAATATACAGGGCATCCCAAGACTATGGGACATCAAGGGAAAGTACCTTAAATATAGTCGATAGGATATTTTGCTGAAAGAAGACTTTACGTTATTATTAAAAGTCAGTAATTCTGCATTTAAAGATTTTCTAAGAATTACTTGCTTCATCAGGGAATCGAACTCGAACTAACTTAATAATTTTCTTGAAATTTGACTCAAACATTTTACGTTGTTCCTTTCTTTTAAAATACTATGTTACTTAAGAAGAATTATTATTTTTTGTCGATTCTTTCGATTGGCATCATAAAAATAGGGGTGATTTTTTTTTTCACATTTAAGTCGACAGCACGAAGCAGCAATTCAGCAGACGAAGCAAGTAATTCTTAGAAAATCTTTAAATGCACAATTACTGACTTTTAAAAATAACATAAAGTCTTCTTTCAGCAAAATATCCTATCTACGATATTTAAGGTACTTTTCGTTGATGTCCCATAGTCTTGGGACGTCCTGTATAGTGTCCCAATAATGTTATTTCCATTCCGTTACAATTTTCATACACTTTGTATAACGGCAACGGAATGGAAGAACGGAAAATGTATAGAGAGTTTGATACACTTTTTTTCTTATTATGATCGATAGAGCTCGAGCGTAGTATCGGGAATGTGATCTCAATTGCAAGACAATATTAATAATTAAAGTAGCTCACGTATCAAAAGTCAAAAGTATACATTTTGTTCAGCAGTAGAAGGAGAAATATTTTCAGTGTTTTCTGCTGAAGCCGGCCACCCACGTCTTACATATAAGTTTGTCACTCTAGCGGATATCTGCATCCCCTTTTTACAGGACTGATTTTGGTAAAATTGATCAGATAAAGGTTTCATAGTAAGATGAAATACAAGTTAGATATACCTTCTATAATTCGAGAGGCGCGTTTTCTTTTCGTTTTATTCTATACTGACAGAGTGACGGGCAAAAACTAGTCTAGTATATAACTTGGAGACATTAATCAATGAAATCTAGCTTATTCTGCTGAGATTCGTGACAGGAATCCCCATCAGCAGTTTAATAACTCAGTGGTTTGTCAGCCCAAATCGAACGGTTGATAAATTTCCCGAGGGCCCAACGTCGACGCATACGTTTAAAATATCGGGTGACCGACGTCGTCGCTGGTCGCCGAAATTGCTGGTATTTAATATACATTTATAATGAGGTGATTCATTATTCTCACTTTTTGAGCCTACCATGTGTTTAAATTGTATACGTGTTTTTATTCCTGAAAAGGCAACCTTGTTATCTAATTAATATACATGACATAGTGTTACATTTACAAATCGAAAACCCAAGGCGAAAAGCGGAGGGTTTTTGTGACTTGGGTTCCAAATTTTAATAATATCCATCAGATATCTATCGTTATTATATTGGTTCTCGGATCTGACCATATATTTGCTACTTTATGTTGTGTACGAGTATAAACTGAGGAAAACCGATAAAGCGAAGCCTAAAAGGTCCGAGCGCGATTCGTTACAAGAAAACTTTCCCTCGTAGAATAACGCCATGTATTTGTGTAGGTTATTTTACCATAGTGTCACTTACGAGTATAAACGATAGTCAATAAATATTTTTGAAAATGCTGAAGAGATTTTGCTACCTATCAAAATCCTGTGCTGATTAAAATTGTGTTATTACGACATAATAAAATAATTATCAAACCAAACGTGGCTTCCTAGGATTCATAGAAAAAAAAAAAAGAGTTCATAGTGCTTCAGTAGTTGACGAAGTTTTTATAATATTTATTTCATTAACCTTATTCCATCAATTTATTTAGAAATAGAAATATTTTTATTCGTGAACATAAACGAACAACATACTTATATAAAACGTATTTCAAACAAGAAAGTAAAGTTAAGTTAAGAAACAGGTACAATCAGCAGGAGTAACTAAACTGGCATATAGCTGGCAGGGTGCTAAAAGTAACGTTCGGATGATAACTGCGGCAACAGTACTGTTGCAGCATTACTGCTGTGGCATTGATGCGGGTGCTGACACTGTCAACATCCTCAATAAAACGAGTGACGAATTGAACATTCTAATCACGGCAGTAATGCGGTAACGAACGTCACACGTACCTAATTTTATTGTTGAAGCACAATTACCCAGTAGGGAGCAAAGTAGGCACATTTCACAGTGGTCAAAGAGGTGTCCAAGCAATTTTGAACACCTCGCTCGCTTAGCAACTTCCGCTTCTGCCTGTAGGTATATGACGTAAAGGAATACTTGAAACGGGTAACGAGTGAAAAGCATTGCAAATAATATTCATAAATATTCCCGAAGACACATGAGAACGATAAATATAAAGAAATTTCACCCTCGTGTGTCTTTTACAGTACAGGGAACGAATGAGAGGATTCAAACCATATATCAGGCAAATCGTGTGGGCAAGGTATTATGGAACAAAGACGGAAATTACCTGGAGCACCATAGTCATTTAAGGGTCGATTTTTATGATTTCTAATTCTCTTTGTCGCCAGGTTTGGAATAAAATTTGGCTGGTTTTATCAGCTCCTCATTCTGAGCAAAATAATACCATAATTACAATTTATCCCAAAAAAAATGTGTGTATTTTTCCTTTGGTTTACGAAACTACCATACTTTTTCGCAACTCAGAGAAAAATTGTTTTAAGGTATACGGTAAAATTGCGCTTACCTACATTGTACAGAATAAAATAGACAACATAATTATATTTATTTACCAAATTTTGTTAAAATGCGACGAAATTCGACATCAAAATATCGCCCCCTAAGTCTTTTATCACGTCACGTACATAAAAGTAGCATATGAATGCACAAATTCTACGTAAACGAAGCCGCGGGTAGAAGCTAGTTCTTTATCTCAACGTTTTCAACGAGTTCCGTTGCTCTACAGAAATTATGAAGTAAAAATGTTTTGTCTCCGGGAGCAATCTCCGTAGAATATCTCTGCGAGCAGTAAATCTCCACGACGATTCTTAACGGTATCATTAAGCCTGGGTCCCGTTGTAGACTGAGAGCCGAATATAAATTGATAATACGACTGAATACAGTAACATATGAACTACTGTATTCGGTCGCAACAAACTAGAGTTTCTGCTTGTGAATTAGGTATCTACAGGCTGTAACAAAAATAGTGGGGATGAGTTTAAGGTCATATTCAGTATCGTGCTTTGATTAGGAAAAATAAAAGAAACATTTTTTAAGCGTGAAATATTTTTGGCCTTTGTTGGAGGGTTGATCGACTTGAACGACCTGTCCCATAGAAAAAAAATGTATGCGTCAACAAAAATATTCTTTTATTTTTTTTTCTAATCAGAACACGATACTGAATATGCCCTTAAACGGATCCCCACTATTTTCGTTACACCTTTTATATAGCTAGCCAGTCTACAAGGATTACAAGGAATTCTCAATAACTGGAAAAATCAAAGGAATAAGATTAACTTAAGAAACTGCTCTTGTCAGTTTGTTTTAAATATTTGGACTTAATAAACAAGCAGATAACCTCGAATCATGTTCTCCAATTTACTGATCAATCACAACCTTTGCCACGAGCTTGTTTGTTCACTTTCATAATTTTTAGTCAACTGGAAAGGCTACCATTGATTTTAATGCTATAAACATCGGCCAAAATTATCTAACACACAACCACACACACAAATTATCTACATATATTACTTACATGACTATGTGAGATACTATTTCAAAGTCAAGTCTTTCTATTTTACCAGTCGTACTCAGAAGAATAAAAAATATTTATGAAGTTGTTTGGCATCGGTTCGAAAAGCATATTACATATTAAGGACGTGTCGGCAGTATATAAAAGAAGCGATGCGTTCCCATAATTAGATTTCCACCTAATTTCCTAAGCATTGAAAGGCAATGAACAACCAACTATCGCACTCATCTCTCAGACTTCTAACTTCCTTCTAGTCGTCCGTAATTACGACACCTCACGGCCTGGATACTTCCGAAATAATCTGCGTACCTACTACTAAAGTCCTGACATAAACAAACTGGAATCCTTTGAGCCGTAGATTGACTGTAATTTGCCGAATACTTTGAAGATGTTTTGTTTCATATTTTACCTTGAGCGCCTCATTTAAGGCGAAAACACTTAGATTTTTTAAATCAGATTTGTTGATTTTTGTGTATTTAATTTTTATTTTATATTCCACGTTTTTATTACTTAGGCCATTTTTTAACTCAATTTGCCAAGCGAAAGCGAAAGTCCATTTCGGCTTGGGCAAAAATGCTTTCGTATATCCGGTTGTTCTACTATATCCTATATCGCATAAACAGTCGAAGTTTTGTGACAAGGGTGACAGCTAAAAGGCAAATGCTTTGTTGCAACTAAGTATGTTTAGTTTATGTTTATATCTCCCCGAAAATCACTGTGTTACCTGAGCACTCTTGCATACAAATATTATAAATTTCTGCTTATTTTCATAAATACTGTTTTTCCGCAGACCCCCAGAAACATCACCCACGCATTGACTTCCCAACACGCACCCTCGTCTCCGGAGAGACCCTTCGGGCCAACTGCACCACTGCTCCTGCACTCCCCGCGCCGCACATCACCTGGTTCATCAACGGCAAGAAGGTAACTTGTACTCCATTAAAATAGCTCTCTACTGCCTTATACATCCTTCATCATTGATCCATCCGACGCGCTACGTCATCTCAGGTCGGTGGTCCTGCGCGCTCTCCACGCCGCACACCACCTGGTTTGTCATTTGGAAGAAGGTAGCTTGTGCTGCATTAATAGCTATATTAAGCTTCTGTACCGTTATTTGAAGCCTATTTAATATTTGAGAATGCGATGCTGTTTGACAGATGACGTAACGGTTCACTATAGGCTGACACCTACCCCCTGGTACTCGTATTTCAAGTTTTTACCCCTCCACCAGGCGCCCGTGGCGTGCGGCCGCGGAGCTCTTCATTGGCGTTCTGTTTGTCGGAACGTTCGGTTCGGCACAGCAAGAAATTCTTAGAAATCCTTAGATTCTTAGAATTTTTTGTAAGTACTAATTAAAAGTATTGTAAACGGTTTTACCGTTCGATTGTTAATATTACTTCAATGATTTGAGCGTTTTACCTTACAATAAAACGCTTATTAAGCGAAATACCTTATTTGAAGCCTATATTTTTAAATTCGCCTGTGGCTACAACACTCAGTTGCAATAAACCAAATCACTTATATAATGCCCGTTGAGGGTATTTTTAACTCACTGCGTTTTCTCCTACCATGCAGGTTGCACTAAGCAACATCTATAGTCTATACACACAGGTCAACTGGTATGTCTCTTCATATTGAAAACGAAATAATAAATAATTTAAAATGCAATCCTTTTTCGAATGTGGTATATTGAAACTTCGTTTTATTTATATTTTGAGACCCAATGAAGAGCTCCGCGGCCGCACGCCACGGGCGCCTGGTGGAGGGGTAAAAACTTGAAATACGAGTACCAGGGGGTAGGTGTCAGCCTATAGTGAACCGTTACGTCATCTGTCAAACAGCATCGCACTCTCAAATATTAAATAGGCTTCAAATAAGGGATTTCGCTTAATAAGCGTTTTATTGTAAGGTAAAACGCTGCTATTAATAGCTCTCTAATGATTTATAGATCCCTCTGACATGTTTCTTTCTTGAGACCGTCTAATCTATGCCAATTTCACCACGACCATACATTGATATAATCTCTGGTGTTCTGATCCTTCCGACCCGCTATTTTGCCCTCGGGGAGACCCTACGTGTCAATGAAAAACCGTGTCAACTAAGACAAAAAGGTACGCTTTACTTCCCCTCAGACATTCCACAGGAAATTCCACAAAAACACCACATTAACTTCTCGATACCGATACCTCACCTCGCTGGTTAATTAACGGCAAGGAGATAACTCGTAGTCCATACATTGATAGCTTCTAGTGTTGAAATCCTTCCAACTCGCAACTTCGTCTCCAGAGAGACCCTTCGAACTAACTGCACCATCACCACTTCCTGCACCGCATACCTATTTACCGCATTCCAGTTGTGTATATAAATAATAACTGAAGGAGGTCCTTCAGTATATTGTTTCTGAGGTCAGAAAAAGTACATAGACTTCCTACCCAACTTGCTACTTCATCTCTTGGCGCACTTGAACGGGCTAAACAACAGCAATATTTTTAGCTATCCTAGCTGAAGATCCGTAGAAACATCGGCCTTTTTGTTCTTGAGGCATCAATATGTCTTTCATGCATGAATGGTCTAGCATAATTAATCAAACCAAAGAATTTTTTTTACCTATTTAGCATGTTTGTGCACCACACAAAATGTAAATGTTTACAGGGAAGGCAGTCAAAATTTCGTTATCTGCTTCTCTGTCGCTCGAATATACAAGAGTGATAGGCAGCGAACGAAATTTCGGTTTTTGTGTTTTTTTTTAAATACCAGAACGGTGGCAAACAAGCATACGGCCCGCCTGATGGTAAGCAGTCACCGCAGCCTATGGACGCCTGCAACTCCAGAGGTATTGGATATGGTATGGCCTCAGTAGCTATGTGTTAGTGGCGCTCTATAGGCAGAGTTTTGCGTAATATTTCCTACTGTATTTCATCTCATCTGCCAAATTAGTTTTAGTGGCTCCAGGAATTCAAACCGAGAGTTTTCTAGAAAATTCTTAAATGTCTGCTAACATTTTCATCTCCAGACTGACGAGCTGCTTGCCCACTCGCACAAGTACCGCGTGCCCATGAGCGAGCGAAACGGACGACGCCTGCGACTCGAGCACGAGTCCAGCACGCCGCCGCCGCTACTTACGCTAACACACTCTTCGCACGCTGCTACGCGCGCACCCGGTTGCAGCCTTAGGGAGCACGCTAAAGTAAGTCGCAGATGAACACAGACGACGCACGTACGCACAAGAACGCCACGCACATACGCTCGTGTCCTTTGGTCTGTGTATGCAGCTTTGCCGGAATAGGACATCGCGCGGCTGCTACGAGTACAATGAGCCTCCAGAATGGGAGAAAGAAGCATTTAATTCATCGTATGATCATGATTCATGCACTGCACGCCGCCGTTATTGCATGATACAAGTATTCGGGTGAAGCATTTAGGAAGCAAACGAAAATAGGCGCCATCATACTTCATAGATACATACATACCTTCCAAGAAATTGAGTCACGTAGCAACATCGATTCAGTAAATAAAACATTTTTTTTTTTCGCATAACGCCACTGTATCATTGCCAGTGTTTGGTACACTGCCTTCCAAATTTTTTTACCCTTCTACTACTACTTTGCCATCTCACTTTACGATTGTAATAAAATTGGTCATCTAAACTTCCAGTTACATAATTCACACGAGCACGAGCCGAACGTCGTCCACGCGTCGTCGCGGCACCGGAGCCGGAGCCGGTCTCGGACGGACCGGGAACTGTACGTCACGGTGTCGGAGCTGCAGCTGGTGGCAACAGGCCGGCTCGAGATCACGTGTGTCAGCACCATACCTGAGTTCCGGAGCATTCACGATAGGTTCGCGGACCAGAGGAATGACACTGTCATTGGTGAGGTTCCTAATACTCATGTGGTGTGAGTTAACCCTTATGTCTTAAATACTTGTTTCAAGGCTAGAGGAAACCTTCTCTAAGAGTGAAAAGCTAATTTTCTCAACTCATCTAAGCTAGGGTTTACATCAGGGTATCCGATATCCATATTCAAAGCGCGTAGAACTGAACGAGATACATATCTTCATCGCCCGCACTTTTAGTACCCCGAAATTTAGTAGACCAACGATACGATCATTTATTGACTAAACATATTTTTACATGCCTACAATTATTTGGTTATCTAACCAGTTGCTATTTAGGTACTTATTATAAATAAATATCGTATTTTGCGCCTAAAACTAATCACCGACTATAATAGTCGATATACTAATTTTCTATATTTTATCATATCAAAATGTTATCGTCGTAGTTTATAACATAAACAAAATGCTACTCCTGTTATTACTAGTACAGCCGATGCTACCTATGGCTGCGTTGGTTATTATTGTAATAATAACAATTCCTACGCATAGCGAATCTGTCTGGAATCAATCGTTCCATATTCATGTCATTTAAATTCAAAGGTCTTGATTTAAGTAGAAACACAAATACAAATTTTATCAATAATGCCTCTTCGGCCAAATACACAGACGGGAAACCGCGGGGCAGTTATATTATTTTCCCTATTGCTTCGAAAGTTTATATGGGTGGTAAAGTAAATCGTATTGTAGTGTTGTTTTATTTCTTTAGTGGTGTTGTTTTATTTCTTTAGTGATCTTAACGGGCTGTTTGGATGGCTTTACCATTAACGTAGATGTTAAATTAACAACGGTAGTTGTAAAGTTAGTCATCAAAAAGCAGTAGGTACGTAATAAAATGAGTGGAATGTCATGAAGCAAGGAGCTGTGATCACGCGCAGTAAAGATGGCGCATTAATTTTGTAAAACATTTTGTACTGTACCTACTAGCGTAAATTCTATTAGACGTTTATTGAGCACGGGTATCTACCTTTGTCAGAATGATATGAAAGCAACTTGTAAATCACAATCTAGCAAGGGTTGGCGTTCAAGATATCCCCAAAAGAGCAACTAAGATGTACTTTATAGCTCATCGCGCGAAGAATCCTCGGTCTGCCCGAAAGGGCTTGCGGGTTGCGGGTGAAACTTTGAAAATAATGTGACACTATCTTTGTAAGAACCCTCTCGGCGGGCGCTTGATAATATACCCCCAGCCGGAGATATGAATCGAGTTTTATGTACTTGGAGTTTGATATAGAAATTGCCCGATCGCGGCTCGCTAATGGGTATTGGAGTTACGTAACTTTTAGCAAACGTCAAGCCGTATTCCGTAATATTGATGATTTTTCTTATCGCTGGGTCTATACATTTTTGCTAGGTGAGCGTTTTAGCAACTTTGCATTAGGACTGTTCGAACATTTTGTGTGAATGAAAATACGGAGGACGGGCATACGCCCACTTCCATCTATATCATTACTTACCTTCATCATCTGTCTCGCGTTATCCCGGCATTTTGCCACGGGTCATGGGAGCCTGGGGTCCGCTTGGCAACTAATCCCAAAAATTGTCGTAGGCACTAGTTTTTTCGAAAGACTGCCATCTGACTGACCCAGAGAGTAAACTAAGCCTTGTATTGTATTGTATACGGGCGATTTTCCGCAACTCGACGACTTGCGCCTATTTTGCGTCTAAACTAAGCCTTAGAGGGATTAGTCCCGTTTCCTCATGGCGTTTTCCTTTAAACGCGACTGGTAATATCAAATGATTCGTACATAAATTTAGCTGAAAGACTAGGCCGTATCCTAGTTAGAATCTAGCTGATCTAATTAGCTAGATTTTCAAAAACGAAATACCATAAAAAAAAAATATTGCGTTATGATCCCTGAGAGTTTTATGTTTGTAAACCCCGTTTAACGCACATGGACAAGGACGGGGCGGAAATAAACTTTTCTTTATAAAGGAGAGCCTTTTACAACCAAAACTACCCGTTTATAGTGTTTTTATTTTAAAATTCCCCAATTCGCTCATAAGTCTTTTTCTTCCCAGTGGACGCAATCCGGCCGTCAACGTTCTCGCAGCCGTCGGCCAACCTGACGATGCCGGAGCCGACGGCGGCCGCGGCCAGCCCGCTGCCCTCCCTGCTGCTCTCCGTTCTGATGCTACTTCACGCCTGATGCTGAAGCGTTTAGACTATGACGCGTGTCACAAGTTTACGTTCCTTCACTGCCAGACCTAAAGAAAAGTTACACTAGGACCCAAAGATTTCGACCAGCGCGTTACACCGAAAATCGTCGTGACGTGGAGATGTTTTACCATCGCTGATGAACCTATCATAAACGTGTATTGACTGTTATTATTCGTAAATCTATAGTGAACCCTGTAATTTACAATATCTAGACATTGAAGTTTAAAACATGTTCAGAGCTAATAACGCTGGAGCAGATTTCGTACGCGAGGCAGGCGGGAATCTCTGATGTTAATCTAAGATCGGCGTAACCTGAGATGCCTCGAGGTGCGCCCGTTTTACTGAATTTCCTCTGAAACACAATAAAGTCAGGTACTCGGCAAAATTAAATTTATACATGCCTAAAATACGCTTATTACTTGTCGACGTTTGTTTTTGTTCTGAGAACACCCAAATATTCCGAATATAATTAATATATTATAGTATTTTATGCAACAGTTGTATAAGAAGGGTCAAAAAAGGCGAGTGGCGTGAGTTACAATGTGAGCCGGAGCCGAAGGCGTAGGCGAACATTGTAAAGGAATACGCCACGAGAATTTTTTGACCTACTTATACAACGTTGCATACAATATTTTTCCTACGAGTCAACAAAAATAAATCTTAATTTAGGTAAACAAATTACAGCAAAAGTATATAGCCAAGACGCGCGAGCATACCTTGTTACGCGCCCGGCCCGCCCCGGGCCGCGGCCCGCGGCCGGCCGGTCGGCGACACCTCCTCGTAACTCATGAGGCCCTGGTACTTGCTACTTGCTAAATTAATTTTTTGGACAGTTTTTTCTCAATTTTGGCCACCGTAGCCTACGGAGACTAACAAGCAACGCTAAGCGGTCTTCGTAGTCTATGGGTGTTGCTATATTACGGGTGTCACATGCGTGTTTCTGACTTATGAAGTAATTATTTTTACTATGCAACCAAATGAATATTTTGTACGTTGGCAGCAATGCACTTAGTTTAAAACTGTATTCGTTTTGGTTTTGTTAGGTTGGTAGCCACTAATCGCAGTAACATTATAACTTATAAAAGCACAAGAGCTTTTATGAGGAATAGACAATATAGACTTTTCTTGAAATCTTTTATGTATGTTCTTATATTCGTGTTAATGAATGCATAAATGACAGATAACAGTAGAGGAGTAGGAAAATAATATAATAAAATTCAATATTCTAAAATTCGGCATTATATAGTGTACCCTTTTGTTCTTAGAAGACGATATTATATTTCCATTAGGATTCAGAGTTTTGATTTAGTGAGACATATCAAAGATACATTGATTGGGTAAGATGTGTAAAATCTAAGAAAATTCGTGCTTCGAATTTGACAGTTAAACAAGATGGCACTGTACAGCCCCATACATTTTGCGGTAGCTCTGATTTTCAAAAGTTGACGTTTGACGATCGTGACCGCAAAACATATGACGCAGTACAGCGCCATCTGTTTTGGATGTCAAACTAATGGGGCACTTTTTTTTAGACTTTATTAATAATAATAGAGAGATATTACAATCAATTCTCTTTGCTACATATCACTATACACATTTAATGATATTGAGCACACGCGTCATAGTCTATGTGTAGCTTTAATAACAAGATTTTAATAAACGGGCTGTGATAAAAACTTATGCGTTCACCTGGTTGGCGTGATTTTGCATGTAAATATTTTGACAGGTTTTTATTTCATCTGTAATTAGCCATGGCCGTTCCGCGAATCATAGTTTCATCATTATCATTTTAACGTCAAAGCTGCGCGTAGGTAAGCTTAAATTACATTTTAGTCAATACGAATTTTATATGGATTGTCGTTCATTAAGAGGTCTATACTTATACCAACTTAGACCAGATATTCACTGTCTAAGATAGAAGATTCCAATAGTAATGAACGTTTTTGTAAAATACTTTAAACTCAAAACACACATCAAGTATAACTAAGTGTTTAGGTGATTTTGTAGAATGTTTACGAAAGTATAGAATACGAGAATATGGAAATATATTGATTTTCTTTTTAACCCCTGATCTGCCTGATATAACTATACCTGCTTATTAAACTTTGATGCCAGATAACGTGCACAAAATTATAACTAAATTTGACGTTCCCTAATCCCAGGCCTTGGTAGTTCTCGCTAGTAAGTATTTCATATCATTGGTAATGAGCGTATTTGCAAACAATGTTCTGCCAATGAGTAAACAAGCCTCGCCTCGCTTAATTCAGTGCCAAAGTGAAATCTGTAAGTTTACACGATGCGTTAGTTTTTATTAGAAATTTGCAGTTTTTATTGCTACTTATTCATCTCTCATAACAAAAACTAGGGAACAAACAAATCAAAGTTTTTCTTTGTGTTTTTACGTCTATTTCTGATTATTTATATATCAGAAAATATCGCTCTTTTCGGATTACAAAAACGGGGAGCTTCAATTACGGCGCTATGAGATTAAATTTGTCAGCCATTGAATTAAGACGAAAGTGGAGGACCCTCGCGAAATCACCTTTTCATACAAACGTAGTCCTCATTTTCCTCTCTGGATATTACCATTATTAAAAATAAGAAATGAAATGGAAGTCGTGCGTCATGTAAAGACCGTCAAATTAGTATCAAAACCAGTACAAAACCGTAACACACTGTTAAATTAGAATCGACCTCAAAGAATATTCTCATGTAAGTACTATTTTCTGCACTATTTTAGTGAAAGGGTTTTCACGTAAATATGTATACAGGATGATCCATAAATAAGTCAACTATTGAATCGGCCGTCTTATTTGTTTGTGTGGGAATAGGAAAATGCACGGTATGTTAATGAAAGAGTAGCCATTTAGGATTAAGTTACATCATCTCATTTCCCTTTTGAACAATTAGCATTTTGTGCACGCGAATGTTACTTAACCAATGATTTTTAGCCCAGGCAAGTATAGCAATTTGTAATGTTTAAACAGGGGTTCAGAAGTCCAGAGACGAACGTTTATGAGCAAGATCGAGAGTGCATTCCCTAGACGTTACTTCTCTATTACAATCAATACCTCTTTGGTAACACCGTTAGTTGTTGACAAAGCTGTATGAAACAAATTAATGATAATACGGATGCAAAGGTTTTAAACAAATGTTTGGAAGCAGAGGGCCTACCGCGAACCACGTTCCACGTGTTGCCTCTCTGTCGCACTTCAAAATTCTTACGTAAGTGTGACAGAACACGTCGAACGTGGTTCGCGGCAGGCCCTCACATTATTCATCTGTTTGTAATTAAATCCGAAGCGTAACATGAATACTATGAGACTACAGTTATAGATATGGAATCCTAGCGGAAAAATTTAACGCGGCTAATTGAAAATAATAACTCAAAACACAAGATTTACTAACCTTTGAATTGAACGTAGACGTCGAAGGCCTGAACTTCTTATAGCTTATAGTCACCCTTCAAACACTTATTCATTAGATACCTAGTACCTATTCACTCGCGAATGAAATACTTATTATTACTAGCGTTGAAAAAACCCGGAAAAATACGGGAAAATTTCCAAACGACTCGTTTTTTTTTTTCAATATGCTTTCGAAAAATGCAATGCAAATTTCAGTTATAATACTTCCAAAAAAACGAATAAAGCCGAAAAAACTAGTTTTTTTTTAAACTTCTGTATTTTAAGATATGAATTTAAGTGGGAATTTAAACAGGAAGATTAAGGTTGCACGTCTAATTTGTTAGTTTCTGGCATTTTATATATTTGACACTGTCATCACTCATCAGTGGCATTGTGTATGACGTATTTAATTTTACTGAATAACACAGGAAAAAACTGAAAAAAACTAAATTTTGTAAAATTCCCGGAAAAAGCATTTGATATTCTCCGGAATTTTCATCCCTAATTATTACGCGTTCAATATATTTCTGCCAATTAATAAGTGATGCCTGGGATTCATTAATATTAAACCTTTTGCCTGGATACGAGTTAATTAAAAGTTTTAATTGGGTGTTTTTAAACATTTCATTTCACGGCAGAGTCACTAATCAGACACTTAATCAAATAAGTCAAGCAAACAAAGTCTAGGCTAGGCTAGGCGAGCCCGATATAGATTGTTTAGACACACCTAGCAGAGCAGATTATTTTAATCATTTCACCGTGATTTCACCGATAACTTTAGCACTACTTATGTTTAAATTTATTTGTAAAAAAGAATAAAATGTCAACATTTTATTCTTATTTTCGATGACAATTAAATACCTGACAGCGTTCGTTGGAATTAACTGACATAAAATTCTTCTTCGGTAAAGGAAAAAAGGACAGAACCCATCTCCAATGAGTCTTGCGAAAAAAGTCCTTGCTTCTTAGGAAAATTCCAAACTTTATAATATAATATTTAAGAAAATAATTCCTAATCCAGCTTGTACGACCAAGGAATACAGTATACAAGCGGATTTAACTAAAAATAAATATATTGTGTATAGATACTACGAGTAATTAGGTTGGAATTGGGTTCGAATGAAATAAAATAATTTATTATTGTTAATGTTATCATAGATTATGTATTAGTTTAAGATTTATATCTTATTGGTGCTTTTTGGAAAACCATGTCTACACATTATCAATGTTTTTTGTTTTCATGCAGTAGTTATATAACCTAAGCTTATTGAAGGGAAGGGAATTCAGAAGGTTGCTTCTTCCTCGTTCCTCGATTTTCTTATTCTTGCTCGCGGCCACATGTAATTTGTATCTCTTTTGTGCGGCCATAAGGCATGTGCATTGGCAACGCGCATGTAACTCCTCTGGAGTTGCAAGCGTACATAGGCTACGGAGACTGCTTACCATCAGGCGGGCCGTATGATTGTTTGCCACCGACGTAGTATAAAAAAAATGTGGACTGCATCCAATCTCTTCATCATAACGTTCGAGCATCCTTTACGTGCTCCACCCCGAGCACGTTAGCCACTCATTCGCCTGAAATGATATGTTTCTCCACATCATGCGTCGGAAACCGCTTAATTATTATTAAGTCCAAAAAATCTAAGAGCGTACTCGTACCTACTCCACATGAAGAATGTGTTGCAAAAACGCTCATTCAGGATTTTTTTCGAAAAACGGCTGCTGTAGCCGAACCTATAGGTCAGTGTTACGCAAAATACGGCCCGCGAAGCAGCTCCGGCCCGCGAAATGATTTTATCCGGCCCGCCGCCTGTCCTTCGTAATAACTTATACGTAGACCGAGAAATAATAAAAATGCATTTTTTCTGCAATTCTGGCCCTCCTCTGAAATTTCTTAAACTTTCTGGCCCGCGATTATGAAAGTTTGCCCACCACTGGTGTAGGTAAATACTTAATTGAGAAATTAACGTGGCTGGTACTGATATTTTGAAACAAACTATCTGTCAATTATCAACTTAAGTAAATAATACCTATTTCAAAGTTAGGTTTAACTTTCTGTACGCATGCCTATTTATTGCTCTTTAACATTTCAACTATTACTTTAGACGCTCCGATATAATAATATTTAGAAAATAGATTTTACGACACCATCTTGTAAAATATATATTCACACTTCCTAAGTAATGTGATAATGACTGCCATTCATTTGTTTATTATATTATAAGTAATCAGAGCTATGGTTCATTGAGCATAAGATGTACATATTTACTTCTAGTACCTAAGATTTTAACCGAGTCACACGAACCGGCCGCCAAAAATTCGCTCCCATCTAATCACGCTCACACAGTGGCTTAGCTAGGCGTAGGCGAATGGGGCCCTCGCCCACGACCTCGTACTTACGGGGGGAGCCCGCAAAGCCAACCTTTTCATTACCTTGGGAATACACACGGAACAAAAAGGGCCTCACAGATGTGGTTTCGCCCACGGCTAGATTAGTTCACGCTACGCCACTGCGCTCTCATTTTAAAACGACATGAAACTTGGCATGAACATTAACGTAACATATATCTATGTCTAATACTAGTGCCTACGCCAAATTGGGATTAGTTGTCAAGCGGACCCCAGGCTCCCATGAGCCGTGGCAAAATGCCGGGACAACGCGAGGAAGAGAAGAGATATCTATGTCTCATACTAGATTTCGTTCGTAAAAATTGTTATAGGTACAAAGAAAATAGAGCGAGTAGAAGTTGTATATACAGTGGAAACCGTTTATTATAATAAATAAATAAATTATGACTCCGCTTATGCTGACCAACCGCTTACTGTGCGAAGTTTGGTTTACCTATAAAATTCATTGTGGCAAAGTCGGAAAAAATAATCTCGCTTATAATTCTATGACCTATAAATCCTATTTTCATGACCGGTTATTCGCTAGTTAAGTTGTTTATGTTTTATTTTAATTCTCAGTGAAAAGTTGATACCTAGTTGGTACAAGGTTAGTAGGTAGCACTCATCTCTTAATTTTATTAGTAATTTGAGATTCATTTGGAAAAAATAACAAAAATAAGAAGTTAATCAACTATGCTTTATATGATATCCGTTTAGACGTGTTTGTCTCTTCCCTTCAATGTCATTATATGCGGATTCTACTGTATATGTAAAAGTTCTACTCATTTTAATTTCTTCGCATTACAATTTCTAGCAACGAAAACTGGACCAGACAGATATATGTTACTTGAATGTTCATGTCCAATTGCACGTTATACAAAGTATAACATAAAGTCGTTTTAATTCACGATTGTATGGCGGCCGTTAGGTTCGTGGGACTTTTAATGACTATAGGTGCTTAGACACTATCATTAGTTAGGTATACATATAATTATCTTCTAAACATAAATACGCAGACGACGTTGTGGTTTTTATTAATTGAAATTCTATAAGTTAAAAAGTAACGCTATACTAAGCATCTCTTAAGCACGAGGTTTTTATCAGACACTTGTATGACATTTGTTAGGTATTTCATAATTTTACATATAATATGTGATAAAAATATCCTTATGTTTTCTGTCAGGTACATTCTGCAGTGGCGTAGTTACGTGACTTCGCCCACGGCTAGATTTCACGCTACGCCACTGCATCTGGGAAGTTTTATCAAATGCTAAAATAGCGTAATCATATCATATGTTTACCTCTTCGATAGTGTCTGCACCTATTATATGATCAGTTCATTATTAAGACACAAACATATCATTAGGTACCTACTTGTGATTTTAGTCAACGAAAAAACTAGATAGAACTGAAATACTGTAATACAGTAAGCGTCAATAATATCTGCGCGGGCGCGGACCAAGAGTGCGAAATTATTTGGAACAATACGCGTGCTGGTACTGTAATTTTTTAAAAAAAAAGAAGAATCATAGTTGTGTCTCAAATAGTGTCCGATCGAACTTTGTTTCGGCATAAAAATCATGTTTCGGCCAAAAACCAGCCGATCCTTTCGGTTTCGATAGCTTTCAGCATAAAAATCATGTTTCGGTCGAAGGTTTGGTTTCGGCCGAAACTAGAACAAGACCCTTCCTTCCCTTCAGTTTCGGAAAAAACCGATTTCGGTCGGCCACTACCAACTTTGCTTTTCAAGAGATAACCTTGGCGCTAACTGTATAATATTTACTTACTTATGTGTCTATATTTTATGTGATGCCTGAATCGCAACGGATACATATCAAGTACTTTACTGTTAAGCTTAGCATTAACTTTGTAAATAACTCTATATCTATATCCACTCTTTTTGAGGGCTCTCTATGTAATTAAACATTTCGACTCATCAAACTTAACGAATAATTTAAGGATTAAAAGAATTTATCAGTTACAATAAAGTGGTTGTTTTATTTTATAAATACCGTCACGTCTAAAACTATGGATACGAACAAAGTCCCAAAAATATGTACCTATACACGACCTTATTGCCCATATATTAACGTGTATACATATTTTTGCCACTTTGTCGTCCGTATCTATATTTTTAGACGTGACCGGTCCTACACTAATAGCATACCTGCTCCTTGTATACAGGATGTTTTTAACAATTTTAACCCTAAGTTTTGGTGCTCCCGCATTGGCTGTTATAAAATGTTATACAACATCGTGTGACAGGGACATCATGATAGTATTGATAGTTATTTATTATGTTGTCCCTGTCACAGGATGTTACATAACTAACAATAAAATTAAAATTAAAAATTATCTAAACAGATAACAATACAGAACCCATCCAATCTTTGAGGCCCTTTTATAATTATTATTAATTAAGTTTTTTTTTTCAAATTTCTTTAATCAATTTTTTTCTATAACTACATAATCAACAATCTAAACCTAAATTAGCCTGAGGCATTGTTCCCAGAACACTGGCCGCGTTCCCCCTCTGCACAGTGAGGCTGAGTTTTTGTGCAAAAAATTCGCCAGCGCAAATTTTTTTTTCATCAAACCCATACGTGTGGGGTATCTATGGATAGGTCTTCAAAAATGATATTGAGGTTTCTAATATCATTTTTTTCTAAACTGAATAGTTTGCGCGTGAGGCACTTCCAAAGTGGTAAAATGTGTGTGTGTGTGTGTGTGTGTGTGTGTGTGTCCCGTAACTTCTAAAATAACATAATGAAAAATCTAAAAAAAACTATATGATATACATTACCATGCAAACTTCCACCGAAAATTGGTTTGAACGAGATCTAGTAAGTAGTTTTTTTTAATACGTCATAAATGGTACGGAACGCTTCACGGGCGAGTCCGACTCGCACTTGGCCGCTTTTTTTGTTTTTATAATAATAATTCCTCTTGTTCGTAAATCTGGTTGACAACTAGAGGGTTGTACGAAAACGTACAGGGCCCTCTAGGTACATTACTCTGTAAATTCGAAATGTGAATTTATCTTAGACTTTACACATTTTCTACAACCCATGAATCTTTGGTTACACTAATCAATAGTAACACAGTTACTAAAAATAAATAGGGTTAAGATTCGGCAACGCGCATGTTATACCTCCGGAGTTGCAGGCGTCCATAGGCTACGGTCACTGTGCTTACCATCAGGCGGGCCATATGCATGTTTTCCACAGATGTGGCATTTAAAAAAAGAGATAAGATAAGAAAAGACCAAATTCAGTAACGCAAGAATAATTTATTGTATAATTAAACACGTAATAATTATCTACTTACATAGTTCTCAAGTGTAAGTATGCAATAATTTCTAACAATCAATCTTTTAATTAGGTAAAGAAGTATCAATACAATATACACTTATACATTTGTTATTAAAATGAATTGGAATACTTAATTGACTGTGATCTTTTGACCGCTATGTTATATGCATAAATGTTATGCTCACGACAACGCCATTGATAGCTAATATCAAAGAGAATTTCAAATAGAGGTGGATTGTCAAAGAAAACTTTTAGCCACAGTAAATTTACTGCCATCTTTCGACACATGATTAAAACTTTTAGAACGCCATTTGACTTTGAGCCTTATTTTCACTGATAGGTATGTTTTAAACTTGTTAAATATCAAAAAGTAGCGCCATCTAATAGGTCAAAGGCCAAAGGTATGGCGGCATCGTTTCGAGCGATGGCGCCATAACCTTTGGCCTATGCCCGGTTAAATGGCGCCACTGATATTTAACAAATTTAACACATATCAGTGAAAGCATAAGGATCAGGGTCAAATGGCGTTCTAAAAGTTTTAATCAAGTGTCGAAAGATGGCAATAAATTTACTGTGGCTACAAAGTTTTCTTTGACAATCTACTCTATTTCAAATTATCTGTTGCTAATACACACCTCACTTAAAAGCATGTATGTTACTTTGACAGAGTGTCTAACGCCATCTATAGGCACGATAACTCATACCACGCATACCAAGTCATAATTTGTAACGGGTCTAACTCGAATTTATTTCGTTTTTCTTTTTCTCGCGTTGTGACGGTTGTATGTAGGTAATAAGTAAGATGGTAAGATGGAAAGCTTGCGGTTTCGAGAGGAAAGTGCTACGAAAAATGTATGGTCCGAAGAAGCCTGACGGTAGTTACCGGCATCGCCATGAACCATGAACTTGAAGCTCTGATTTAAAAAGGAGACCATTGTTAGGTCTTGCAAATCCCAGCTGAGATGGGCAGGTCACCTCGAAAGGATGCCCGATATGAGAGCTCCAAAAATTATGACAAGGTGGACACCACAACAGAAAAGGCCTAGTGGTAAAAGGTAGGTAGCTGGACTGTGTGGAAGATCTTAGGGGGATGAGGAAGTATACCAACTGGAGGAAGGTTTCCAAGGATCGCGACAACTGGAGGAAGAAAGTGGAGGAGGCCAAGACCCACAAAGGGTTGTAGGGCCATCGGAAGCAAGAAGTAAGATGGGTGGTTTGAATTGGTGGTTAGTGCTACGCCCAACTTTTTCATATACTTTCGTCTTTTCCTGAGACATCAGTTATCCGCGACCAAGACCAGTGTAACTTGCACCGAAACGTTCGAAATAAAAGTAAACATGATAAATTAGCAATAGACCCGTCTCAATTTATGATTTAGTGTTCAGTACGTGACCAAAACGCGAAAGTTTTAAGTGTTATATTCACGACTCCTTAAAATCCTCTTCCTCGTTCACAGCTGAATGATAGGCTAGATACCTAGACCTAGATATACCTTTATTGTAGAAGTGCTGGCTCAAAGTTTATTTCGTGCTACGTGCTACAAGGTATGTAAATTCACAAAACATGTGATTTTTTTTTTTACATCAATGATGGGTAAGTTGTGCAATATCGGACTAGTAGACGCAAGATTTTGGCTTTTTGGTGTGTACAGTTAAATATACATATAAAAAAACTAAAGCCAAGCTAAGAAAACTAGCTAAATTAAGTACTAGTATAAAAAATATACACAATCAGACTCATTTATAACATATACATCGAAATAAATGCATAATTATATTGAATAATTTAATAATTATCGATTTCTCATTCAAATAACACTCTATTCTTTAATATTTCAAGGACTCGTTATAAAATGTTAGCCCTAATAGGTACTCAGGGGTTATTCAAGTTAATTATTTATTTAAGTTATAACTTTACCTATACAAAGGATGGTAACTACATTCAAGAACAATGAAAAAGAAAATAACGATAGGTAACCATTTTCGATGCTTTAAAACGGTTGATGTTTAGTTCGTTCTGAACTAGAAACTTAAATACTTGCATTAAGCACTAAAACTAGTTTTAATATTAAATACGTAGCTTAGCTATGTTTCAAAATAGTAATTAACATCAAATATGTGCAAATGAAAGCAAAGTGAGTTTTTTACAACACAAATATTTTATAAAGAAGTAAATGCTCTAAACCTCGTTAGGCAGACTATCAAATATTTATTGTAGACTTAATAGACTTTAATAATTTGTAAAATTAAAGATCAACATCTAGATTTTCCTCAGCAAGGAAAATACAATAATAAAGCTTATATTACTCTAATAGGGTTCAAAATCGAATACTGAGGCGAATTTATAGTACCTTTTTGAATCATTCTACCATTAAATAGTTTATTTGTTGTCCAACTGTTGGACTATCTGGTTAGATACCACTTTAGTCGCCAGCGAAGCGTTGGGTATCAAAAAGCGATCCATATCCTTAATTAGCAAGTTATCTCCATCCGGCACGCCGTACTTGAATGTAATTAGTTCTGGGTGACGCTTTTTCGCCGTTATCTTCACAATGGTCGACAGCGGCCTTCGAGACAGCACCTTGTACATGCCCCGCTTGTTGGGGATGTCTCGGAGAACTATTAAATGTGTCTCGGTAACAACTAAGCATGAATCATACATGTAACCGTTCAATAGAACCTCTTGACACAAGAAATTATCGATGACATTGTGCTCTTTTAGGAATGTGTTAAGATCCACGGTTTCTTCCAACATATCTGAGTCTGTCAAGTCCTTTCTAGAATCTGAACGAGAATCATCATCTTCATCATTAATACTGAACACCGGAGGAACATTCCGGTACCTCTGTTCTTTCCTGTCGCTGGCAGAAACATGCCATTCTCCTATGCCTCCAGTAGCATTTGGATTAACAATATATTCTATCAACTTGCCTTTAACTTCTTGGCTTTTAGCCTTCATTGCTGATGAAAGTTTACTAAACAACTGTATGGCTGGTGCATTGTCTCTTGTGTTACTTTGGTGTGATTCAACTCCTTCATTGTTGTTTTGTGGGGCACAGACTAGGCATGAAGCCGGGTTGTGTTCTTCCAAACAATCTGTCATGTGGGGACCAAAATAGTCATGTATGGCTACAAATCCACCATCCAGCATTGAGATATATTTGGTATTCCTTTTTAAAAATGACGCTATCACCATATGTGCATAGCTGTCCTCCTCTGTCCTTCCAGAACCAACGAAACACAGATGTTCACCGGCGGCCAATGATCCAGCGGCCAATGCCTGCCTCTGTGCATTGAGTAAACCTTGTACTGCAGTATTAAATGCATTAGGCTCTTGGAGCATGAGATTGCAATCCAAATGGAAGGCAGTAGATAAGTGCCCAGCATTGTATTGCTCTGCTGGTCGGCAATCAACCAAGAAGTACTTAACACTATCAATATCTGATGCATCTACTGTAGCACTTTCTATGAGTTCATGGACTGCTACTGGAAGACACAGGGCTTGAGAATAAAGTTTAGAGTTAATCTCAAGGCCATTTGTTGAAAACAATACATCTAGGACATCATCTCGGAATGAAACTGGTGTTTTTAAAGAATAATAGTGAGCTAATGAGCAAAAATCTGAAACATCTGGCGCTTCCAAATCTGCCGGCATTCTACTCAGAGTTTCTATGATTTCAGATTTGTCTTCATTCTTCATTTGAAGCAGTTGTTCTCTGGAGTTTATTATCATAATTAGACAGAGAAAGAAAATGAAGAAGGGATCAGATCTCTGAAAATATAAGTCCCACATGAAGAGAACAACATCCAAACTGCATGTTCCAGCAAAGAGAGACCTGAGCCACGGCAGGCAGTACTGCTCCGGAGTTATCCTTTTGGTATCCAAGAATGAACACAGCTCCGGGTCATGATATTGTAAAACCAATCGCAGTATATGGAATGGTACACCATTCTTGGTACAGCCTTTTGGAATGTATAGATTTATCACTTTCTCAAACAAATTGTATGTATCTGCCCTTGGTAATTTTAAACTCAACAATGGCAATAAAATTTCAATCCAACCATTATTGGAGATATATTGAATGGATTTGGATTTGCAGTAAAATGTGATTATTGATTCAATGTCAGAAATTACTGAGAGTTTATCATCATCATCATTACCCAGACTTTTTACAAACTTCTTCACATCATCTCTCAGTTCATTCTGATTGGCCAAATCAAAGATTTCATCAAAGAGCAATAGCTGATTGGTAGCGTCTTGGCAATTGAGACAGAGAAGCCACACGTCAGGACGCAGGCTTTCTGGAATCTTTTTACCTTTTGTGAGCATGTTTATTTCGTGAGCTGAGCATCCATCGAGAAGCGCCGATTCCAGTTCAATCAACCTGAAAATACAAATTAAACACTTAATATTAACGCGTTCACTGCTTATCGGGTCACGGAAAAGATAAGAATGTCTTGCAGTCCTACAATACAGCCCTACAATATAAGTCTTAATCAATTAGGTCATACTCGATATACAGATAATTAAGGGAAAAATAAATGTCTAGATGTATTTACATCATTATAAGCATATAATAGTAAAAAACTGCATTATTCGACAACGAATTGCGTTTATTTATTTACCAAGTGCTGTCGTCTTCTTCCATTGTCACAAGCCCAAATCACTATTGGTGTTTTACAACCACCGATGATCAAGCGCTTAAATTTCGGAATGTATAATTTTAATAATGATAGTTGATTATATCACCCGTGCTCATGAACAATCTATTTCATTTTTAGGTAATTTCAACACAATAATAAAATCAATGCCATGTATGACAGTACTATATTGTCAGCTGTGTCCAACTGTCATCAAATGACTAAGGATAAGGATGGACTAAGGGAAGCAAAATAATCGATTATTTTATGCTTAAAACGTGACGCTCAAGGCTGTTAAAACAATGTCTTGAATTAATCAACAAATGTCATTGTCACATGTCACATGGCCACGGTCCAAACCATGGTACAGGAACTCTTGATTTACTTGAAAGCCGATTTATTTACTTAATATCACAAACTTCTTGAAACCTAATTTATCGAGAAATAATTCTTATTAAATTAGTTTGTTACAGGTGATAATTGTTTTTCTTTTCATTCATGGGATTAAAAATCATTTTGATTTCGATTCAATTTGGACTACTCAAGGTCTCCTATCTTGCTCATTTGTTTGTTTTTGTTTCCTTCGCGACAGTGTTGTCACATCTACCTACTTTTTGGTAGATCTACCTATTTTACCTGCGTTCTACCTATCTACCTCCCTCGGCCTGAAATCTACCTATTTTTCAAAATGGTACAATTGTAAGCAATTCTCAATACATGTGACGGAACATTACCTAATTTCTACCGAATTTAGATTTGATTTAATGAAAACTTGCCAAAGAAACAGATTATACAAGCAGGTTTATTACCTACAAACAATGGAAATCCTAACTTATGTTTCAATTTCTTTAATGAACACGTGTACTAACGTCACAATATTAAAAACTTATAAATAATTCAAAACATTTTAATCATAAAAATGTACTTATATTGAGTGGTAGATCTACCTATTTTTCATTTTAAATTCCACCCATTTCTACCTATTTTTGCACCCTGTTCTACCATTTCGGCAAAATTGTATGTGACAACACTGCTTCGCGAGTTCGCGACTCATTTCGGAAAATCCGGATCTGTAAATAATTTTAAGTTTAATTTTTGTAGTTAGTTGTGGTGTGTGAACGGGAAGTGATGGACTTAAAATGAAAGCACTGCAAGACTTATTCCCCAATAAAGAGGGATTTATTATTTTTGCTTTGTACATAATATTATTTGTATTTCAAGGTAAGTTTCATAATTTACTATTAGTCATAGTAGGCTAATTTCCTTATCAAAAACTTCTGTGCTGGCTATGCTGACCATAGCGTTATCGATTTACATACTTCCTCTCCTCTTTCCCAGAAATTGTATTTACCTACAGTACAGTTAAGTGTAAAAATATGGGTGTACACATCTTACTCAAAAATATGTCCCAAAGCATCTTATTCCAGTGTAATAAGAGCGTAGTACCATATTTATGAGACGATTTATTCGATACATATTTTTGCACTTGACTGTACGACAATAGGCGATTGAGCATTATTTCTTGTTACAAACATGAATGTTTGTATTGTTTTACGTTTCAGGTGTGTTCGTGACTGCATCTAAGAACGCAAATGGAGGATATTCGTATAATACAACCCTGGTCGTGTTTCTGACTGAGCTGCTGAAACTTGTGGCGTCTGCCACACTCTACTCGTATAGACGAAAGTATGATTCATTTATATTTTTGCCAAAACTAGTGATTCAGAAATATGAGCAGAGTCCTTTTAATATGAAGCTATAATTAAGATAAAGCTACTATAGGTATTTATTATGTTAGACTCGGTTAATATATTATTAACTCTTTTTCTCTGGCAATTTGTGGCAATGCACTTAAACTGTATCTGGCAAAATCAACCCGTTGCTGCCGCATACATGTGATAGTATTGATTTGGTTAAATATTACTTTCCATAATGTAATAAAACATAATAAAATGTGTAATGTAAATCGCAATTGGATTGAATGGCGTTATAAATGGACTCTACTGTAATCCTCCTAAGGACCAGTTTCTTCCTTAACGATTCAGAAAACTTTAACTTAATTAAGTGTTTTCAATTGGAACAGTCTTGTTCCATTTCATAATGAAAGAACTTGACAGAAATTGAATTTGATTTCCCCTATTATTTATTCTAATTCAAAACCATTTTTTTGACATGCCTTAGGGGAGTTAATGTGATTTACTAAATTACCAATTCATACATTGAAATACCAGTGTTATTATAATATTTAACTATCATTTAGTTATTTATCTGGATATTTAGATATCTATCTAAATGATCATAACTTTGGTGTTTCAATGACTGTAAAGTTACAATTTCTATTATTACTGTTGTATTGAAAGCATTCATTCCATGCATTTTTGTATGTAGTACTAACAAGCTAAAATATAGCTGAAATTATATCACTAGTTAATCCAATAGGAAACATCAAAATTGATTCTCATTGAAAATTCTTACAAAAAGAATTTTGTGGTATTTTAATTGGGTTAGGGTTGCCAGATGTTGATTTATCAATACCAAGATAATCCTGGAGTTCCTGGCCACTTAGTAACTACTGTCAGTTTGCACCACAGTATTTTACAAGCTTTTATTTAACTTGCAATATATTGTTTGTATGGGTCAAATCTTGCAAGTTAAATTTGACCCCCTACTCAGTTTGTGATGAAGCTGAAATTTTTTATACATATATAAATTGGATAACAATGCAATATTATGGTATCATTTAGCAAATCTGATGATGGAAACAGGAGGTAGCCATAGGAACTCTGTGATAAAACAATGCAACCTAATTGTGTTTGGGTTTGTTCCAATTGTCTTAGTGAATATTAGTTTCCTGTTGATTATGACGACCGGTCTGGCCTAGTGGGTAGTGACCCTGCCCATATTTATATATTATATATATCATTGTCTAAGTACCCTCAACACAAACCTTATTGAGCTTACTGTGGGTCTTAGTCAATTTGTGTAATAATGTCCTAAAATATTTATTTATTTGTTGAAAGAAAAATATAGTCAGCAACAAAAGCTTGTATCAAAATATTCTTTTTTGGCAAAGAACTTATTTAATAACCACCTTTAAAACAGAGGAAGTAAAATATGTAAAAAATATTAAATTTATGCTACTTGGATCACTATATAGTGGTTGTAGCTAAAAAGTAGCTGTACCACTCTTAAGAGTCACACCAACCCGCCGACAAAAAGCCGCTCAAAGTTAGCTCTATTTTACAACAACATGCCTTAATAATACATGAAACTTTGCATGAACATTTAGGTTTAGGTTTAAAGATATTTATTCTCATAAAAGACGTACAAGTCACTTACACGAGAACAGAGTTATAAAGTAAAAGTAATCTTAATTAAGATAGCATACAAAGTCACACGAAAGGTACACGCTCATGTTTTTTTTTTTTTTTAAGGTGGGTAGTGGTTTCAAATGTATTCTGATAATTTAATTTTAAATGCATTTAATGAGCCTGTCTCCCTCAGATCAGACGGTAATTTATTATAAAGCTGTGCACCTTCATAGGTAAAATTTTTTTTCCCTAATTGTGTTCTTATATTTACATAACATTATCTATGTCTGATCCTAGTTTATGTTACTAAAAATTATAATATTGCCTCGCGCGTATCTTCGCTCTGTGTGGACCCGCCTAATTTCTACCAACGAAAACTAGTATTGATCGAGTCATTCACTAAGACGCGTGCCTTAACTCGTACTGTCATGTTATTAAAGGTTACATTTGACAAATCTGCGCGTCATCATTGATGACAAGAACTATACCAGACATAGATATATGTTACTTGAATGGTATTTCCATGTCTTTTCAGAAAGTCTTTTTAAAATAAGATTGTAACCTCGATTGTATTGTGGTGGTTAGGTTCGTATGACTCTTAATTAGAAAGGAGTTGTTAGTCAGAGACTTGAAATATGTTACATAGTCATACCTTGAGTCTGGTACCTATGATGAAGTAATAATTTGCTCTTTACGGGTTATTCTCATTAGTTACCACCAAGTTGTGGTTACTACTGGGATTTTTGCCCTACCTTTCACCAGTGGTAACTACTGGGAAAAAAATCCCACTATAACTAGTGGAGTGGTGTTTAAGTGCACCAAGTAAGTTGGTGGTAACCCACCAACTTACTTGGTGCACTTGCACCGGTAAAACAGTTTTAATATTTGTGATCACTTAAGGCAGTTTACTGAAACACTAATCGACTTATAATTATTGATTTTTTTTATTAATATTTAACTCTAATAATATTATGGTGGTAACTACTGGGAAAAAAAATCCCAGTATTGGCAAAAAAACCAGTAGTTACCAGTGGTAAAAGGTGTGAAAAAAATCTCAGTAGCTACCATTGGTTACAACTTGATGGTAACTAGTGGGAATAACCTCTCTTTACTTACCCAACTCAGACATATTGTAGAAACATCAAGAATTACCATTAGACTAATAAAGCTTCCTGTTAAATTCCATTAAATTTCATTTCTTTTCATGTAAAATTCCGTTTGGTGCCCAATGAAGTGTATTGTAAGTAATTATTACAAGTATCTTTGAACAATTTGGGTAGAATTTTTCACTGTTTTTCCCATGCTTGGGACAATCATTTTCATTTATTAGGCAATTTCATTGATTAATGGTACTATCTTATCCTTTGTTTATTGTAGATAGTAACATTAATCAACAATTGATCACATTCACTGCCAAGAGTTTTTGATAATATTTTTTTTTTGCAGTTGACACCCCTAACATGAATTGATAAAGTGATGCAGCTAAATTCTTTTTAACCGCGTTAAACAACAATTGCTTTTAACTTAGAACTGGGGCGGCTAATATATGCTATATGCTTATGCTTCCCTAACTTCCATACTCAGATAAAAATAATTACATAATTTATAAATTGTATTGACCACCCAACTCTAACTAACCGACTTTAACCTCGTCTTCCAGTCGGTAGTACAATTTTTTTATATCATCATTAGTCCAAAAAAATGAGACCAACGCGGCCTTCACATTGGATGCGGATCGTATGCCGCTGCGGTGTGCGAGCGGGACATCAGTATATACGCGCATAGGACTGTCACGCTCGTCAGTGTGATAACCGCGTAACTGCAACGCCCGGCATAATTACTTAAGGCGCGGTGTATAGTAAAATGCGCTGTTTTTAAATCGATATTTACAAGCTTTTACAAAGATTTCATTGGTTATTTTCTAGTATGTGTAACTTCAGTCCTTGAACTAGCCGTACGCTTGTCAGAAACACGAGGGCTCATCTTTTTCTCGATAGATTATTGCTTTGAAAATATGCTTAAAATTGTATCCTTTCCGATATTTTAGAAGTACTATGACGAATATCAATATGAAATTTACTTCATTCGATAGCTTTTAAGTAACTATGATTTTGCTTGTCATTTTATCGGTGCGTTAAACTTTTCATTCATAATTATGAATTCAACGTTTTGCCTACTAAACGTTACCCTGCACGGCAATACCGTCAGTACGCCAGTACGCCCGTGACCACTGTCAGCGTCGGACCTGTGCTAGTTTAGCGGACGTTACATAAAATGGATAATCACACTGTAAATACACAAATATGTTATACACACAATGTTTTCATCACACTTATGAAGAAAAAACTAAGTTTAAGGTACTTGATTCTTAAATACGGTGACATTTCAGACATCCGTCCGTCATATTATCTTTTTTGACAAGTTTTACACACGCATCGTCCGGCATTCAGCCACGATTAACCAAAGGGTGAAATGGTGCCTTGCACCCGAGTTAAACACTCTACTTTTCATTTTTAATACGAGGAGAGTAAAAGTAAACAAACACGGCTAAATATAAACTTCAGTAGTATTTCGTGAGGGGTACTTTTAATTATACTCGTACATTTAGGTAAAACATAATTATTTATGGAATGGGTAGTTAATTATCAGAATGGAAATGGTACATCGAATCCATTTAAAACCAAAATTTGAAATGCTTATCGTAAAAAAGAAACAAACGTACTAAGAACGTACAGTGCTCTAGACTCTCTCTAGAGCAGTAACTTTTCTGCACTCTTTTGACAACAACAAAGACCCACTTTCAGAGCATGAGAAATGATAAAATATTTTAAACGGCTATTGCAGTAATAAGCAAATTGAATACCTATTTTTAAACGTAAACAAATAAATTAATTCGCTTGTTTAATTTATATCAGTCTTTATATTGGAACAGCTTCAATTTTAATACATACAGGATGCAGGAGATATACTGAATTCAAATATGTGGGAGTACTTAGTGAAAGGTGCCATTTCACGACTTTAAGTTTCCGAGTTACATGCGTTTTTGTGGATGCGTAATAGTTTTGTGTTATATAGCCTGTTCCGTTAAGTCTTTATACAAGAACTACTACTGAATTTGGATTTCTGGTTTATTAACTTTCATATTTTAATGTATCATGGTATACATAATAAATAATAATAATAATAAATAAATAAATATTATAGGATATTATTACACAAATTGACTAAGTCCCACAGTAAGCTCAATAAGGCTTGTGTTGAGGGTACTTAGAGAACGATATATATAATATATAAATATTTATAAATACTTAAATACATAGAAAACACCCATGACTCAGGAACAAATATCCATGCTCATCACACGAATAAATGCCCTTACCAGGATTTGAACCCGGGACCATCAGCTTCGTAGGCAGGGTCACTACCTACTAGGCCAAACCGGTCGTCATCATATAAGACTTTATTTACAACATTTATCAATTATTTGATTTTGTAAGGTGAGCAGGAGCGATATTTACCCTTCAAGTCCCATACAAAATTTTCGCAGTTCGGATATATTTGTACCTTTCGCCAATATTTTTATTTCACTGGTTAATTATTCTATAAATTCAAGAATGTCACTTAATTCCACTTTTGTTAGTGCTAAACATAAAACCCTTTGTACAAGTTTGGTAAAATTATATGAATAAGTACTTTTATACCATGCTATTTCTAATTTGTATGAAAAATGGTGACATTTTATTTCTTTTTTCTAGTATAAATTTCGATAACATTCTGCCGCCAATTTCAGGTCTCAGCAATGATTTTACCTTCTTCTTTGAAACCTTGGACCTTTGTTATGTCTTTGTGATATGATTTTGCTATTTTTCCTGCCAATACAAAATATTAGTGGAAAATCGATTGAAAGTTTCACAAAAGATATTTTCTTCATTTTCGTATTAGGGTGCGGGTGGGTGGTTTATTTTGAAATGAATCACTAGTCAAGGCCTATAATATATCCCTTCAAGTGGCGGCAGCGACAACGTGAAAAGTAGTCAAGTGGCCGGGCCCCGTTGGGTGTTCAGCGCGGATTTAGAGAATATTACAAATACAACTATTTAAGCTTATCTATATATAACAGTATATTATATTGAAGCATATATCGTTAGAATAAGCATTAAATACGGTATTCGAATAGAACAATTAAATTATTGTAATGTTTATGTATTTCGCCACACGCACCTAACTAATCAAACCTAGCAACAGTGACAGGTGGCCGACAGCTTACTGGCTTTCGCATCAACCCGTGAGTGGTGGGCCGCCATTTGAAGGGATAAATAACATAGTTATAGATAAAATAATTTTGTTCATCGGAAAGTTTTGTATATTAATGTGTTCTTGTAAAAGACTATACGGAACAGGTCTTAATCGTACTTCGTTCCACAGGAAAATAATACTTATCGAGATAATTCTAACAACCTCAAACGCAATTAGGTTGCGATGTTTTTACACAGAGTTTCTATGGCCACCTCCTCTCTCAATCATCAGATCAGTTCGATGGTACCATAATATTTCATTGCCACCCTACTTACATATATTTGCAGATTTTCAACTTCATCTGAAACCTCAGTGGGTCAAATATACTTGTAATATTTGATTAGAGACAGAGCAGACAGACAACAGACTGCTTCTGTATTAGACATTGATTAAAGTCAGTCAATTATGCCCATTACTATATAACTTCGAAATAGAAGTGTGTTTTTTGCCATTATAAACTTTAAATGATATATATAAAAAAAGCAATTTTCTCGACCTTGGCATTGAAAGTTTATAATCGTCGTCAATTCAAAAAATAAATAAAGAAATAGTCGTTACAGTTAGAGTCATGGTTCTTTTTTGTGAAGATAGCAAGCTTTATCTACTTTTTGGAGCTACCATATAATTATATGCTTATGCATACCTTATGCTTTTGTTTTGTGTTATCTCAGTACCTGCAAAAAATCTACCTTTCCACGTTCACTCCCACAAATTACTTAGCTTTACTAGTATTCTTCCTTTTTTCACTACTTGCCCGAAATTGACTTTTATTGCATTTTTAAGGTCAACTAAGTGGTCTATATATGATTTAAGACGGTTGTAACTTTTGTCTGAATTGGTAAGTAATATTTTTTCGTCAGAAAATTATTTGGTATCATTTTACTAGGTTATCAGTTTGCCGCGGTATACTTTAGTATTGTATATAATTATCTAATTTTTAATTTCATTGAGTAAAAATCATAATCAATATAAATTTCCGGAAAAGATTCGAGAACTAACAAACCAGAATACGGATGGCGTCAGAATAAGGACGTAGGCGTGCTCCGGGCGCGGCGCGCGGGGCGCCCGCCTGCCTGCTCTGCCACTTCGTCTGCTTCACCCCCTCAAAAACCTAAAATCCGACTATAAGAGCGCCTTAAATTACATAAATATGTAGGTGGTAGATTGGCCGTCACAGCGTGCTATCAGCTATTACTGTAGCGAATGTGTGAAATTAGATAAGTACGTAATTAAACTAGTACCTAGATTAAATGCACATTAAATTTACAACGTATTTTCTAATGAACCTATGTTGTTGCTGCTTTATTTTGCTGTTTAATGTTTAGAGTAGAATTGAATAATAATCAATAGTAACATAATATAGTAGATTGACAATTTAAATAATTTAGTTTTACTTAAATTGTCAACGCAAAAAGGTTCATAGGTAACTTTACCCATTAAAATCGTTATTTTTATCACAAAAGTTAGGTTGGTAGAATTTCCTCTAACATAAAATGTCTGGGTTTCACCCAACATTCGGGGCGTTTTTTCTAAGGCAAGGGTCGGCAAAACGCGGCTCGCTAGCACTTTGTACCTGCCATTGTGGCTCGTTGAAACACACAACATGTACTCTTTGAGATAATTGAGATACCTACTTTAAACTGATGATTTCTACTGCGATTGTCTCTTCTCTTCCCATGTTTACCGACCCCTGTCCTAGGGCCAAAAGTAGTGTCCGGCCGAAGTTTCGGTCGGTTTTTTCCAAAACACTTCCGAAACTTTTGGCTGCGCCGAAGCGGTAATGTCCGACCGAAGTTTCAGTTTCGGACAAACCTAGAGCAAAACCGAACCTTCGTTTTAGGCTTCGTCATATAATCCAGTTTCGGTCGAACACTGCCCAAAAGGGGCTATGACCTGGAGCGTAAGCCATAGCATCTCACGCACAGCTTCGGGTGTCAAAATTTAAGTACGATATATTACTATAAGGCTAACAGTATGTGATAATGTTGTTTCAGTGACAAACCACACATTTTCCGAGCGGTAGCCTTGAACTACAAGTTGCTGCTGCTGTACTTCATCCCCTCGCTGCTGTACTGCTTCTACAACAACTTGGCCTTCGTGAACCTCTCGCACTACGATCCGACCTCCTACTACATACTGCTGCAGTTCCGGATCGTGCTCACCGCTATACTTTTCCAGGTAGATACCTATTCTTACTTACATATAGAACGCCGTTTTTCCCTATTCTACGCTACTTTGCATCAGCTAAGTTCACCTAGAGCTCCAGCGGTATATGTTCGCCACGAGCTTCTTACAACGTTAGTGGTAGTAATATTTGGGGTGGCTGAAGGTCCGTCACAGCTCTATCATCTGCCATCATAGTCATAGGGCAGGTAGTAAATATGTAGGTAAGAGTATGTTAATTTCATCGAGAGACAAGTAATGAATGACAAAGCTCTCGTTAATTAACAGTAGGATTAAATGAGACGCCGTTGGGTTTTTATTTACGTGGCCTCTTTATGTAGTACTAACTTAATAGTTGTCCGTCGCTTTGTTGTTTGTTACTCGGTTCTTATCAAAGGCCCCTGGCCTTGAACTACAAGTTGCTGCTGCTGTACTTCATCACTTTTCTGCTGTACTGCTTCTACAGGAAATTGACCTTCGTTAACCTCTCGCACTACGACCCGACCTCCTACTACTGCAGTTCCATGTGATGCTGTCTGCTATACTTTTCCAGGTAGATAACTATGTTATACTAACCACCAAGCGGATGCCAGAAGAGAAGCGTAGGCGGGGTAAGCCAGTGAGGAGACGGCGAGACGACTATGACACCTTCCTTTACAACTAGCTTGAGGAAGCACAAAATCGGGAGTTATGGAGAACCAGGGGAGAGGCCTTTGCCCAGCAGTGGGACACTATGGGATATATCTTTACAGCTGGCGATCAAAAGTATCTCCCACAATGTAAATGTTCTACATTCAGAGACATTACGCAAATTGATCCGCTACTTTTGATGCTGACTGTACAACCCTGTTTTAGCTCTTGAATTGCTTCTAACCTGCCAATCCGTTCGTTTCAGTGTCTCTTCCAAAAGAAGTTGACGCTAATGCAATGGGTGTCTCTGGGCATCCTGACCCTCGGCTGCATACTCAAGAACTTCGACGCTGCCTCAGTCCAGTCCAAAACCGGAGAAACCGACGTCTGGTCGCAAGTATTCAACATCTACTTCTTATCCATCAACTTCCAGAATTTCTGCTCATGCTTAGCCGGAACTTACAACGAATATCTTCTAAAAACGCAGGGCGCGAGTGTAGACATATTTCTACAAAACGTGTTCATGTATCTAGACTCAGTAATCTGTAATTTCTTCATACTTATGCTCAAAGGCGAACTAGGAACAGTCTTTGACGATTTTAGCTCGCTAGCAAATATTATTGTGATACTTATTATTGTAAATAGTGCCGTAGTAGGTATAGTGACTAGCTTTTTCTTAAAGAATCTTAATTCTATATTAAAAACTTACGCCAGTGCGCTAGAATTGGTCATAACAGCAGTAGTTTGTTATTTATTGTTTAATATTTTGATCACTTGGGGCACAGTGACATCTATATGTCTAGTCAGTGTAGCGGTGGGGATGTATATGAAAAATCCAGTGAATAATGCGATCCTGAATGAACCTATGAAGGATAAAGATCAAAAGCCCTTGCTAGAAGAAGTCAGAACCGAATAGCTACCACCTACTTCATTTTACAATTCTAAAAGTCGTACAAAAATTTAAACAGTCATGTATAAAGCGTGGCCTCGCGTATCTTAGTTGTTAAGAGTCACACCTAGCCGCGGCCAAACAAAGAAATTAAGTAAGTAAGTAAATATTCTTTATTGCACCACAAAGAAGACAGATTTACAATGTAAAGAAAGGTAGCAACAGGCGGTCTTATCGCTGTAAGCGATCTCTTCCAGACAACCTTAGGGTAGCAGGATATAAAGAACAGTAAATTAGTTCGAGGATAAGTTTTACATACAAATGTTTACTCGCTAACTCGCTATTTTTTTTCTATAACAATTTTTAGCAACGAAAACTACCAGAGAGAGATATGCATATGATACGTAAATGTTCATTTAATTTAAGCATGTCGTTTTGAAAATGAGAGTGTAACTTCAATTGTATGAAAGCGGCTTTTTCGTGTGACTCTTGAAATACAGTGACAATATTGTAGATAAGGTCCACTCATAGTCGTTGTGTCTTTGTTCGATGTACGTCTCATTGACCGCCGTCGTCATATAAAAATATTAGTACGGGTCGGACCTTGGTATCGATACACTCTGTATACACTTGGTCAGTCACGCGAAACTAGTATTATTTATTACCTACGGATTGTCACTAGTTTTTTTTCCACCCTACATCGTTGGTCACTAACGTATGGAGTTGCCATGCGTCAGGATTTTTCCCTAACATGTCAGGACTCTTGGTCCTTTGTCAGGATTGTAAGGGGACTTAGCGAGCTCAGGGTTCTTTATAAACCCCAAATAAGCACTAGAAGCTAGCTAAAAGTTTGGAGTCGGATAGAAGAAAGGGAAGGTCAGGCTGTAGCTACCAATATATGACGCTCACAAATTAGTGTTAGGTTTATTTCTAATAAGGTCAAATCGCAACGTAAATATGTAAAACTCAGCCAATATTTTCTATCCAACGCTCTAAAGAATAAGGACAATTTATAAAAGTTTTACATTTATAATTAGTATCGGCTGCAAAGCCAGGGGCTCGGAATGTATGTCCCGGGCCCCTCGGAGCTAAGTGGAAATCGAAAATAGTTTATTTGTGTCTGTTTTGCTAAAGGGTTGCCATAGTCTCTAGAAGTTAGCGAAAAGTCTGGAGCTGAGCAGAGTAAAGAGAGGTTATACTGTAGCTACAGCATATGTTAGTATGTAGGGGTTATTGCCCACAAAAGGTTTGGAATAAGGGATTTAATGCACGCTTTTATACTTTATCGTGGTAATGGTAACGGTAAATCGTAGATGATATGGTCCACGATAGTATATAAACGATCACATATAATCTCATTCAGTTAAAAGTATATTCCGTTTTATCGTGACGATAAATCGTGTGAATTCCGTGAACATAGACGTTGGAAAAATGACCGTCCAGGAAATGTCAGAATTCCGGACGGACTTTTGTCAATATATTCCATTATTTCATACGTCAACCCTAGTAGCGGTCAATAGTCATTTAAGCTCTGTAGCGAACGAAAGGCTAATGTCCTGTGGCACTAATATGGAAGAGTGATAGAGAGAGATTACCGTTTCGTTCGCTACGGCGCAAGCGATTGGCAACTTGCTAGGCACCCAGGTATACTCATAACATCTTAACTCATAACATCTTTATTGCTCACATATTACATTGAATACAGACCCTGTAAGGGCACAGCAATTTATTCTTATACTATAAGTAATTACATTGCACAGAGTCTAGCATTCTATTTTGTCGGAAAGGTATCTTCAAAAAACTCCTTCAAAGAATAATAACTTTTATCTAATAAATAATTATTTAAGGCGGTTTCAAATGATTTAGGTTTTGCTATTGATATTATTGCTTGTGGAATTTTGTTATATATTTTAGTGCACATCATGTGAGGTCCTGAATGATATAATGTTAGGTTGGATGTGGGTAGCGCGAGGTTGTTATTGTTTCGGAGGTTTAGCGGTTTTGTGTGTCGTTCTTTGGCTTGTAAGAAAAGATGGCTATGGGCTTTTACAAATTTACATATTTCTAATATATATAAGCACGTTAGTGTTAAGATGCCTAGCTCCTTGAAATAGGTTCGACAACTGTGCATTTGTTTTATATTTATTATTATTCTGATACACTTTTTTTGTACAGTGAACAGACTGTTTACAATCGTGCTATTTCCCCAAAGCAATATGCCATAGCGGAACAAGGTGTGAGCATAAGCATGGTAGGCTGTTAAAGCAGTTGTTATATTCGTAGTCTTTTTTAATTCATGCAGTGCATACGTAAATCGGGATAATCTACTAATTAATTGTTATATGTGGTCCTTCCAATTTATATGTGAGTCTATATTTAATCCTAGCAATGAAAACGTATTTACAGATTCTAACTTATTATTTTTAAATGAAATATCTATTGTTAAGGGTTTTTTTTTGATAAGGCCTGAACTGCATTAGTTTGGTTTTGTTGTAGTTTATTTGGAGATTATGGTCAGTTAGCCAAGATTCTAATTTAGAAAGGGTACTATTAAGGTAAAATTTACAGTTACTAACGCTTGAGCACGGAAACACAACGGATATATCATCAGCAAACAAAACGCTTGGTGAATCTATAATTTTTGGTAGATCATTTATATAAATTAATAACAATATGCACCCTAACACACTGCCTTGAGGTATGGACCTTTTAACGTTTATTATACTTGATCTGACCTTATTTATGTTTCCAGTTATATTATCACAGTATTCGATTTCTACACATTGTACTCGGTTTTTGAGGTATGACACAAACCACTTATGCACTATTCCCCGTATCCCGACACCTTGTAACTTATTTAAAATCTCTGTAGAAAGACGGGAAGTAATGTAATGCATTTTGATTATTAAGTATTCATAGTCTTGATTACTTAAGACATGCATTGTGGTTTGTTTTTCATAAACTCCACGGAACCAATAATTTTAGTGATTTATCACATTTAATCATTTTAGTGAGTTTTAACTTGCTTTCTGTATTTTTGTGAGTATTTTAGTACCTAATAGAAATGAATTTAAAGTTTTAAATCTGCGTTTGGATTTTGACTACCTACATAGATATATCGTGTATTTCTTCGTTTGAACGATTCAATAAAAATATTTGACATTTGTTCATTTGAATTATTATTGGCTTTTTAAAGATCTAAAATAATGTTATTTTTATAATATTTTAAGTTGAAATAGGTGTGATTAATGTGAATATGTTATCTAACGTAATATATAGTGATAAACATCAAAGAATCTGATACTAGAAACCAAATGTAGGTTTTTAATAACAACTCAGGCGTCGAATAATGGTGCCTCTGACAGTATTTTTTTTTATAGAAACTGCACGTTGGAGGGTCTGCCACGACATGCGCACATTTTGAATCACAATTGAATGCCGGATTTAGAGGTCTGGAGGCCTCGGGCAATAAAGGAGTGGAGGCCCCCTGGTCCCAAATTATTTTCAAATTAAACCGTAAATTTTCCGAAGTTTCTTTTGTGGAGGCCCCGGTTGCCCTCCCCTAAATCCGGCCCTGTCACAATCTGTAAGCCAACAGAGGACAACATTAGCTAAGATATATTTTTGTTGAACAGAATTAATGAATGTAGTTAGAGTCAATCAAGTCAGTCCCATGATAAAAATAAAATATTTTGTACTCAAAAAAGGGTCTTCGTATTTATTAACTTAGGTAACGTAGGAAGGTGCAACAGATATTCGGTATTCGGCCGAATAGTAGGCAGTATTCTGCTGAAAAGGTATCTAATATTCGGCAAGTGGCTGAATACCGAATAGTTGCCGAATATTCGTGGCATCTCTTAATTATGATATCTTTAGCTGCCACTGCTGCATAGTTTGGATTAACAACAAAATTGGCAGTTAAATATTTCTCGCTACCTACCTATATCTAACATTTTCGTTAGAAAACACAATAAGTTGATGTTAGTCCATATAAGTTTTTAAGTTAGTAATTTCACCAAATCTCAATAATTATTTTAAGAATAGTCACGAGTTTTTGTTTAGTTTTAAAAGTTAAATTTAAAAGGGTGTGATTGTCTAGAAAAATGAAATTTAATGGTGCTTATTGTATTGTAAAATGGAATTACTCTTTATGGACCTATGACATCATTGATATTATTGAAAACCTATATAAGGTAGGGAGTGCTGATAAAATAAATAATTTTGATGTGGGCACTTTTTTACCTTCTAAGCCCCAGAAGCAGTTGTTTTGTTTTTGGAACCCTTAGTTACACAATAAAAGTTCTCCCGCCTAGGCAAGTCTCTCGGACTGCCAATGCGTGCGCATGACTTTGTTTTAGTTCTAGGTCAGGGTTTCTCAAAGTCGGGCGCGCTACGCGAACCCCCAGAAGTTCGGCTGTGATTGTAAAGGATTCGCAATAACACCATTTGTACTTTTGAAAAAACGCGAAAGTGGTTTGTTCGTGGGGTTATAAGTTTGAGAAACTTTGACCTAGATATAACTCATAGTTCAAATAATACTTGTGCCAGTATTAGAAATAGTTCTCAAACTTGTAGTTATATACCTATATGATAAGTATTATGTATAGTACATTTACCTCGATACGATAGTGTAATGTGAAACAGAAGCAATACTATATAATAAAGTATACTAACTTTAGGTAGGTATATACCTAAGGTCGATGTGGGGAAGACCGTCATGTAGCAAGAACTCTCGTATTTGTATACGTACGGCGCTCAAGACACAGTCAGAAAGGAAGAGCTTCGCTCCTTCTGCTCTACCGACCTACTAGGAGTATGTGTACAAACGCGACTAAAGAGCTTGTAGAAGGTCTTCAGTGAACTTACCTAAGTGTAAGGCCTGAGTGGACGCTCGAGTTGGGCGTGCAGCGGGGCGGGGCGTGCGGCGTGCATGTTAAACAAATGCAAGCGTATAGGAGCGGCCTTAGTGCACGCTGCTCACGGCACTTGTGAGCCCGACGCCACGCTGCACGCCCCGCCGAACGCTCCGCTTCGAGCGTCCACTCAGGCCTTTAAAAAGTTATTAAGACGCATACCAGAGGCCTCATGTAGTTAGGAGCTAACTTTACAATATTATGTTAAAATACTTATATTTTATTTACCTACGCTCCTTAGTGCATATCCGCTTTACGACTTAATTCATGAATAATGTGTTCATGCAATTTTGCCACTTGCTGTACATATTTGTGTGTAAAAAATAATTTGAAACTTAACGAAACTATTTGTTAAATTATTTATTGGCTGCATCACAATTAATTATGTTTTAACTAATGTGTTCCTTTCAGGTTCGTTAGTTCATAGCTTTTTTGAAAATACAATATTATCAAATAATTATCAATTTAGTATTATTTGTATACCTTATTACTTACATAGCTATAGTGTGTTTTAGGGTTCCGTACCCAAAGGGTAAAACGGGACCTTATAACTATAGTTAGGGAGGCGAGGTAGCTAAATGGCGTAATTCAACAGCGCCGTCGAGACCTATCAAAATCGAAAGATAAAATAATTTCGAAAAGAAAAGCTCGTATGGTAAAAACCATTTTAGCGGTGGGTATGGCGTGTACGGTTTTTCAAAAATGTTAAAAAAAACAGTTACTTGGGCATTCTCGAGCGCGTCAGATATTCATACTACGTATGCCCCAAGTGCCTCTGATAACAACGGTATACTAATCTGCCGGTTTGCGTGGTGGGGGTAGGAATATAAAGTAGTCAAAAATGCAAAAAAAAAAAAATTACTCGTCAGATTTTCGGAAGGGGTGTTAAGTAGGCCCCAAGGAAGCTCCCTTTAAAAAAACTGACGATTTCGGCGTGACGATAAGTTACGATGAATTTTTGAAAATGCAAAAAAAAAAAGTTTTTTTGAAATACTCGAGCGCGTCAGATTTTCATAGGGGAGGTTTATCTCGGTATCCTGAAAGCATATTTTCTTAATCTGACAAAAATGTTGGTGGGTTCTCTTAATCTGACCGAAAAAGGTTTTTTTGGTTTCTTTTTTTTCCTTTCTTTCTCCTTGATAAAACGGGGATTTTAAGAATGACAATAAAGCGATAGGCAACCAACGTAAATGTAGATGTAATATTGTTTGGATATCACAACGATCGGACCCTACATCAGCGAGCGCTTTTTGAAAGATCTCAGATTTTCTCAAAATATCCTCTCAATATATTGCCTCGTTTATACAATGCTGGATTAAAATCGCATCCTGTTAAAGCGTGGAAAGCAGGCAGTGCGCGTGAAAGCATTGAGCCTAACTGAAACTGACAGTGCCGAAACATCTATATAGCGACGTGCATTACCGACTCCGAGATCCATCCACGCTCTAACCGATTCGTTCAAATGCTCCACATTGGCCAACACAATGACCAGAATATCTGTGTCTGATGTTCGAATGATTGTTGTAGAACCTTGTGGCAATTGACAGGCAAGGAAAACTGTGTTCGTGTCGGCTTCTTCGTGACTTGAGCATGAGAGCTTATCATCGATTGTTCTCTGCACTATTCCATCGACGACTTTGAAGACGTAGCACAAGTTGTGGTTTAAATAGATTGTTTTGTTGCGAATAATAACGGCCATCTCTTGACTATTCCAATGATCAATGAAAAACTTGACTAGAGCTTCTTTGAACTTGATATTTTTCAAGTCCTTCGCAAAGTCTACTAATCGGATTTGCAGAGGACCGCTGATGTGGTAGTCCTTATCGTCATTCATTCGTATTCGTATTCATTTATTCGTATTCGAAAATTGTCGAGAAGCTTTAGAAAAAAAAATTTTTGACATATAATAAAAGTCACATAATTTAATCATCGTTATTTCATATCAATTTTTTTTAACACACTCAGTTTTCAGATATACTCAAAAAACCGGGAGTTTGAGTTTTTATGATGCTTCAAGTCAAAAAGTTTTAACATTGGACAAAAATGTAAAGAGACCTTTTTTGTGTAAAATAAAATTACCTTTTTGTTTATTTAAACTTTTTTTTTGTAAAATGTATCGTTCGCGACTTATATGCCGCAACGCGTTTTTCGGAAGATGAAATGGCTCCTCCACACTTCCGGTCATGCGGAAACCGGCAGATTTTGTATTTTTAGTAAGTTTTAGATTATATTCTTCAAAATAAAAAAATAAAAATCGCGCTCGAGAATGCCGGATTAACGTTTTTTTTTTTACAAGTTCGCGACCCTATAACTCGGCGGCGTCAAGGACTTATCGTCAGATTAGTTAAATTTAGTCTTAAAACACTAAAATCAACCCCCAATATCTTAATCTGACGCGCTCGAGTATTTCAGACTATCGATTTTTTTTTACTAATCTGATCGTCTATCCTAGGCGCGCGTCACTACATATAGAGCTAAATACTTTACAAGGTTGTTCTATTAGGTCTAAGGTATCTCTCATATCTTAAACTGCCACGCTCGAGTATTACCGAAAATTCCCCTATTCGCCTCCCTAACTACTAAGACTCCGCTGTCTGCCCGTCTGTTACCAGGCTGTATCTCATGAACCGTGATAGTTAGACAGTTGAAATTTTCACAGATAATGTATTTCTGTTGCCGCTATAAAAACAAATACTAAAATTACGGAACCCTCGGTGGGCGAGTCCGACTCGCACATGTCCACTTTTTTATTTTAGTGATATATGTTATTGGCTATATTATATTATGAGTTGCCTGAAAATAAAGATTTTTTATCTTTTCATTTCATAGGGTGAATGTGTGGTGAGTTTCAGGATGTTGTGCCGTCAGAAAGTTTCTTCGCACTTCGCATTTCTTTGTATGGGGATCAAAAAGTAAGTAAATCAAAGTTTCCGTTGTTTCCTGTAAAATTTTCCTGAAATTACAGAACTTTTCCAAGTTTTTGGAAACTTTCCGAGACGTGCAAACTTGTGGATGAAACAAGAAAGAAATAGGTATACAAAACGCATGTAACCGACGCACATAATTTATTTCATACTTATGTATGTAATCATTAAATAGAATTTCTTACATTAAAAACATTCTTGGGAGACATCATTTGGGCTTCGTTGAGGCACATCACATTTAATATCTTGACAATGGAATTTTATTCAAGGTCTTATATGTACATCAATAACTTCTTATTTTGCTAATCCTCTAACTGCAAAGGACGTTATATCACGTCGACGAGTAACCGTTCCCTGGGTCGTTATTTTCCCATCTAGTTTTAGTGTCAGTAGAATCGGACCACGCTAAGTTTTCCTGGCAGGTGTTACGTCGAGTATCGATGGCGCTAGTTATTGTCACCGCCCAATCGATGCAAACTTAGCGTAGTCGGAGTCTATCACTGATCAAACATTGTGATCAATAAGCAACAAACATGACTTTCTAATTATTCATAATAATAACTAATAAAAAAATCAAAGCTACATAGAGTACAGCAGCATACATGTAAGATTTTTTATAGTTATATTTTGGTAATTCTTGCCGTCTATAGACGTCTCAAGAGGCACCACCTTTCGTCGACGTGAAATGACGTCGTTCGCGGTCAAATGTTTAATCGTCTCACCCGTTGCCAATAAACACAAAAATAGCATGTGCGTTTTAGATAACTATAAATTCCTACATTTTGGTTAAAGTGACCAAGCAAACTATTTTAAATATTGCTTTATTCATGACTTATTAGCGATCTGGTGACAAAATTTTTGCCAAAGCAAAATCGCTCAAACAATGACAAGAATACTGTAGTAGATAGGTACACTTCGCGTAAAGGTCTAATAACTAAAACCTAAATAACAATATTATATTTACCTAGGCACGCTGAACAAATTAAAAAGGCAAGTACAGTCAAACAATTTGACTCTGACACAAAAGTATATTAACTCATAGAGAAATAAGTAAGCATAGAGTGCTCACTCCATACATCAGTTTTCTTACCAAAACGCTTATTACTTTCGTAGTCGACATCTAGCGTCAAGTAGCGGATTTATCTGTACTGTTACCTGACAACAGATGTCGCGGCAAACGAAAAGTCTAATGCTCAACAATTTTAGCCAATATAACCTTCTGCTTGTAATATTAGTTCTAAATTGCTGAGCAATACACTTTTCGTCAGTCGCGACACCCGTGACATCTATTGTTAAGTAGCGGTACCAATAAATCTGCTACTTGTCGGTAGAAGTCGACTACGAAAAAAATAAGCGTTTTGGTAAGAAAACTGATGTAGGGAGTGAGCACTCTATTATTGATTACTTATTTCTCTATGAATGAATACATATTAATTGTTAATAGTAGTTTATGTTTTTCAGTTGTTTGCAATGCAATAAGTAGCTCTAAACAAATATTTTCTTATTTTTGACTGGTAGAAAATGCCTTTAGGCATTAAGTCTGCCATTTGTAATTTTTTTGGATATTGTATTGGAATTTTTAAATAAATAAAGATCAGCTATTCCATTCTTGGGCCTTCGATTCACACGCTGTCATACCAGGACCCACGGCAGCGTCGGTATCGCTCACGGCCAGAGCGTTAGTTCAGAGGACCTACCGCGCAAAACGAAGATCGAAATTTCTCTTATCGCTCGAATATGCAAGAGCAATTTTTATTCAAGGTTCGAAGTCAAATTGTTCCACTGTACATACCCGTACATACATGTACTAGGGTACAACCATAGACCACCATTGACGATCAAATTTCTTACAGATGTTGATCGATTTTAACACATTGAGTCATCAGGACGCGTATAACGCCTCAGACGTTTTGCGACGCCTAGGTTCGGGACTCCGCTCAAATTACTATTCGAATGGAATGCAAAGAGAATTAAGAAGACCAATAGTGCTTAAGATCGTTGCGCATTAGACTTTTTGTTTGCCGTGACATCTATTGTCGAGTAGCAGTACTGAGAGTTCCGCTACTTGACGCTAGATGTAGACTACGAAAATAATAGTATTTTTGGTAACAAAACCGTTGTATGGAGTGAGCACTCTTGGTCTTCTTAATTCTCTTTGTTCGAATGTAATGCTTGACCGAGCCTTGACGCATTCACTGCCAGCGTGAGCGCCTTCGTAGCCGATAACACGGTAAACACATATGCAGAGAAAAACGCGTACGAACAGAGAACCCTACCTGATCACTGGCAGTAAAGGATGGGATTATATTGCTAACAAAATTGATCCGTCTATGGAGGTCTTCAACTTTATAACTAGCATGGCACCTTGACCTATATTGGCTTATACAGGAGGGTGGTGACGTATTTCTTCCGGTACCTATGGGTCGCAGATAGTACCATGACTCCATCTTTGATTGACAGCGCGTATAGATGATTCAACATCACATGGTTTGGTTCGGGTAGGAGAGTTGGTTCACACTGAAAATATAAAGTGTATTTTGAGCTGTCTTCTTGCAAATTGATGGTGCTGGATTTTAATGTACATATATGCTTAAAATGCCTATAATTAAATGTTTTTAATGATGTTGTTGCTCCCTATAAAAATGGTGAGGTACAGTACGGTATTAAATATCGATACGGACAAAGCGCCAAAAATATGTATACACGACCTCATTGCCTAGATATTAAGGTAGTGTGTACATATTTTTGTCACTTTATCCGTATCGATATGTAATACCTTGACTGTACCTAAGTCCAATTTTATGTTTTGATAAATAGCAGCAATATTATTGTAATCAATAAATATAATATAGCACCATCTATCATGTGATCCTAATCCTATTATATAATCTGAATTGTACAGTGCTTTGGTCTTGACTGTAATGCTGTATGTTATTATGTTTAAAAAAAAATGTCTACATTTTCTCTCTGGTTGTGTTTCATTCAGGTATAAATAATAAGATTTAAACAAGATATCCAAATTATATTCTAATAGGTGCAGTAAAAAATAAGGACATCACTACTTACTGACAGTGGTGTATCTTTGTTCAATATGACTTGTAATAGGTGAGGGGGCAATATTGGTGGCCCTGATACCTTCTCCCATGGTTTAGCTTGTGGAATTTCCTGAAAATAACAAACAAATAAATTATTATGAAAGCAAAAAAAATCACCTCAGTTCCACTCAATTTTTAGGGTTCCGTAGCCAAATGGCAAAAAACGGAACCCTTATAGATTCGTCATGTCCGTCTGTCCGTCCGATTCTGTCACAGCCACTTTTTTCCGAAACTATAAGAGCTGTACTGTTCAAACTTGGTAAGTAGATGTATTCTATGAACCGCATTAGGATGTTTACACAAAAATAGAAAAAAAACAATAAATTTTGGGGGTTCCCCATACTTAGAACTGAAACTCAAAAAATCTTTTTTCATCAAACCCATACGTGTGGGGTATCTATGGATAGGTCTTCAAAAATTATATTGAGGTTTCTAATATCATTTTTTTCTAAAATGAATAGTTTGCGCGAGAGACACTTCCAAAGTGGTAAAATGTGTGTCCCCCCCCCCCGTAACTTCTAAAATAACAGAATGAAAAATCTAAAAAAAATATATGATATACATTGCCATGTAAACTTCCACCGAAAATTGGTTTGAACGAGATCTAGTAAGTAGTTTTTTTTTAATACGTCATGAAATTAAAAAAAAAATTTTTTTTTTCATCATACCCATACGTGTGGGGTATCTATGGATAGGTCTTCAAAAATGATATTAATGTTTCTAATATCATTTTTTTCTAAACTGAATAGTTTGCGCGAGAGAACCTTCCAAAGTGAAAAAAAGTGTGTCCCCCCCCCTGTAACTTCTAAAATAACAGAATGAAAAATCTAAAAAAAATATATGATATACATTGCCATGTAAACTTCCACCGAAAATTGGTTTGAACGAGATCTAGTAAGTAGTTTTTTTTTAATACGTCATGAAATTAAAAAAAAAATTTTTTTTTCATCATACCCATACGTGTGGGGTATCTATGGATAGGTCTTCAAAAATGATATTATGTTTCTAATATCATTTTTTTCTAAACTGAATAGTTTGCGCGAGAGAACCTTCCAAAGTGAAAAAAAGTGTGTCCCCCCCCCTGTAACTTCTAAAATAACAGAATGAAAAATCTAAAAAAAATATATGATATACATTACCATGCAAACTTCCACCGAAAATTGTTTTGAACGAGATCTAGTGAGTAGTTTTTTTTTTAATACGTCATAAAATTTTAAAAAAAATTTTTTCATCAAACATATACGTGTAAGGTATCTATGGATAGGTCTTCAAAAATGATAGTTAGGTTCCTAATATCATTTTTTTCTAAACTGAATAGTTTGCGCGAGAGACACTTCCAAAGTGGTAAAATGTGTGTCCAAAGTGGTAAAATGTTGAACAAGATCTAGTAAGAAGATTTTTTTTTAATACGTCTTAAATTGTACGGAACCCTTCATGCGCGAGTCCGACTCGCACTTGGCCGCTTTTTTATTTTTAACGCATTGTTTATTAATTTTATTTATTTAAGCCTTTATTTTTCCTTAAATACTTTTTATGACAAGTTTTAACAGTATAATTTTTCTATTTTAAGGACCCCTGTCGGGTATAGGCCTCCTCCATATATTTCCACCTTTCTCGGTCTTAGGCTTGATTAGCCAGTTTTGTCCAGCTGTGGCTATAATATCTTTGGACCATCTTGTTGTGGGTTGTGTTTACGCATTGTGTTTACTGACAAAAATCATAAACTTTTTAAAGATTTTTTACGTTCTTGCGAATAAACATAGGTAACTTATTAATTATTCTCATATTTATGGTATACTTTTATCACCTAGCTTATAGCTTTATTACTACTGAATAATACAGCACATTGGCGCCCCTTAGCCGTAATGCTGTAAGTAAATGTGTATTTATCAAATAAGTTATCAATCCACAAATATTTACAACAGTACAGATGTGCAATCTCATAGGAAAATAAGGAAACTGTCATTTGGAAACTGAAAATTTCGATCTCCGTACAAAAATATGTAAAGATTCCAACATTGTCAATGTGGAAATTTCGCAAATTTGGAAACTTTTCAATAGACTATTTCCTCGCGCGTATGCTCGCTTTATGTGGACCCGCTTAATGGCACATCGGTAGTTAAAAGACGCACAGAGACGAGTTCATACACAAAATAAAATCAAGATAATGATCAGTTTGAGTTCATTGTTAACATAAAACAATTTTCACTCCATTCACTCAGTGTAATTCCTCAAATAAATATTCTACTCCTCATAACCTTGAAAAGGCCCAAAAATCTATAGATTATTATTATACATGTTATTTTCACTATACATATAATAATTATGTACTTTACATAGGTTTTATTTGACAGCGAAAATAGCTTAAGAGATTCTGATTCAATGGTATTAAGAATATTTGTATTGTATTAGAAAATAGATTGAAGGCTACCGCATTTAATTTTGCCGCTCTAGTATAGACGGAGGTCTTTTAAAATGTCAAATGCATAGAATTATTGGGTTGCAAGCTTTTTTATTGCGAATTTTCACTCCTTATTCATAATTGTGGTAAATCTTCAATTCAATAAAAATGTGAGTGGTTTTAAAAACGTGCCAAGAAAATATATGCAAAATTAATTATATTAAAATACCTCTGTGTATATTGCAAAATTAATTAAATTAAAATACCTCTGTGTATATTAGAGCATATTGAATTTAAAAATAAGCATAATAGAATTTTGAGATCCGTTTTCTGGACGTAGGTTCAGAAAACGGATGTAGATGTAGATCTACAGTGGTGTCAACTGGTGCTTACAAAACCAGTAGCCCTCATTGAATTAGTTTAATATTGAACAAAACAAAAGCAACTTTGTGCCATTTAATTATGATTCAAATTTCATTGAGGTAATATACAATGTTAGAGGTTGTTGGTTAGTTTTTCTTCCTGGGTTTTCTCCAAGTCAACAACACAATGTTGTATTTTGCGTAAAACTGGGGTCTTTGAGCAAGTTCTACTGTATTAAAAAAAAAACAAGTATTTACCTGTGAATACTCAGTCTGGGCGCTACTGTGTACTCCTTCACTGTCCTTAGCCAGAGCTTGGAACACCTCAAAGTCTGACAACTTCACCTTCACCAAGTTATTCTTAGATCCCATACCATTGTCAACTAATTTCTGAAAACACAAAATGAACTATAAAATTAATTATTCCTCTGAGTATTGCTCAGTACCTGGGCGACCGAGCTTTGCTCGGTTATAAGTTTATAACTATTTATTGTAATATGGTGGTGTATAGGTGATAATCTTAACTACATTTTTTTACTAAATTAAACTTGTCTAAAACAATAAAAATTATATATAAACTTGAACATTAAAAAAAAACAAAAGTTAGTCACCGGGCGAGATTCGAACCCGTAACACTCGTTTAGCAGTCCGCGTCCGCAACAATGGCCGGCAACACGAAATTAGCGACCATATTCTGCGTCGAAAGAAAAACGCATGAAAACTCGAAAACACGCGTTTTCCCAAACATAAAACTAATCTAGATAGATTGAATACCCCCAAAAACCCCCATATACCAAATTTCAGCGAAATCGTTAGAGCCGTTTCCGAGATCACAGAAATATATATACATATATATATACAAGAATTGCTTGTTTAAAGGTATAAGATTGTAGAGGGTTGTCTGTCCTGGGGCCAAGGTCAAGACGATAATTGTATGCCAAACAAAATTGAAAAATTTATCCCAATGAAATGACATGACAGACACAAGGAAAAGTCATGTGACTTCCATACATTATTTAAGTTTTATTGAGCATTTAAATCATTGACTAGGCCCCCTATTGAAAAATTACATATCAGTGATTCAACAGTGCATGTCAAATATATTTGTTAAGCAAGGCTAAGCTAATTAGGCCTTTGTACTTCCCTTCAATAAAAATAGATGTCCATGTATCCAGTGGTTATTAATTATAATGATATCATTAACTGTAATTACTTAGACTGTGAAGTAAATTGCATGAGATCTCGCATATTGAATTCTATTTAGGTTGGTAATGAATATTTTTCAACTCCTGATCACCGAGTAAATTTTCATCACGTATAGAGCAAAGCAATTAATATATATGGTTGGACAACTTTCAATTTCAAAGCCTTTTATTATCGAACATCGGTTAATAATATTTAATATAATATTTATTTATGGATCAGAGTGTTGGGCCCTAAAAGTGAGGATGAAAAGAGATTGCATGTAGCAGAAATGAGAATGTTAAGATGGATGTGTGGTGTTACAAGAATGGATAGAATAAGGAAAGAGTATATAAGAGGAAGTCTGAAAGTTGCACCCATAATAGAAAAAGTAAGAGTGAATCGCCTAGCGTGGTATGGGCATGTGATGCGGAGGGATGAAAGTCATGTGACAAGAAAGGTATTACGAATGAATGTGGAGGGATGGAACGGCAGAGGAAAACCTAGGAAACGGTGGATAGATTGTGTGAGAGATGACATGAGACGAACGCGAGTGAACGATGAGATGACGGGTGACAGAAAGATATGGAAGGAAAAGACATGCTGCGCCAACTCCAAATGAATGGGATAAGGGCAAGCAAATGATGATGATGATAATATTTATTTATGTGTTTGCAACAACTGTCGGCTCAATGTGTCCTTTTGACACTAAGGTTAGACACCTATTGGTGTTTTATTGAACTGAACTTTATTTACTACAAATAAATAAACAACATCATATTATAGTATAGCTCACCACTGTAGGGTCATTGCGCCACTCCCCATCCACAAAATACTTGTACTGATGTTCCCCTTCTGGGAGGTCTATTATGGTCACAAAATCTCCGTGACTCTTGACCATAGGAATTGTCTTCCAGTCAGTAAATGTTCCACTAATGAAAACCTACAAGTAAGCGTCATTATACTTTTAGATCTTAAAGACAATGTAGAAACACGTATGTGTGTACTAAATTTTGATCTAAAAAATACCTGTTTACCACCACCTTCCCATCTAAACACAGTGGGCAACACTTTCGATTCATCCGTAGATTTACTTCCTTCAGTCAATGTGTTCGATCGTTCACGCATAACACCGAATTCTTCCTCGCTCTCAGGCACGGCCTTGGTATAATAAGGAGCCCCATCCTCAATGTTATTGTCGTCATCTCTTCCACTGCGATCGTCGTCTACCTTTTTGTCAAACGTAAAAGCCTCGCCCTCTTTGGTTGGGGAAGAAGGACCAGCGCCTGTTGGTTTGGCTGCAGCATCTTTATGCCATTCCTTGGGATGATTACTACCTGCGTTTCCCATTTTGTATATAAATAGTTACCCAAATAAAACCTCACATTTGAAGGAAATAAGAAATTTTAGTGCACTAAAAGCAAAAATGTCATTGTCAATCAAAATAACAGTCCGATTTCTACTTGCTACTTTATCAGATAAATATTTGTCAAGAAAAAATTATGTAGGATTGTATGTAAATAATATAGCCAATTCTTTATGTTCAATTATATATATATTTCCCTACATAAAATAAAATAATCTTTATTTATGTATTAAAAAGGGGATTTTTCATGATTTCACTAACGATCTAAGAATCAAATGTACGATTTGGACCTATCCTTTTTTTTAAGCTATTTAAGTTAATACTTTAGACGTCTGAATGTTATATACCTTAAACAGTTATTGCAGAAAATCTTTTCTGTTTCCAGTAGGTCTTTCCTTGTCTTCTCTTGCAAAATATAGAACGCTTAAAAGGGATGCAAGATAAAATTTGACAGAAGGATATTTTTTGATCCTGTCGAATTTGATTCAACTTCAATTTGGTCGCTAACGAGAGTATTTGTAGGAATGGGCGCTCAAAAATCAATTTTATTTGGTGATAACCATTATCTAATCAACATTTCTCCAAGCAGTCTACTAGCAGTACTAGCATTTTATTGACTGTGACGAGAGAAGTCAAGACGGACTGACGTTATCGGTTTTCGTCATAATTCATAATACGCACGCTCGTCCTCCAATTTGTACGGATGATCAAATGTTAATCAATTTAAATAAGTTACGCGGATAATAACTGCACAAAGTATTCAAACTCGATTAATTATATGCAAATTCATTCATTAAATCGATTGTTTAAATTGGTTCTTCATGCCGTGAAAATAACATCGTAGTGGTCGCGCAAAATATTCTAATGGAAATTAGCTATTAAAAAGTTTTTGAAACTTAATTATAATGAGTGATGAAAAACAACCGCTACTTACGGGGCCCAGTATTGCTCTTGAGCATGCAGAGGTGCAGAGGGAAGCCGTGGAGTTGTCCAGTGATGCAATTATACCGATCAAAGATGACAAACCGAAGTCTGACTACTGCCCGGCCTCGGAGAGGCACCTGGAGCACCCGACCTCCAATTTCGACACGATGATTCATTTGCTGAAAGGGAATATTGGCACCGGAATTCTGGCTATGCCTGATGCCTTCAAAAATGCGGGCTTATTGTTTGGTAAGTCTCTATTTACATTATATTTAAATTCTAGGCACAGGCCACCTCATAAACAATAAAAATTAAGTATAGGTTTTTGTTGTTAAGTTTTTGGTTGCAGTTTTGTTATGAAATATAAGTTTAGGAAAAATATTGTTTCCACTATAAATATCATTTATTAATTATGGCAGTAAATACAGTCCAACCGAAGTTTTGGTTTTGCATTGAGTTTTGGCAAGTTTCAGCATACAAATAATATTTTGGCTAAAGATTTGGTTTGGGCTGAAAGTAGAGCAAAACCGAACCTTTGGTTTCAGTAACGGCAAAAAATTTGGTTTCGGTTGGACACTAGTCTAGTAGTACTAACACCTTGTTTTGGAAATATTTGCCTCTATTTTCTTTTATTAATTAATTACTATCTCTCAAATATTCACTTCTCAAATTTTTTTTACCTGTTCCTGATGTAACTATCTAGGTATGAAATTGCTTTTATAAATAAATAATTATCATATATATTATACGCGTATAATTTTGTATTTAAACAAATCGACTAAACAACTGATTTATTAATTTAAATGTCAAATTCGCCATTAAAATTAATAAAAAGTAGGGAACATGGCCCACGACATACCCCAACGGAAAAAGCTGAAGGAGCCCTTTGCCAAGCGGACACTGAGTTAAGAGACATTGTCTAACTTAGAATAAAAGAGCTTAATAGATAATATATAGATAGGGGACATCATACACATATCAACATAGCCCCAAACTAAGCAAAGCTTGTACTGTGGGTACTAGGTAACAACATACATACTTAATTAAAACAAGCTTAACATTGCAACATATATTATGATATAAACAATTATATATGTAAGTATATGTCACAGTGAACTGGATAGCCAACCTATTTATCTATCCCTGAGACCCTGACTAGTTATTAAACCTACTCTCAATTTATCATTAATATTATCATCGGTGAACAAATAGCAAGCATGCTCACGTAATATAAATATTTACGCAGTTCATGTTACATTGTAAATTTACTCATATTTATTGACATAGTTCTATATTCACCGTTTTTTTTATTTATTTAGTATTATTTATTTTTTTATAATTCCAAGGAAACAAATACACACAGTTGTAAATTTTACTTATACTTATAATTTTTTGTATTTTCTTTTAAACGGCTTAAACAATTGTGTGTAATTATGAGTACACACAATTGTTTTTATTAGAGAATTTAAAGATTTCTGTAGTTTATAGATACCTAGACTTGCTATTAACGTTTGCCAAGGAGACTTTTTATCCCTGCAGCAAACACTTCATATTGATCCATTGTAGATAAAAGATAAGTACAGTACAACCACTTCTTGCCTCAATAATGTTTAGTTAGTTAGTTCAAAATTTACATATGTATCATTCATTCAATATGATAAGTGGGACCAATATTTTTTTAATATTAAGTACCTACTAGTTCATATTAAAAAAATAGTGGTTCCTTTGTCGCACACGACTTGACTTACGTTGCGATGTCTGCGTCAGTACAGACCGTAGTCTAAGGGCACTAAGGCCGCGGATTGGACGCAGGCGGCGCGCGGCGCGACAAGCGTCAAATCAAGGCCATTCATACATTGCACTCGACCAAATGTAAGAACGGCTTTGATTTGCCGCTCGCCGCGCCGCGCGCCGCTTGCGTCCTGTCCGCAGCCTAAATTAACCCGTGACGCGAGCCGCATAGCGAGACAGTCAAGGGGACACAAAAAACCGGCCATGTGCGAGTCGGACTCGCACAGGAAGGGTTTCGTACCGTTATCTATAAAAACGGTCACCCATCCAAGTACTGACCCCGCCCAACGTTGCTTAACTTCGGTGATTGGATGAGATGAGAACCTCGAGATTGGAAAGAAATATTTATATTATTCTGTTTTTAGTATTTGTTGTTATAGCGGCAACAGAAATACATAATCTGTAGAAATTTCAACTGGCTAACTAACACGGTTCATGATAAACAGCCTGGTGACAGACGGACGGACGGACGAACGGACAGCGGAGTCTCAGTAATAGGGTCCCGTTTGACCCTTTGGGTACAGAACCCTAAAAAGTACCTTTCATTAAGAAAACCCGTACATTTTCACCTCTATATTGCAAAGTTTGCACAAAAATATTTTTATTTTACAAAGAGTGGCGCAGCATACAAGAACCCTTATTTGAACTGAACCTTCATTTCCTTCTTCCTTTATTAGCAAAGTATGTAATCCTCTTCATAAGAACTTCCTTATTTCGATAAAGGAGCTTTAACTAGAGCAGTTCGCGTTGGCTAACCGTCGCAAAGTAAATAGTAGGTATTTATGTAAACCGTGTTTAAGACGTAAGGAGACGAAGTCACGTGACCGTTTCTCCATACAACCGTAGTCCCCATTTTCCTCTCTGGAAATTAACATTATAGATACAGTTTGGATTTTTTTAGTTTTCATAAATCTAGCTAGCAGCTATTTATATGATAAGCTATATCAGCAGTGTAGGTTGCTATACATCAAATTGTGTAAAAACGTTTTCCATAATGACATTATCTAGGGAGAAAAATAAGGGCGCCGTTTGTATGAAGAAGCTATCGTCCACTATCCTCTTAAGCTAACCAGAAACCCATTCACAGGCGTATTCGGCACGCTGTTCATGGGCGCGGTATGCACGCATTGCATGCACATGTTAGTGCGGTGCTCGCACGAGCTATGCATCAGGAACCAGCGGCCGGCTCTCAGCTTCTCCGAGGTTGTTGAAGACGCCTTCACGTCCGGGCCGGTGCCGTTGAGGCCGTACGCTAAGAAAATGAAGTAAGTTGACATACAGTACCGTATACGTATTGCGTACTCGTAGAGTGCCTCTCGCCGACACGTTCGGCAAAAAACCAACCCAATCGGAGAAGGGCGAGATGAGACGAGTAAGAGCGAGACAAGAACGGAGCAGTGTGAATGTGTACATACTCTACATACTCGTTCTCTGCCTGTCTCGGTGTCACTCGACGAGTAAGTGCAGCCGGCATTAAGGTTCTCTGTTTGAAATACAGTTAGCAAAAATAATTAATATTTCTGTAATATTGCCCAAATAATAAGGAGAACCCGGTTTACCTAGTTAAATAATTTACCCTGATTCTACATATTTATTAAACGATTCTATGCACTAGCGCTAACGATTCTATGCTATCGCACAGCACGCACGCTGAACATCTTCAGCCCTTCTCTCTAAATAGATGCATTGGCCATGGCCAGACCTGGACGCACAGCTGCAAGATTGAAGGGTTTCGGTATAATTGAGCAGCCCCTTGATAAGCTCAGCAGTAGCTCTTGGCAGTTTGATGAAAGTACGATGTTGATCTTTTTCGTCGTTATAGATCGTGTCATTCACGACGACGCGTGCCCTGACTCGCATTGTCATGTTATTAAAGGTTAAATTTGACAAATCTGCGCGTCATCGTGGATGACACGAACTGTACATGAAAAAAGTAGGTAAAGTTGGTAACAAAAAACATTATCGTAGTGCTATAGTAAAACCGCTCGCCCACTGCGGCGCACGGATACGCCATTCGTCATTCTCCGGTCTGGTCATCTGGCTGGCTAAATAAGGTCTAAAAAAACCTTATAAACTAGTGGCCCTGAGAGCTGTAGACCTCGCAAACTTTCATGGTGGAGCCATTTAAATAATTCCAAAAATGAATCTGATCACAAAATTTCACGAGAATCGGTTGAGAAATATTTACGTGTAGAGAAGAATGGCGGGACCGCCGAACTTATGAAAGCATTTCTGCCCAAGCTGAAACACTCTTGCTCGGTCAATTATTTCCTGGGGGCTTAAGTAAGATTTCAATATTTGATAGAAAACGCCAATCGAAACTTGAATAATGCAAAATACTCACGTGACTTTTCGTAGCATCTGTCATCCAGATACATTTTTACTTTTCGTTATCCATTTGTCGCTGTACGATTGTCATCTTGGCTAGGCCCCCAGTTTAGTTAATTTGCTTAACCGTTTAAATAGGTATAAGATAAATGATTAATTTAAATGTATTCTTATCAATAGGTACTACATTCCAGGGATCGGAAACCGGTATTTTTTGTATGGGAACGAAAACGGTATTTTTTCGTTCTTTGTTAATTATTTCATTTCTAATTGGGCAATCTCATAATACGAAGTCGTTATCCAAAAACACAACCGAGTCCTATATTTGGAGTATAAAATAAACCGAAATATATGTTTATTTCAAAGTTTTTCCAAAAAACCGGTTCCGATCCCTGCTACATTCATTATCTATTCCGTTCTGTAAAACTTCCACTTAGATTTCCGATTTGCTGTAGTATTTGTTAACGATTAATTTCTGACTTCCGCTATTATGGTTATCTGTAGAATTTTCCCAAGATGAATACATATAATATATTTACTCATTTAACTAAATGATTCGATTTAAAGTATTGACTAATTATTAAGTTTTTTAACACATTTTGTTATCCATTAAATTCAATCAATCAAATGAATAACAGTTTGTGGTTTCTCTGCAAAAAAATTGCAAAAAGAGATTAAAGGCAAATCGCAACAAACTGTAAAATATAACTTATTTTATAGTGTTTTAGGCCTATTTTATTGTGCACTTTGTGGATGTGTAATTGCACTTGACGATCCATTATTGTTTGAGTGCTGCGGAATATTGGAGCGCGACTGTGGTGAGTTCATTGGATCGGTATTAATGTGCGGAATGTTTCCTATCTCGAGATCTGACTCGAGTAGTTTAATAGTTTGCTATCTTGTTATTTATTTATCAGTTATTACAAATACGAGTAAAACTATTACTCAAATATTAGACGTTTTATTATAGAATATTGACGGAAGTAATTAGATGCCAAATTAACTTATTTAGGCCCGGTTAAAGCCAAAACATTAAACTGCATGTTATTAATTACTCGACTACGATGAAGGAAGGGATTATAATTTTAACAGTGTTGATAGTAGATTTTATGTAGGTACTAAGATCCCTTAACTGCCCTTTAGTGAACCTTATATGTATTTGAAGTAAGCTTTACGAATTGGCACTTGGTAGTTAATAGCTTGGGCAATGGTAGGAGGGTGTGTGGGTGGGTATATTAGTGTCATGTGCCCGCCATCGATTTTGATGGGTGTCACTCGATTCGTCAGTGATTCTGCTCCGTTGACGTGGGCTTTTTTCAACAACTCCTAAAATGGAAATGGTTCTGTACATGTGTGTGTGTGTGTAGTCAGGTTATAATGTTTCAGAATTTTTACTTGGTTTAAGAAATATCTTTGTAGATTGTCTAAGTGGCTCAAAAGGTTGCGTAGCAATGACCGACTTAAAGTTTATTGATAATAACAAAAGCATTTAAGCCAGTTTTGCCCATATCAAACCAGAAAAGTTGTTTACGAGGTCGCTGTCTGATATGATTTGGGTTTAAATTCATATGATATACCTATTATGTTTAATTACAGGCATTTGAATTCAATATATGTATAGCTATAGGCATAGAACAAATGATAACAAACTTCCAGACACGTATCAGTTACTATAACAGTGCGTTGTGAAATTTTCCACGTGAATATAGGTCGTGGTCTGCTTAACTTTTCCATTTAAATATGTTGTAGGTAGTGTACAAATAGTGACAAACTAATCTACTATGCTAATTAACACAATGATCGTCTCAATTATTGTACCTATCTAATGACACTGTAGGAGATGACAACATTGTTGCCAGGCCTACCTGACAACAACTCCTAAAATCAGGATCAGTCAGGTTGGTTATCAGGATTTGACCTATCAAATCCTGATAACCAACTGTCAAAACTCATTTGGGAATTTTGCGGCCAAAAGAATCTGGAATTTCCTGGATTCAACGGGCATTCGTAATGAACTTTAAAGGGCCGTCACAATATATCACTGCTTGGTCGACGTGGCACTTAAGGGTTCAATAATAATAAATGCTCCTTATGCTCCCCATTCGTAAGTAAATGTATAACAACTACAAACAAAAGTGAATGTACAACATCTATAACAACGCACTATGTTGCGGAAATTTTCCAAAATTTTTGAATATCTCGGAACTTTCAAGAAAATTTTACAAGAAATAAAGAGAGATTCTACTTTGGAAATGGAACATTTTGTTCCCCTTAAAAATATGAGATTGTGAAGTTTCCGAAATTTCGCAATTTTAGAATACTACCTTCGCACAATTTACGCATGTTCATACGGTTCTAAGTGGCCCAGATGATTGTAGCTCTTTTAGTTTACCAAAAACCGGCCGTGCAACTCGTGGGCTCGTGAGTAACTAATGGAAAATCAACAACTGTGTTTACATCTGACTATTTCTCTGTCTTTGACAATAACGTTCAGATTCATTAAACATTAAAATTGGTGTCAGCATGTCTGGTCCCGCACCATTTAAGCCAAATGTACACTAAAACTGATAAAAGCAATCTGTTTACAATTACAATATCGGCTACTAGGGCACTATCGTTTTACCCATTAATAAAGATTCCACGCTATCTGGGCCGAGCCGCGAGTTCAAATGCCAAGCGGAAGTTCTAATGGAAGATTTAATTATTTGATTTTAGAATTATTATAATATCAAGAGATTTGGTCGCGTGCAGCGACATCTTGTAGAATGTACGCGTATTTAATCTGTCCGAATCCTTACTTTTCCTACCATTCTAACATCAACATAAAACCAACTGCTTTTGACGACCTGTTTGGCCTACTGGGTAGTGACCCTGCCTATGAAGCCGATGGTTCCGGGTTCAAATCCTGGTAAGGGCATTTATTTGTGTGATGATGATGAGCACCAATATTTGTTCCTGAGTCATGGGTGTTTTCTATATATTTAAGTATTGATAAATAATTGATATTGACGATAATTATGATGATTATTAAATATTATATATATCTTTGTCTAAGTACCCACACCACAAGCCTTATTGAGCTTACTGTAGGACTTGGTCAATTTGCATAATAAAGTTAAAATACTTTTGTTTGTGTCACGTTTAGGCCTCATAATTATCATCTGTGATATGATAAACTGTAGGTATATGATCCAATACCATTAAAAAAACAGGCCTAACATTTTTTTAATAGTATTTTTTTTAATATTGCATGATGATATATTTTAAGATCGCAAGTGAAAAAAAGCTTTATTAAAACGGGAGCTAAGCAAATTGCTATGTCTATAAAATAATTATTTAACATTCCCCAATCCCCAATGTGTGCCGTGAATGACAAAGTGAACCGTCCTACCGTCCCACGCTTCATTCGTGCAACGCCGACGTCAAAGTACTTATTAAGAATTTAATATATTTCAGTCACGTTCGTCCTTTACCCCCGACACACAATACGCCCCCTATATACAGATAGGACCACAGTATGCGTATGGAAGCAGTACTGTAGGACATATAAGCACTTAATCGAGTTGACCTGATGTAAAATCTAAGGTCTAAATCAACCCAATTGTAGTTGCAGGAAAAAATATAAAAAAAGGAAGGGATGAACAATCGACCCATGCAGGAAAAATCGGTTAAGAGGTCGAAAAATCGATTGCAAAGGGTGTAGCAGGATAGCCTAGGAAAAATTGCCCCCAGCGATTTTGGGCCGAAACTGTAATCAAACGATGCCTTTTGGGCAGGTTATACTCTGCACAAAGTTTCATCCCTCTGTTACCCCCTGGGGGTGAAAAAAACCCGATTAACCCCAAAACTGTTTTAATTATTTTTTCCTAAACTATGAAAGTGACGAATTTCAAATTTCGTACAAATATTAATAAGACTAAAAGCTATGTGCTAAAAAAATATTAACCCCCTAACCATTGAAATTCTTGTAAAAAAAAACAAAAATAAAAAAGAATCAACCTGTATATCAAGTTTGGCTCATAGTACCACACCATTTTTTTTTTCAAAAATGAACCAGTTTATATTCTACATGATACAAAAGTTTCATGGACCTACTCCAGAAGGAACATTGCGAAATTAATATGTATTCGCTCTTTGGTGCGTACTACTCATTGAACTCCCACTAAAAGCCTTGCATTATTAATAAACAATGGCTTGCGATCGGACCGCTGCTCGTGCCCGATTTGAAAAAGGTGGGGATAAAGAACTGGGGTGGGGAGAAAGCTATGAAACTTTTGTATCATGTAGAATATAAACTGGTTCATTTTTGAAAAAAAAAATGGTGTGGTACCATGAGCCAAACTTGATATACAGGTTGATTCTTTTTTATTTTTGTTTTTTTTACAAGAATTTCAATGGTTAGGGGGTTAATATTTTTTTAGCACATAGCTTTTAGTCTTATTAATATTTGTACGAAATTTGAAATTCGTCACTTTCATAGTTTAGGAAAAAATAATTAAAACAGTTTTGGGGTTAATCGGGTGTTTTTCACCCCCAGGGGGTAACAGAGGGATGAAACTTTGTGCAGAGTATAACCTCCCCAAAAGGCATCGTTTGATTACAGTTTCGGTCCAAAATCGCTGGGGGCAATTTTTCCTAGGCTATCCTGCTACACCCTTTACGGAGTAAACCTAATAAATAAAGTCTTTTAAAAAATTCATTTGGTAGCCGCATGTTTGTGAACTATAGGTATTCGTTCTAAAATTTAATGATGCTGCTTGAGCTTTGAACACGACTTCTAAAGCAGATTCCATACTGAGCAAGTCTGTGGTTGGTCTAAATCTGACTAAATTCTGAGATGCGCCACAAGTGTGTAGTTAAGTGCTTATGCAACTGTCGTATGTCGCGTCGCCAGCGGTTCATCGAAGTATCCAAATAAAATGGAGTCTACATTTACATCACGTTCACGTGACAATCAGTCGTGTCGTGTATAGTTTCGGAAGAAATAGGCGCTATGCACCACTTTGTGCACCTGCTCGTTGTTTACGAATATTATACCAAAACAGTTGAGCTACTGGTTTAAGTTTACACTGTGAAGTAATGGGGGTGTTTCGCCCCTCGACCTTGCAGACTCCATTACTCGATGCAACCATGATGTCACCATTATATGAGTATGGTGACTATTAACAGCTTACATTGCAGTCGGCACATGTTATATTAATTTCGTTATATAGTATGGACGTTATATAGTATCTATTACCTACTGCAGATATTAAACTGATGATATTTAGAGCATGGCAATACGAGGTCTGTTAAAATTTGTACAGCAATTTACATGAGCTGGAACTAAATTATTGCAATATGTACCTTGTGATATAATAGGAAGCCGCCTTTTTAACTCCTTTTGTTGAAGTTTCCCCATATAATACCTATTAGGTACAAATTTTCATGAAACAAGTCTCAGGTCTTATAAATCTACTGTAATAGGGTATACGAGAATAAAAGAAGTCTAAAGGAACCCTAATTGTTTCGCAATGTCTGTTTGTATCGCGACTGTTAATAAGTCTGGGTCCGATATAAGATATTCTGTGTTAACTAGCTCGTCAACTGTAATAAGTTATATAATTCCTAGTCAAACAAAAGATACTATTTTGTCAATCAAAAAATACTTTTGGTATAAAGAAGTAATAGAAATCTTGGCCATTGATTAACCGTAAAAGTAGCAGGACTGGTATACATAAATAGCAGGACTACTAAAAAGTACAATTTGCATAACACCATCCAAATAACATCTCCATTGTTCCAGAAACGTGATCAACGTGTTCCTCGTCATAACGCAACTCGGATTCTGCTGCGTCTACTTCCTATTCGTCGCCACCAACTTACAAGACACACTTCGCTTCTTCCACATCAACTTAAGCGTTCACAGCTATCTTGTCCTCCTCTTTCCACCTATAGTAGCCCTTGCTATGGTGAAAAACCTGAAGTATTTGACCCCAGTATCGCTGATAGCGTCTATAATGACCGCTTGGGGGCTGATGATAACGTTCTACTACATATTGCAAGACTTGCCGAGGACGAATTCTGTGAAATCGTTCGCGAGCTGGCATCAGCTGCCGCTGTATTTCGGGACTGCTATTTATGCGTTTGAGGGGATTGGGGTGGTGAGTATTAATTGCCAGTTATTTGTTATGTGTACTAACCGAATGGACGTTCAAGCAGGGCGTGCAGCGCATGTCCATGTTTTAAACAAATGTGGACGTTGAGAGCAAAATACAAAATACTTCGAAGCTTGACGCCACGCTGCTCGCCCCGCTTAACGCTCCGCTGGACGCTCGCCACAGAACGGCCCCTAATTACGGTTTATGGCTTATTCACTCATAGGTATTGAAAATAAAAACTTTTGCTGAATATCAACTGAGGCAGCTGCAAGTACACGTGTAAACTTGTCAGATATGGAACGTCTACAATGGAAATGCATCGAATCCTTCTGTCCGCTTGTACTTCTAGAATGGATTTATATTTATTATAAGCTTTGCTTAAATTATAAGATTATAACTTCCCGTTAAGTCTACTTATATAATCAATCTGTGGTAAATATTTGGCAGTCTGATGAAGCAGGTTCTATAAACGACCCACCGTCGGTTAGTGCATCCTTCCGCCCACAGTAACGCGAACCGGGGTATTAAATATCATTGAATTATTCAACTGCGTAACAAAGAAACTACTGAACGCGGTTAGCTTAGTTTGTAGTGGCCTTGTCTACGAACCTAGTAGACCAAGGCGAATCAAGTTAAATATTACAAAAAAACTCACGGCTGATATGTAGTTCGTTTGATTAGGCGGTTATCTGTCACCTCATCATCATCAGTATACAGAATCTGTGTGATAACCGCCCTGTCCTATTTATTCTCGAAACGGGTCTATATTATTATTTCAGAGTTATGATTCTGTTTTTAGTTTAGGACCTTATAGACCAATAGTGGGACCGGATTTTTGCCCTATAAGTTTCGATAATTCTAAAGAGTGAAAAGTGATGTTTATCTGGTATGGGACATATTTTTAAGCATATTTGTAATATATGAAGAAAATTTAGAACGAGCGTTAGATATAAATAAGGTATTTATGTATTTTTATTGATGAATTTTGAATATTGAATTAAAGTACAAAATTTAAGCATCGTCTTTTATAATATGTATGAGGCTTTATGCTATCAAATTTTTAGAAAAAAAATCAACGTGCTACTTTGTCAAACTCAAATCAGCTTATTATTTTTTCAATATTGAATTAAAGTTTGAAAAATCCACAATATCATATCTAAATTCTTAAGTTAATAGGCAAGGCAAAAAATTAGAAGAATAGGATATGTGCTTTACAATTAATATGCGTTTTTTGTCCTGTAAGATCTAATATTGAATTAAAGTCCGTAGAGATAAGTCTATTACTATAAAATAATATATGCAGCCATTTTATGGAAAGGTAGAAATATCTGTGTGTAGCTTGCATTGTAATAGTAAAATCAACTTAAAAAGGCGCGAAATTCATAACCACGCCGCGCTGGTCCGTCAACATGTCGGCTCGGCGCGCGGGAGCCTATCGTAGCCGACCTAGTGAGCGATAGATACCTCGCCCCGCCCGCGCCCCCCGCTCAGCTTCGCAAGCGCTGTTTGTCTTTTCTTTCAAATCATTCATTTGTTTGTTTATCGTGCACATAAATTAGATGCGGACATTACATGAATTTAATTATAGAATAAAAGTTATTATGACTTCAAAATGAGTGAAAAATGTTTGATATGTGTACTGTACTGTACTGACTTAGTAACAGAGAAAAAACGAGGAATTGAGCAGTTAATAACTGCGAGCAAATAATCTTTCTTGGTGATGGGAAAGTTAAATATTTCTACGGGAAGGAGGAACTAGGTTTCCATAAAAAGTGTAGATTATACATTGAGTCGAAGGCTATACCGGCGTACAAAAGACTAATGGAGGTGGCATCAGAGGGCTTACCGCGAACCACGTTCGACGTGTTGCCTCCCTGTCATATTTACGTACGAATTTACAAGTGCGACAGAGAGGTAACACGTCGAACGTGGTTCGCGATAGGCCCTCAAATGTACAGCCAAGTGACGATGATGATTACATTTTCAAAACTTTTGTCTTTTGTTACCATTGTGTTAGCCGCCTGTACTTACTTTCAACATATATTAGTAGTTTATGTTACTGCTACATAATAAAATGCATTAAAATACACGAGTGTGGGCTTAGGAAACGAACGAAGTGAGTTTCTTAAAAAGATCACACGAGTGTTTTAATGCCTAATTATCTTATACCTTTAAACGAGCAATTCTTGTATATATATATTTCCGGGATCTCGGAAACGGCTCTAACGATTTTGCTGAAATTTGGTATATGGGGGTTTTTGGGGGTAAACAATCGATCTAGATTAGTCTCATGTTTGGGAAAACGCGTGTTTTCGAGTTTTCATGCGTTTTTCTTTCGACGCAGAATATGGTCGCTAATTTCGTGTTTCCGGCCACTGTCCGTCTGGTCCAGCGGGTTAAGACGCGGACTGCTAAACGAGTGTTACGGGTTCGAATCTCGCCTGGTGACTAACTTTTGTTTTTTTTTATATGTTCAATTTTATATATAATTTTTTAATTTTTATTGTTTTAGCCAAGTTTAATTTAGTAAAAGAATGTAGTTAAGATTATCACCTATACACCACCATATTACAATAAATAGTTAGTTATATTATAACCGAGCAAAGCTCTGCTTGTTTGCCACCGACGTAGTATAAAAATAAATTAAAAAAAACACACACAATTAAAATATTTCATACGACATGTGCTAATTATTTGTCTCAGTGTAAACAAAAATATATCATAATTATGATATCAATTTTCAAATTCAAAATGGCGGACATGTTTTATAACTTATTTTAAGAAATTATGAGTAGTTTAAGACTTTAAAAAGCAAGAAATTGTTTCTTGCTTCTGTTTGTATATGTATCATGTAGTATTTGATGTTTTCATTATTTTTGAAAGTCCTCAGGGTGCCGATTACGAAAATGACATCCATTATGGAACCCAAGATGGCGGACATTCATTTTTCTTAAAAATCGGTATGGGTGTCATCTCCGAGGTTCTTCGAGGTTCCGATTACGAAAATGACGTCCATTTTGCAATCCAAGATGATGAACATTATTTTTTTCTTAAAAATCGATATGGGTGTCATCTCCGAGGTTCCTCGGGGATCCGATTACGAAAATGACGTTCATTTTGAAATCCAAGATGGCGGAAATTGTTTTTTCTTAAGTCGATATGGGTGTCATATCCGAGGTTCCTCAGGATTCCGATTACGAAAATGACGTCTATTTTGAAATCCAAGATGGCGGACATTAATTTTTCTTAAAAATCGATATGGGTGTCATCTCCGAGGTTCCTCGGGGATCCGATTACGAAAATGACGTTCATTTTGAAATCAAAGATGGCGGAAATTATTTTTTCTTAAAAGTCGATATGGGTGTCATATCCGAGGTTCCTCAGGATTCCGATTACGAAAATGACGTCTATTTTGAAATCCAAGATGGCGGACATTATTTTTTCTTAAAAATCGATATGGGTGTCATCTCCGAGGTTCCTCGGGGTTCCAATTACAAAAATGACGTCAATTTTGGCGGTTCTTGTTGGTGCAGATTTCAAAAATAGAGACCATTTTAGAATTAAAGGTGGTTGATATCACGGCTACACACATCGACACCCATTTCAAAAAGTAGCGTCCGCCATATTTATTTTCAAAATAGATGCCATTTTTGAAATCCACACCCCTAAAAACCCAGAAAACAACACCCATGACGACTTTTTCAAAAAAGTGACGTCCGCCATCTTTATTTCCAAAATGGACGTCATTTGTAAAATTAGTACACATACATCATACAACATGAAAACTAAAAACATTTCCATCCTCTTTTGGGCAGTTGTGTAAGTCTGTGATAACCCTAGGTAGGTACGGAGACCTTGAGCGGTGTCGGCATTTACGCAAACATCAAAGGCGTCGGCCCACTGTTACTTTTTACACTGTGCTTTTAGTGTGTAAACGAAAACGTCACATGATATATCAAAAGAAAAGTTATTTTATCTTATACCTTTAAACGAGCAATTCTTGTATATATATATAATTATATTTCTGTGATCTCGGAAACGGCTCTAACGATTTCGCTGAAATTTGGTATATAGGGGTTTTGGGGGGTATACAATCTATCTAGATTAGTCTTATGTTTGGGAAAACGCGTGTTTTCGAGTTTTCGTGCGTTTTTCTTTCGACGCAGAATATGGTCACTAATTTCGTGTTGCCGGCCACTGTCCGTCTAGTCCAGCGGGTTAAGACGCAGACTGCTAAACGAGTGTTACGGGTTCGAATCTCGCCCGGTGACTAACTTTTGTTTTTTTTATATGTTCAAGTTTATATATAATTTTTTAATTTTTATTGTTTTACACAAGTTTAATTTAGTAAAAAAAAATGACCTATGTAATAAGAGAAATCGACGATAGATGGCGTTACTCTGTGACAAGTGCTGTAAGGTTAAAATCGATTGTAAATAATAATAATTGTCAGTTCACATTTTACTTTTTAAGTTTATGTACATTATCACCACCATATTACAATAAATAGTTATAACCGAGCAAAGCTCGGTCGCCCAGGTACTATATTACTAACTGTACTAGGTTGCCTTTTTAACAAGTTGGTCCAGTCCATGGTTGCCTACATTTTATATAAAAATCGGTTATCGGTTCTAGGCGACCATTAACTGGACCAACTTTTTTAATACGGCAACTTTCAAATAAGCTTTCATTTGATATATCATACGATGAAATAACAAACAAAAAAAACTATCCGTACGCAATCTTACAAGGCAACCTACTTGAAATGTATCACTGTGAATTTTGTCTTACATTTATTTCTTATCAGAAATAAATAACATGAGGGTGCACATACCTTATAACGTATCTCTATATAACTATCGGTTATCAATATTAGCATTAGCGGTTAACAACAACATTCCCCTTAAAACAAATAACTATCGCGAGGAAAATACCAAGTCCAAACATCTGAAAAAAATCGGGAAAGAAAAGCTGCAACTGGCTTTTAAAATGGTACAAGGAAGGGTGGTCATCTGTATGAGAATGTGTTTTTTTTGTCTCTATTTGACCCAATGGTTGACTGGTAGAGAATGCCTTTTGGCATTAAGTCCGCCATTTGTGTTTTTTTTTTGTTTGTGCAATAAAGTTTAAATAAATAAATAATATTCATGTAACGCGATAACGAATTCTACGTGAACGAAACCGCGGGCAATACCTATTATAGTAACAACAAAATAACAATTTTCTATTGATATTAATTTAAAACACGCTTTAGGATTTTTTTTGATGGACCGTAGACGCAGTCAAGGGCACCCCGCTCCCCACTACCGTTGTTCGCTGCCTCCTGCCACAGCGCGCGGCGCGCGCAAACTTGCCGTGCGTTTGAAACGTAACGTATTTATATAAGCAAGGAATGCATACATATCAGTAATGAGTGTCGCCGTGATTTTATATTTCTAAATTTTTGTTTAGTAACTGAGATCATTGTTGATGATCGATTATTGTTAACTCTACAAACTTTAATTCAATATTAGCTATACTGCTTAACCTGAAATCAATATCTAGACAAGCACATTGTCTACATGTCTAACTTTTTACTAGAATACTAAGTTGATCGATAATATCGTAATTTTGCAATATCAGCAACTCTAATTCTATATTTACAAAATAATTCGTGTTTTTACGTTTACCAGAAAGCAGCTGTTCCAGATTTCTAAAAACTGAAAATTGTACATAAATTGAAGTGTTATTCGATATGCTAAAGTTTTCTGTAACTTTAATTCTATATTTACTTAGTTATTAGCAAAAATTAAAATATTTAAATATAACCGAAAGCTCAACCTTAAAATTTCTAACTTTTTACCAAAGTATTATTTAACATACTCCCAATGACATATCAAAAAAGAAAAAACTTTAATATTATCGAAACCCATTTTTGTTCAACCGCTGGTCTATTAATGTTGTTAGGTTTGTTTATAGGTTTACTCTATGTATAAGAACGTAATAAAACTAAGCAGCAAGAAATTGACGAATACCTATAGATACCTAAACATTTTTAATCTACCTGTAGCTTCTTAGGTTACATTTTCGGGAAACAAAACTGTGTTCAAGTTTGTTTCGTTCGCCTAAATATTATTTCCTTATCTTGAAATGGACTGATTTCTACATCTTATGTTATGAATGAAATGTTATGAATAAAGGTATAACCAGTGTTATTAAAAAGGCTTTGTTAAGAGAGCATTAACACTGATATAGTAATTATGTCTTATAATAAACTTTTTATTATTATCTACGTCATATTCAAGATAGTTTTTTTTTTTAATGATGAGACAAGTACCGAAGGTGAAGTTAATATCATTTTAGTTATTCTACGGGTCAAAGTTGGTTTTTACCAAAATAAAATAAAATAAAATAGGTGACGCTGTGCTACTTTATTGATAGTATAATTTGTATGCCAGCAGAACAACAGCATGGCTTGCCTCATCACCATGGTGAGCCAGGCCTCTTTTCTGCTACAACACATGCCTCCATTATGTCATCTTTAGGTAGTTAAATCTCCATGCTTTTATTTGGTACTTTTTTTTTTGTTATTATCTGATATCAATGCCATGTATGTTGTGGGTATGAATAAAGACATTGTCTAAGTATTTATATTAGCCCCGTCCGCGACTTTGTCCGCACAGAAGTCGTTCAAAACTTTCATCTCTGTAGAATTTCAACAAATTATTTTTGGAGCTCTACAAAAATACAATGCGCATGTTACTCCTCTGGAGTTGCAGGCGTACATAGGCGTCTGCTTGAAGCGGAGGCTGCTTATCATCAGGCGGGCCGTATGCTAGTTTGCCAGCGACGGAGTAAATATAATTTAAATTACCGTCACCGGTTTAGGTTGTACGCAGTCTGTCAATATAACGCGACTGTTTTAAATTATGTCCTGCATAATAACTCTGAAAACACATCAAATTACTTTATTAAAGATTGTAATGTGTTTGTGTAAGCTGAAGACGCCGCTGCCGTTTCAAATCCGGCCTCCGCCACTGGAGGACTTGGTCACTTCCTATTTCAGTTTATAATATGCAAATATTATTATTAGCTGACATTCCTACCTTGACATACACACTATACAGAGACAAGGGCCTTAATTAGTTCAATTATAAATAAATAAATATTATAGGACATTATTACACAAATTGACTAAGTCCCACAGTAAGCTCAATAAGGCTTGTGTTGAGGGTACTTAGACAACGATATATATAATATATAAATATTTATAAATACATAGAAAACACCCATGACTCAGGAACAAATATCCATGCTCATCACACGAATAAATGCTCTTACCAGGATTTGAACCCGGGACCATCAGCTTCGTAGGCAGGGTCACTACCCACTAGGCCAAACCGGTCGTCAAATTCAGCAGAACGTTGTTGAAACAAACGCCTACAAATGCCAGTTCTCCTACATTTTCCCAGGTTCTACCGCTCGAGAACAACATGAAGACGCCCGAAGACTTCGGCGGTTGGAACGGCGTCCTCAATACCGGCATGGTGATAGTCGCTGCCCTGTATACTGCTATTGGCTTCTTTGGCTACCTGAAGTATGGAGAACACGTGCTTGGAAGCATCACGCTCAACTTGCCAAACGACTTGTAAGTTTATGCCAATGTAATAAGTTATATATTGCAGCAACTAATGTGAGTCACTGCTATAGGCTTCTTCGGGTATCTGAATGATGTAGAACACGTGCTTGGAAGCATCACGCTCAACTTGCCAAACGACTTGTAAGTTTATCTGAATGTAATAAGGTATATATTGCATCAACATAAGTGATAGTGCCTACCCCGTATACGTTGGCTTTTTCGGGTAACTAAAGCAACATGTGCTGTGCTTGGCAGCATCACACTCAACCTGCCCAACGATTTGTAAGTTATTTATATTTACCCCTTGGTCAAGAGTTGTGTTCGCGTTTGTAATGTATTAAAAAAAGCCTTACCTCGCAATAACCTATAAGATGAAATGACAGCTAATCTGATAGGAAAAATGGTTGCCATTACCATTTTACCATAAAAAAAATGGGTTATATAAGTTTAACACGGATGAACCAATTTTATCGCAATTGTTATGTAACGTAGATGCAATCGACTGGGCTAAGATAATGAGTTGTCATTGAAGTGACATTGTCGTGATTGTCTGCATTATTTTTTGTGCATTTGCACCCAAAGAGCATTACTGAAACCAGTGAAATTTATATTATTTGAGACTAGCTTCTGCCACCGACATCATCCACGTAGCATGTTTATAACACTCTCCACTCCCATCTCCCTCTTATGGGACGATTTTTGATAGGAAACGAATGTTGCCAAGCCACTCAATGTGTATGACTTGCTGTTCAAACTGTATAAGGCCACGTCAGCTAATCAAAACTAGAATAATCTTTAGCGTGCTGACTGACTGTTTAAAAATAGCTGAGGATAAACATTGTCGCAATACTGAATGGAAGACTGCGGGATTTAGCTACGACAAAGCGTTTGACACGACCACATACCACCTATTTACATGATAAGGGTCGATCGAATGTGATGTCGTTGATTATTTCAGCGTGAATATTTGAGTATACATATACAGATAAATGAGTGTGTTTTCCGATTCAAATATAACAATTTTTTATTCCAGTTTAGCACAAAGCGTCCGCGCAGTGATGGCGGCGTCCATATTCCTTTCCTACGGGCTGCAGTTCTACGTGCCCATGGGCATCGTGTGGCCCGTCGTCAAATCGCGACTGACATCCGAAAATGCACTAAAACACGGCGAATCCGTCACGAGACTCGTATTGATCACGATCACTTGTAAGTACTTGGTATTGTTTTTCTCTCGCTACTTATTTAAGGCAGCTCATCTCTGAATTTTGACCGCCAAAGACGTCATCTGACGCGCGTTGCTACAGCCATCATCAACCTTATATAGATAAAAACTTTATTTCAAAACATTATTGTGACAAAAAAATAATTAAATTATAAATAAATCAAAACTAAAACTTAGATCTACTATGTATACTAAACTAATTACTAACTAGGTACAAGTTTTGTTTTCTCACGACTGTGCAGTCGAAAAAAGGCGCCGACTCAGCATTTCTGCCGCAGCGCTGGTATTCTGTCGGGACCAAGCAGTGCGCGCCTTCGTGCATTCTGACGATGTTCACGGTGAGGCGCCGCTCACGATAGGCGTGAAGTTCAAAGGGTTAACTGGCAATCCGTAAAACTTATACAAAGCCGTTCGTTAAATCACGACTCACATCTGAGTGGGCTCAAGACGCTCAATTTAAGCACGGCGAATCGTCACCAGACACGTTTTGATCACTATAATTTTTGAGTAGACTCTACTCTCCCTCCTCTTTTAAGGTAGCGCATTTCTAACTAAAAACTGTAGTAACTGACTGAAAAAAAAAGTCTCGGTAAACGAAGCAGATAGGGAAATTTAGACTTCTCAACAAGTACCAAAAAATTGCAATGTATCTAAATAAGGGATTTAATAAATAATAAAGTATACAGGGTTACCCGTAATAAACGTCAATAGATAAAACGTCTTACTATTAAAATCATATAAAAAAAGTGATTATGATATCATTTCACCTATAGCGGGATATCTTATTTTTATAAAAAAATTGCCTCTGATTTGGTCCGATCTTTCAAATAATAACGAGCACGAAAATACTAGTCACTTTATACATTATCGTTACTCTGTATACAAAACAAGATAAGCTTGCGTCTTATTAAACGCGATTTATTGAAGCATCCTGTCAACTTATAACGGGATACGTTAATTGACTGGCGAATAATTAATAGGTACCAGCGGAAAATACTGCTTATCAATATTTATTGACAAGCCGTCTGGATCGGGTCTGGATCGGTCAGTATTGACCAGTTTTGGGGTCAAAGATCGAACAAATGAATTCACACGATATAAATTCAGTACAGTCACGTCTGAAAACATCGACACGATCGAAGTGCCATAAATATGTATACACGACTTTATGGCCCATATATTAGGGTAGTGTATACATATTTTTGGCACTTTGTGCGTATCGATATTTTCAGACGTAACCGTTTACAAATGACCACAATAGACCAACTCACTTTGTAAGGTCTGAAAATGGTGAAGTATGTGAATAATAATTGATGCCATAAAGGAGCATCCATACCGCAGTTACTTTTTGTAGAACAACCTGTTGCCAAAGAGTATTGATTGTAATAGAGAGGTAAAGTCTAAGAAAAAAACGTGCCCCTTAGTTTGACATCCAAAACAGATGGAGCTGTACAGCGCCATCTCGTTTACCTGTCAAATTCAAAGCACGAAATTGTCTTAGATTTTACTCATCTTACTCAATCAATGTATCTTTGGTGTTGCTCCACAAAGTTAACTGCGGTGTGGATGCACCTTTGACTTACCAAACGCGGTTGAACCTTAAAGCGACCCAAAAAGATGGGTGTTAAATAAACATGACATAAACATAATTATTTAAAAACACGTATTGTAAATTAATTTTCACTTATAAAATACACAAATTAATTTAGCAACTTAATACAGTTTTCTTTAAAGAATTTTGTAGTACAGTGATGGTTCTTATCTAAATATAAGTCATTAGACCGTCCTGTTATAATGTTGTCGAAGTTTTATTAATTAATCATTCATTTATTTTCATAACACACGGAACATGGGTGTTACATTGAAATAGTACTGCAAAACAGTTTCTTTTTGAAACTATCTTTGGTTTCTACTTGTAACTTCGTAGAATGTGGAATTCTTTTATCGCACTCTCTTTCCCATTATAATTCCATGAAGGAATTGTTTCTGTGATAAAAAGTATTATTGTCCTATCCGCTCAATCTACTGATATGATATGACGAGCCGTGGGGAAAAAAATCCTTATTTGCTAAATTTCCACATGGAATTTTTCGGGAACTTCTCATATATCATATATGGAAATTTAAATTTTACATCTACAAGATGAAAGTTGCCTTTGTTTCCTGTAAAATTTTCTGAGATTTCCGATAATTTTTCCAACATTTTGGAAACATGTAACTCAATCTACGAGTATACTTAATTTTGGCAAAGTTTAATCTATACTTAACGCTTTTTCTAATATTGGTAGAACCGGTAGGCCTTAGGAAGTTAAGATTACACTTATAACGTATGCGGAGTAAAATCTGAACAAAGTTTTGAACATGTAAATGAAAAAAAAAACTAAGTATATCTAACTGCCAATTTATTTATGTGTCAATAAGGTAAGTTTCATGGGCATTGGATTCTAGAAGAGTGTTCTCCTTAATTGACCATAATTTCAAGAGAAACTGTGTCGCGAAACTGTATGTAATTTCTCCAGTACTATTTCCCTCTGGCCGAAAGCGAAGATAGTGGAATTTTGCGACCTTTTTCTTTGCAAAAACTACAGCTAGAAAGTATGGTTCAGGGAAACATTCCATTTCCAACATTAGCTAGTTTTTTGGGAGACATCGATTAAAGAAAATGAAGGCCCGCTGATTCACAAAATCTTTGAGAGGACACGAGAACATCAAATATGGCAGTAAAACTGTTTAAAAATATCTTGAAGATATGGGCATCGGTAAACGTTCAAGAAAAGTCTCCACCGTCTCCGAAAATAAAATAAAAACTCAGAAAATGCGGGTACATCATTTGATAAAAAATGTAAATAACAGCCATTTTAGTATTATGGGACTTATGAGGGACTAATCTTATGTCACATAACATAAAATGGAAATTCATGGCAGCGTAACGATTATTTTTAGAATACCAATAGTCCAACGGACGAGAATGTGAAATACGAATATTCCTAAAAAAAATTTCCTACGGAAGATAAAATTGTAAATAAAAAAAATTGCCAACATTTGTATTTTCGACACCGATAGCTACATCATTCCGCATACGTTATAGGTACTAAATTAGACAGTGAACATTATGGATTCGTAATATTTGTTTAATAAAATCATTAGATCAAGTCATTAGAGTATCAATACATAAAGTTCAATTGCCGATTACCGAGTGGAAGATTTCGACCACCGTGCGTTGCAAACAAATACATTTAAGAGTAATGCACTCTTGATGATTTATGCAAGTAATTTCTAACTTTAATACAATGATGTAGGGTCTATTTTTGATAAATTAAGTATGCCCATTGTAATGTACCTGAGACTCAGGAAGCAGTTTATTAGATTATTAATTAAAGGGACGTTTATGTTTACAATAATAACAAATTACAAAAAATGACTTATTATGATTGACACCTCTTAGTGAACAATTCTGATCATTTCATTTTTTTCATTTCATGTCTTTATTTATAAAATAGTACATTTTACACGTCAAGAAACTAATTACACTTCAATATTATAGCGTATTAAGAAATTAATATTTTGAAATTCTAATTACACTTCAATATTATAGCGTATTAAGAAATTAATATTTTGAAATTAAGTTTATGATCCAATATTTAATTTGGTTTCATTTAAAGTGTTTGTTCTGGGTCGGCAACCGTTATCGACGAATTCATCGATATTATAACATGCTAAATTTGTTACTAATATTATTAGTTTGTTTGCAAACAAACTATTGAATTGTTTGCAAATAAACGATCAATGTAAGTGTCAAATGATATTAGCTAGTTATTTTTGCTTCGTGGTGTTGCTTTGTATGCGTGTTAGCATACAGTAGACTTTGGGACGTACATGTAAATAATTTATTTATGAATAATATTCAATTTAATTCCGTTAGCGCTACAACCCTTTGTGGGTCGTGGGCTTTATGAATAATATATTAGGGCTTTATCTGATCCGTAAGAGGTAGATGCTCGAAATTCTTACATTTGTATTTTTACTGGCGCTAGACATTAAATAAAATTAAAAAATAGTGGCTCCTTCGTGTTGCTACTTACGTTTTTGTTTTATCTCTATACCAGTAAACATGCAACCATTAATATTTCAAGTACTATTAGGAGTATATAAATTATAAACTGAAATAAACCTTCCTACCAACCGTAAAAAATGCATATACTTGAAAAAATTCGACTTATGCCGCCATGACTCCGGTGGCCGAATGGTCCAGGCACCTGCCGCGATAGCAGAGGACGTTGGTTCGTTTCCTGCCTGGGGCACTGGAGGCCTTGGTCAGTTTTTCATAGTATATGACATTTATTTTAGTTTATATAGAATTTTATCAGATATTGTCAGATTTTATCTTTTTTGAGAGAAGTGTCAGTCATATAGACCGTTTTTCGAAATCAGAAATGTACAGATGTAAAGTGAACAATCCTTTGTCGTCGTATTTTCTTGGGAACGTTCGCATCTGTCAACCTCAGTACTTTTTGTACTGAAACTGACTGAAATAGCATAACGCGTCCAAGCGTTGCCGTGAAAAGACGATGGTAAAGGATTATTCACCACAATTGTACTGAGAGCTTCTTTCGAGTATATAAGAGTGTGTGTATTCCGTCGCCGACTTTACATTTAGATTTTGTTGTCTTTCTTTACAGTCGTGGCCGCCGCCATTATCCCCAACTTGAGCGGTATCATTTCCCTAGTGGGCGCCGTCAGCAGCTCCGCGCTGGCGCTCATCTTCCCGCCCATCATCGAGATCATGACCTTCTGGCCCGACAACCTCGGCAAGCACAACTGGATGCTGTACAAGGACCTCCTGCTGATATTGTTTGGGTTGACCGGCTTCGTATTTGGCACGTATGCTAGCGTGAGCAATATTTTGCATTGAGGTGATAAAGATGGAAGGAAAGCTAAGTTTGATAGATAATGTATTTAACGTTTTTTGTGTCAAAGACGTGAAATGAGCAGTATTGCCTATTTGCTTCATGTCACTCGAATTATGTATATGCAGTAGATGTTATCTAATATCTATCTTCGCGGTAATTATTACTGTTTCTCAAAAGCTTGAACTTGTAATATGGTTCTAAGTTTTTAAATGATTAAATATATTGTAATAAAATTTTCATGAATGTGGCCATATCATAGAACAACTGGTTTGTAAAATGGCCCATGAAATACTGTCGAGGTTTTTAAATCACCAGGTATTATGGCGTCATTTCACGATTAGTACAATTTCAAGCTTTACACTCGGCAGCTGGACAACCTTTACTTGTTGCCGCGTCTAATTTGAACCTACGACTTTGACACAAAACGACAAGGCGGAATTATGAAGGAATTTTACCAAATAAGAATGCACATTAAGTGGTTGGTAAGCTTACTATAATCAGGGGGCTTTTTTGGTATTCGCTTCACGTAGCGTTCAATAGGTTCGTTTGACCTAAACCATTGAACACTGCCCTCTTAAACAATTTTTTTCGAGCTTGGCATAGTTAACGCCTGTTATATGGTCTCCTTACCAAACCACTGACGATTTGGATCACCAAAGATTTTGATAAACGTTTATTTATTTTCCCGATCATGACAATAATTGTATGTAGCAAGATTTTAGATCTGTTTTTCGTTTTTATATTATTATATAGCTGTTAAATGAATTATTTTTAAATGAATCGTGACTTATTGATAAAAAAGTATTATATTTTAAATTCAAATTATGAGATGTTATTAAAGAGTAATTGTTAAAAGTGTCGTTCTTAGAGAAAAGGGACTTTACTCAGTGGACGCTAACATCTTTAAGGTGTCACGCTTGTAGGGTTATTCCTGCTATAGTCTGTATCTTTAGGTATTTAAAAGAATGTAAACAAACCACAATTATGTATTTTATTGGGAAGGAAAATTCTGCAAGTCAATAATTTAACTCGAAGTGCCAAAACATACAGAAGTTTTACTACGACATATTATTAATCAACGTTACAATGAAGCTGCTATAATCGTGCTATTTTGTTAATAAGAACATATCAGGATGATTTGATTAATCAATTGTAATTTAGAGCAAATATTACAAAATATTTGCTTTTCACCCTAGTAAAGAACCTAAAACGAAATCGAATATTAAACCATTTGAGGGTAGATGAAAACATTACACGATTAAATGAAATAGTCTAAAGCCAGAACGATGAAGGAACAGATCCAGGCAGTTTTGTATTTGGTTGGTTAACTGATAAATGTTTCAGGTACCCGAAAATGTAGAAACACATTGTTTACATTTATTTATTTAACTACCTAAAGATACAGACTATATGTACCACCAAGTTGTAACTACATATTGGGAACTTTTTTCCTTCCTTTCACCAGTGGCAACTACTGGGAAAAAATCCCACTAGTTACCACCAAACCGAACCAAACTGAGTTGGTGGTAACTACTGGGTTTTTTTCAGTAGTTATCACTGGTAAAACGTAGCATTATTTTTTCCCAGTAGTTACCACTTAAATTTTGTTAGAGTTTAATACTGTTTTTATTAACAGTATAAATTGTATTGTAGAAATATAGAGTAGGTACTTTAATAAATAATTATAAGTAGATTACTGCCTTAAAATTGATTGAAAATAAAAATATGAACAGTTTTACCGGTACAAGTGAAAAAACTAAAATAGTCAAGACGAAATTAACGTTTGGGTGAAATTTATCTTATTAATTGTAATTTGAATTAATTATAGGAACAAACAAACAAATCAGTCAACAATCGACTATTTTTCATCACTTTAAGGCAGTTTCCTGGACATATCATTATTTATTAAAGTACTCTATATTTATACTATACTGTTTTTAACTTCCTTAAAACACCTTTTTACCAGTGGTAACTACCAGGAAAATAATCCCAGTAGTTACCACCAATTCGATTTGGTTCGGTTTTGTGGTAACTACTGGGAATAACCCGTTTGTATTTCTAATGATGCATATTTAAGCCATACTAACGTTCATTTTTTTGGGTTTTTTCTAAGAACGATACAGATACGAGTGTGCATTATATTGAATAGTCACAAAGTCTAGATTATTATTAAAGGTCTATGTGTAGGTACCCTCTATTTATTATTATGTGATAATGTTAACATTCCGAATTGAGATTTTGCAATACCTTGGGTATTTTTTGCTTTGGTGTATGTTGATTTACGTGTTTGTTGTTGTTAGGCTTATTGTTAATTCATTATACTAGAATGTGGTGCAGTATTTAGCATAATATTACATTGTAGTGTTATACGCCTCAGTCAATGTTTGTATACCTAATTGTATTTTTTTTATAATGATGTTTTTTTATGTAGTTGGATTTTTCTAAAAAAGGCATAAAAAAGTATATGTTACACTTACTATAAAACCACGACAATTCTGGGTCAGTGTATACAGGTGTTGGTATACCAAATACATGAAATGAAATAAAAAAATATACAAAAAATCATCATATAAGCAGCAAAGTTTTGACTGCTGAAAAAAAATATAGAAAAATCCAACGTCAAAAACATAATTATTTACAAACAAACTAATAAATATAACTCTACTCTCGTTTCTTCAAATTGGAGAGGTAAAGTTAAAAAACAAAGTGCTCTTAGTTTGACATCCCAAAGAGATGGCGCTGTACTGCGCCATATGTTTTGCGGTCACTGAATTGTCGAACGTCAACTTTTGACAATCAGAGTTACCGCAAAATGTATGGAACTGTACAGCGCCATCTCGTTTACCTGTCACATTCAAGGCACGCAATTGTCTTAGATTTTACACATCTTACCCAATCAGTGTATCTTTGCTTCGAATATATTGCGCTTAAAACGCTTATTCGGTCACCGCCTCGCGGGTTATTCATTAGTAGCCATGAATATTTAAACAATACTTAAATATGTTATATTGTTCTCTAAGTGCTACTTAGATATGTTATTATTATCTGTTATTCGATCTGTTGTATATACAAGCAACTTCGTACAAAAGTAATATACAGGGTGTCCCATTCAGTATGGATCAAAAAAACCTTAAAAGTTATCGGTTTCACTATTTGAACCCCATGTATGTTCAGCTAAAATTAATAGTCTCGTAGAAAGAATCCATTATTAAAAACTTCGCTTTTAGCAAGTATTTTCTAGAAGGTACAACGCTTCGAAATGGACAAATTATTTCATTATGATTTTGAACTTTAAATATGATTTTGAAGGCATGTTTTACTAATTATAAGAGATGTTAAATAATATATATAACGGGGAGTTCAATAGTTTCAATACCTTGTGTATTCCAGCTTTTATTTAGCTGAACTGTGATTATTTTCTTGCTTTTATTTGTTTCAGAATACCACCCTAGTTATGTAATCTAATGTTGTACCCTTAATAGCTGTGATTTTAAGTAAGAACTATGTAGAATTAATATGCAACAGTGTAGCTATGTCAGTGTGCTAATAAATATAATTATGTAAAAGTCAATTTTGTGTATAAACTGCTTTATAATGTACCTACTCACTACTGCCATCTTTTTTTTCTATAAAAAAATGTCGTATTTTATGTTGATTAGTTGCAACATGAAATGTTAAGATGTCAAGATATTTTTACATGAAATGTTACGATTTTAGATAATTATTATTGTTTATTTTTTATTGCACAGGTGTTTTTTTTTATACTACACCCGTGCTGCTAAGAAAATATTGTTTAGGGCACCTTCCTTAATTTTTTCCTAATATTTTTTTATTATTATTAATAATCTCTAACTATTAAAATAATTTAAGGAGTTGAAGTCGACGAAAAAAGGTATTAATTTGTTATTAAAGTCAAAATGTAAACTATAGTCTGTCAAGTCATTTCCGTCAGTAGGAAAAAGCGATAAATTTCGGCCTTCGGCGCGAAATTTATTCTCTAGTCTAGATTTGAATTTCGCGTCTTTTTCTTCTGACAAAGTTGTTTGACTGGCTATTTATTAGCGACATCATATTCTTGTGTAGTTTAGATCTAGACGGTCTAGTGCTTTCACTGAAATTATTGATTCCTAAGAGTATCGTCATAATTTGTTGGACATGCTACAGTGTTGCATATTCATAATTATATTAATCATGAACTTAAGGGCCTTTTAAATATATTTAATAACACTGGCCAGTGTTAGGTTATATTATTACTATTTGTATCTCCTTGGATTACACGGGCCTATAAATCCCGGTCTTTTGAAGTTTTGATAGGCTTGCGTGGGGATATAGATCCAACACGTAGAGGCCCCTTCGAGAGTTGTCGTTGTTGTTGTTGTGAGATGTCGTGTAGAACGCCTGCTAGAAACCGTACACAGGCGCAACAATAAACACCCATGAACCGGTCGTAGCCGAGTCCACTCCGAGCAACGAAGACACGCCGGAGATCCTAATTGTCAAATTTAGACTTTACAGAAATCGCCTGACTGGTTTTAGTTTTGATCCCCAAGGATAGTGGTAAAGTATTTTTTTAATATCTTCTACTCTGCTCGTGTACTGCTATTATTTAAAACTAACATTGTTGTGTTGTCATATTTGCTTATCATTTTGTTATCACTGGATATATATAATTGTGTGGTCTATATACCTACTGTGACCATTTATCGTCGTAATGATCTTGTTTAGTTACTGAAACCTGATAGATCTGGCTTTATTCAATATTTAGTCTGACTTCCTGCTAATTAAAATTTCTAATGTTTAATATTTACTGAAATCTTGAATGTAACAGTACTTATACGAAAATATAATTAGATATGGTGCAACGCTGTCTTTTTTTTCTTAACCGTGATATATTCTTGAAAAATAATATAATCGTTAGTTTCCTTTTTGCTTTTCTTGAATCTGCGCGCGAAGAAAGGCCGCACCCATGCCACAGATAAGTTGCAAATTTGCTTATTAATGACTCGACCTTGGTGATGGCAGTTTAGCCAACATAACAAAATCAAATTGCAAGTTTTATTGTTAAAATTATATGATAAAATATGCATATTAAATTTTGTATGATATAATACAATAACAGAATAATACTTTGATTTGTGCCGAAAATATGTGGTTGAATATGTGTGTATGCCAGGTTTAAGACGGTGTAAAAAGCCAGTCGTTCAATTTCTGAACGATACGAAAAAAAAAAGGCAACATTCAGCTGAAATGTCATTCACCGACAACAATTAAAAAATGTCGGAATCGTGTCAAGGCGGTAATTGTCATGAAAATATCGAATATGGGCCTGACGAATCACCCACCAAACTCATCGTCAATTACATTCCTGAAGTCATGACACAGGATATGATGTTTTCACTGTTTTCCACAATGGGTAAACTGGAAAGCTGCAAGCTGATAGCCAACAGAGGATACGGGTTCGTGGAGTACGCGAATGCAGAGGATGCCGTGAAGGCGCGGAAGGCCTTCAACGGCCTGCTGATGCAGAACAAGACGCTCAAAGTGTCGCATGCGCTGCTGAACCCTGAGATGAAGCCGCCCACGAAGCCGGAAGCCGACTGGAACCTCTACGTGTGTAACCTGCCCAACGAACTCACCTTGCAGGACTTACACGGTCTTTTCGCACAATTCGGTAAAATAGTTAATTCCCGCATCGCCGCAGGCATAGCTTTTGTCTTATTTGAACACCAATATGAAGCGGAAAGAGCCATCCAAAACATCAATGGCACCACTCCGCCAGGTTTTTTACACCCTTTAACTGTTAAGTATGCTAATAAGACTAACCCTAATAAACATAAAAACAATAATAATAACTTTACTAAAAACGCGTTGGTTAAACCTTATCATTGGATTAATCACATGGGTGCTATAGGAGATCACAGCTCACCGAGCACATGGTCTATCTACATTTATAATATTGCTCCAGAGGTGGAGGAACTGACTCTGTGGCAGCTGTTTGGTCCGTATGGTGCTATAGTGTCGGTTAAGATTATCAAAGACCACCATTCTAATAAGAGCAAAGGCTTTGGATTTGTGACAATGCGGAACTACGACCAGGCCGCCATGGCCATCCAGGCCCTGAATGGCTATGTTCTGCACTCGCAGCCTCTCTCTGTAAGTTTTAAAACACAAAAAAGATAATGTCTAAGTGAAAGCCTTAATAAAATTTACAATATCAATACAGTAATAAATAGACAAAACAATTATTGGTCCGCATATACAAACCGCATCAAAATAATCTGACTCTTGACTTGTACACCTTTGTGAAGTCTGGCGACTCTTGTTGAAAATATTATATTACTTTGAGCTATCAACATTGTTAAGTTTGTTTCTTATTATGAATAATAATTTATTCAGTTTGCTCGTTAAATATTTCAAGTTTACTAGACGTTTAAGATTGTATTGAAAAATTGTTGTTTGGAATTTCAACATCAGTTGTGAGCTATTGTAGCTTCATTATTTTTATCTATTATTTAAGTATAATAAACCATTTTAAAGGAAGTGCTTTTACAAGATCTTACTAATTGATAAGCCACATTGAGATGTTTAATCAACTACTAGTTTTAGTTGTACACTTTTTATAACATGATGTCTATTTAGGTAGTGAAAATGAGATCTAGATTATATCATATTTATACATTTAGTATAAAATTTGCTGAATTAAAGTTCATTTTCACAATTTTAGACACTGTTTTGATTTCCATACTATTATCCCTTATTTGGATAAATGTAACTAATATTTAACAAAATGCATTATTTTTATTAATAAAATATATTTATCCTCTTAATTATTTAAGTTTTTTTAATGTTTTAATTATAATTTGACAAATCCTAATTTCCTATTTTCCCAAATGTGGTAATATTTTTCTTACACTTTTAAAAACAAAGATTTAATAGTATTTAGGTCAATATACATTCTTCTATTTATTGTAGATTTTGTTAATACTTTTTAGTCTCATTACTTATGATTCTTAATACTTTTTTTACTTCAAAACTTTTTTGTTTAGTATTTAGGTCTGATAAGGATGACTTGTTCCCTATTGTGTATCCCTTACTCCTAATATATTCACTTTTTATCAGGCATGAAAAATTGATTGGGATAAACTCAGAAGTTGATAACCTACTGAAAAGACGAAAGTAAAGGGTAACCTACTTAAACAGGTAAAAGGTTGATCTATCAAATGTTATAGATAAACAATTATCTCAACTATTAAAGATATGAATGTACGTGACACCACTGCAATTCCTACGTGCCAAATCCAGTGCACCAAACCATCGCCACTTATCTTGACCTTAGCGTGTTTGCGGCTTATAAAATTAACCTTATCTTCTCACCATACAATCTTATCAGTTTCCTCTGCTCAATGGCTAGATGGCGCTAGGTGTCTGCCATCGCGACCTACAAAATGCCAGCGGCAACTGCGGTACTGCAAACACTGCAGTAAGATTCCAAAAAGACGTAAGTTCTCTTCGATTATAACAGACAAACGCTTTTTTATAATACTTGTTATAACACGTGCGTGCTCCGATGACGCATAGGATAGTGAGATGATGATGTGTGTCGGTGACCGAAACGAGAAAGCACAAGTAGGCGTCTCCCGGCGATAACATAGGCCCAATATTGTTCGTGACCTTCGGGCTATTGTTGGAATGTTAGAAGAAGGTAATTTACATTTAACATAAGAAAAGCGCTGCTATTCTTATACAGTGTGTATTTTTGATACGATCGCATAATCATAGGGTAGGTAGTTTGTTTTTAGGCCCTAATGAACACACTTTCGTAGGTTTTATTAACAAAGTACGATGCGACTTTTTTTTTATAAATTAATTCAGCAAGCAATCACTGCCTTTTTTTATACTACGTCGGTGGCAAACAAGCATACGGCCTGCCTGATGGTAAGCAGTCTCCGTAGCCTATGTACAGTCAGCGTCAAATACTTTGTAGCAGTCAAAGTGGCCAAATAGTTCGGTACACCATACTAAATATATGGTGTACCGAACTATTTGGCTACTTTGGTTGCTACAAAGTATTTGACGCTGACTGTACACCTGCAACTCCAGAGGAGTCACATTCGCGTCGCCGACCCTAACCCCACCCCCCTCGTTGAGCTCTGGTAACCTTATTCACCGGCAGGAACACAACACTATGAGTAGGGTCAAGTGTTATTTGGCTGCGGTTTGCTTTAACAGAAAACGACGCATTTAGGCCGCAATTACATTATCATAGAAATGTGATCATAGATATAGGAGTCATTGTAAAATGACAAACCTATGACGACGTATTATGATCATAATTGTAGGATTACTATCAGATATACAGGTATCAGATACACACAGTATGGACACAGTTAAAATGGTTTAATAATGAAGCCTACTCGACTTTCAATCCGGAGGTCGCGGGTTCAAATCCTGGCTCGTACCAATGTGTTTTTCGGAACTTATGTACGAAATATCATTTGATATTTACCACTAGCTTTTCGGTGAAGGAAAACGTCGTGAGGAAACCTGCATATATCTGAGAAGAAATTCAAAGGTGTATGTGAAGTCCCCCAATCCTTGGGCTTTGGGGACTTCACATACACCTTTGACTTGGGCTAGCGTGAGGACTAGCCCAAGCCCTCGCGCATGAGAGGAGGCCTGTGCCCAGCAGTGGGACGTATATAGGCTGAATTATTATATATTATTATCCACTTTTTAACACGCTTTTATTAGGTCGACCTGTATGTACGAGTAACTAACTATGTAATGGAATATAAGATAACTAATATAACCATCTTCCAAGGATCGTAGTGTCATGAAAATTGGCAGCTGTATGTAGTTCTGATGACAATACAATAATATGGTACTGTGATATTTCATAAGATTTCAAGAATAAATTATAATTATTTAGTGTTAAGATATGTAAAACTAATGGCATTCCTGTCGAACTGAACTGATGATGGAGCCGGAAGATATGAACCGGAACTTCATGATGGAACATCGTATCATAGCTGTGTTTGTATTTGTTAGAAAAGTCTTGTAATGAACTTTTGGTCAAAGTTCATTACAAGACTTTTCTAGTGTTTTTTAAACTATTTTTTTTTTCATTAATTTAAAAACGGTAAATATCGTCAATAAATTGCGCCATCCTATTACAAATACAAACCAAAAAAAAGATTTTATTCAAGTAACATATTAATAATGACCGTAATATTTTGTAGGTACTTACGTTACTTTAACAATTACAAACGCTATTCAACTCTTTTAATAATAGTTATCATCAAAAAGTTGTAAGTATACATGCTCGAGATGCGTTTAGCAATATATAGGAAATTAGGAGTATAAATATGGACAACTGACATGCAAATGATTAATTCGTGATTATCTCGCAACATTAATAAGTTCAATACTTTTGAAAGTTTCCTTAAACCCCAATCGGCGCATGCCTGAACTTCTCTTGGCGTAAATCGATAAATTTGTAGCAAAACGCAGCTGTCAACTGGTCAACTGTGGCCTTATTTATTAATTAGTGAAATTTATAGCTAAATGTTTTAGCCGTGCGAGTGAACGGGCGTGGAGTGCGTGAGTTGGTACCTATAGTGTACCTACTACCACTGGGTAGTTCGAGGAGGGGTGTCGCGTGGAGCGGCCGTGGCGGAGAGCGAAGGGTCCGCAGTAGCGGGGGGCGTAGGCCTCACCGTGAGCAGCAAGGTAGCGTAGTGTGACATAAATAGGTAACCAACTTACTACAATGAAGGACGAGCTCTGGGTTTGACAAATAGGTATAGGTTATGCTATCTGATGCACGATTACACGCAGAAGAATGACGAGTTTATCAAGTACGTTAGGTATTTAATGTTTTCATTACTATTCATATTAGGTAATTGTCACCTGTCAAAGTCTTTGTATCAATGAGATTATTTATATATATATATATATATATATATATATATATATATATATATATATATATATATAAACTGTACCTTAATTACGTACTTTCCGTGGTTAGGTTAGAAGCTTCGATAATAGCCGGATATAGAAAATTCCTTACGAATGACAACCATGGTATGAGCTAGGTTGGTGCTACTAAGTAATACATAATTTTAATAATATTTTACGATCTAGATACCGTATATCTACAACGTATCGTACGTACCTATAACCTTAAGTATTACATTGCCTTTAAGAAATTACTTTGACATTGACATGCATACTATTACTGAATTCAATTAAAGGGAATCATTAACTCAAACGCCCGCTAATTACTTCTGAAATACAACTGACAATAGTGATAATAACGAATAATTATCTCGACAGGATATTATAACATAACTTACATAAAGACTCGAAAGTTTTTGGTCCTTCGAACCGGACCAAAATAAATGCGATACGATCCGAATTACTATAATATATAGGTGTCGGTACATGCTAGTAGGTAGTAGTTACTGTTTTTATATGCAAATAACAGTTCTATTACTCAACTATCATTGTATATAGTACCAGATCAGACTATGGCCTATGGGTAACAAAACTAGCAGATTGAGCAATCAAACTACTATTTTAATATCTCGGATAAAAACAGAATTTCAGTACATTACTTAGCTAAATCGTACAATGAACGTTTGGTCTCAAATAGGTGTACCCGAGCCCGGGGGCGGCGCGCGGCGTGTGGGCGCTGCCGCAGCCGCCCCCCTGCACCATGGCGGCCGAGGAGCCCCTGCCCCCGTGCTCGCCGATGTCCCCTGACGCGCCAGCGGCACCCCCTCGCACCATCACGAGCTACCATCACTCGGACCTACACCAGCTGATCTTCGAGGCGGTTAGGTCCAGGTAAGCTATATAAATCTAAAAATCTGCTTCCCTTTGCAAAAAAAAAATATATATTTCGACAGTTTCCATATCTGCAACAAGTATCTTACCAAAAAGATATAGGTATTATGTACCTATGTCTCTAACTATATGAAATATACTTTTGGCGACCACTGAGGCCGAGGTGTCTTTCCCCTAACCATCACAAAAATTAATATCAGCCACGATGGCAACCCTTTTATTATTGTTCTTGTAAGACAAACTGTCCCGTTCCACCACCGACGTAGCGATGAGATAGTTTTATCATTGCGGGCGAGGGCTTTCTCATAAATACCAGGTGATCATTACAACAGTGATGTATACTATAACATCCTAACTTTAAATATCTCTTTCATGCACACGGGATCTAAGTATAATTGATCTGCCGTTATGGGCTTGCTTTGCTCCCCACAGGGTAATTTAGCTCCAACAGTTTTTATATATGAAAACGACTTAAATCACAACCTCATTAAAGCTTAGTGTTACAACATAATAAGTTGATAACTTATACTTATATTACCTATATTATATACCTACCAAAATATATACTTATTTTTAAAATATAAAATAAATAGACGCACAATAAACAATAGCAATAGTCACTTTCTTGCCTTGGTGAAATCTATGGAAAGCTATTCAAAACTTATTGTAATAAAGATTCTTAAGTATAGGTATTGTGAGATTGTGACCGCAACTAACGCTCGAGAGACGCTAGTGTGGGGTGGCCCTAAGAAGTCGAGTGTTCATTCTCTAAGAGAGTTCATCAAGTGTACGTGTAAATAAATACAATATGCCTACCTAATAGGTACTTCACCGACTTTCTAAATTCTTACTGCCTGTCAAGATGTGGCGACATTTTTGTGATTGCCTTTCATTGTGGTTTTTATTACGATAAAGAATAGGTAACGTAAATGAAGGTAACGGAAGGAATTAACACTATTAACGCCCCTCTTAAGGCGATTTTAAAATCAACCATAGTTTTTAAGCATAGAGGTTACGCTCAAATTTACTTTTCCAAGGTAATTATTAAGTTACCTGTACTTAAATAAAGGATTATGTTAACGGCACCAATCATGGGACATTTAAGAGAAAATTTGGAGTATTTTTGATATTTCACCGACATCTGTAAAATATGTACCGCTTTATGCTTTAAAAATTGAATGTCCAATTCGTCCTTTGTGATATCTATGTATTGAATGAAAGCTACTGTAATTGGTTTCAATATTATTAACCAATTAAAACTATGGTTTTTTGCTCCAGTCATGGGATGTATGGTGTCATTAATTTTCAAACTAACAAATATCAATGAAAAATTAAGCAGCTATTTCCGATCGTATGTAAGAGGTCTGGGGGCCTACCGCGAAAATCGAAATTCGCAAATTGCTGGGATCTTTCTCTTTTACTCTCACTAAGACGTAATTAGAGTGACAGAGAAAAATGCCCGCAATTGACGAACTTCGATTTTCGCGGTTATAGCCCTGTGCCCAGCAGTGAAACGTATATATACACCATAATACCTAGGCTAATGTGCTGGTGACAAAGTTTCCATAGAGAATGGCTTATTTTTATAAGAAGATTAAAATGTTATATTTCCAATATGAACGACTTTTTCAGAATTTTCAAACGTTTGGAAACTTTCCGCAACTGTAGTTCTCGGTGATGATGATAATGATTACCGATCATCATAACAAATGAAACAAAAAAAGCGGCCAAGTGCGAGTCGGACTCGCCCATGAAGGGTTCCGTACCATTTATGACGTATTAAAAAAAAACTACTTACTAGATCTCGTTCAAACCAATTTTCGGTGGAAGTTTGCATGGTAAAGGAGCCGATACTCAATCGGGCTTTGAATTCAAATGTAATAATAATATCTTTCAGTGAAGTATCAGAAATGGAGCGACTAGTCGAAAAGCTCGGCGTGGAGGTACTCAGTGCTCGTGACCAACATGGATACACACCAGCGCACTGGGCGGCGCTGGACGGCAGCGTGGCAGTTATGCGGTATCTCCTGGAGCGGGGAGCGCCCGTGGATCTGTCCTGCTTGGGCACTCAGGTTAGTTGGTAGACCAGATCTACATACCAGCGCACTTGGCAGCCCTAGATGGCAGCGTGGTCAAAACATAAAGATAAGAAAGCTTTATGTTTCTGGCGCTTCTTGCAAGAGGCTGATATAGGAGAAAAAAATTGACTATAATGAATTTATTTGGTTACAGGGCCCTCGTCCTATCCACTGGGCCTGCAGAAAGGGCCATGCGTCAGTGGTGCAGGTGCTGTTACAGTGTGGAGTTGCGGTCAACGCTGCTGACTTCAAAGGTAACCTTAACATGTTTTCTTAACATAGGGGCAGAATTGCACTTGATAGACTAATCAACGTCACTTAGCAATGAAATATGAAGATTCCTATAACAAAAAATATCGTTTTACCATTGACAGACGGTTTGTGCGACCGGTCCTTAGACGTTTTTCAGTCATCCTTAAGTTTTTTACACCTCTATTTCTTTCCTATTACATTTCCTAATACCTAGCTCGTGTTCTCCTCAGGACTAACCCCCCTAATGACCGCCTGCATGTACGGCAAGACCGCCACTGCAGCCTACCTCCTCGGCATGGGAGCCGCCACCAGGCTCGCAGACATCAACGGAGACACCGCACTCCACTGGGCAGCGTACAAGGGACACGCGGATCTGGTCCGACTGCTGATTTACTCTGGAGTACCGTTACACTGTACTGACAATTTTGGCTCGACGCCGCTGCATTTGGCATGTCTGTCGGGGAACCTGACATGCGTCAGATTGCTGTGTGAGAAGGTAATTGTTACTGGACTTACCTTTTCATGCCTTAATTTACAGCAACTTTAGTAGGACGTACTGAACGAAACGTCGACGCACTGTAAACTTCGGTTTCACGTCGCTGCAATTTAGCAGGAGCTAATAGTCAGCTAAAATACCTACCTAGATTTCACACGGCGGAGATTTCTATGAGCCCCTCGACTTTTGGCGCTCAGAAGTGTCATTGAGTTTAACCATATCTTCATCATATGACGTTGGCCTTTTTGAGGCTGGCCGCAGAGGTACCTAATAAAATATATAAAACAAATATTTCCAGATACCAGGACAGTAGGTACATGATACTTTGCAAAGATCGATATCCTAGCCGCCGTGAAAGAAAGAAAGGCATCCTTTCTTCACTTTATCTTTTCTGGCACAGGAATAAAATGAGACTTTTATTCACAGGTTAAGGCAGAACTCGAGCCTCGAGACAAAAACGGGAAGACGCCCCTCATGCTGGCTCAAAGCCACCGGCACGCCGAAGTAGTCAAACTCCTCACGAAGGAAATGAAGCGGAAGTCCCATTGGATGCCTCCATTGTCGGAACTCTGGGCACTGCTGTTTGGAGGGGCGGGGGACTCAAAGGGACCACTGTTGTTCTTCCTTGTATCAGTGCTGCTGTGGGGTTATCCTATGTATGTTTTTAGGGTAAGTTTCCATGAATAAAATTTCGATGTAATAGGTACAAGATATGTGAAAATATGCAAGGTCGCAGTATTGACCCTTGTGGTACTCCTGTATCTATTTGTGTAAAATTATAGAGGCAAAGAGGCAAGGCCTCATCATTCACGTCTACTAATTGGGTTGGGTTTTCTAGGTAATTTTAAACAAGCTGGTGTTCTGATCCACGAAACTTATATTAGAATGATAATTTCTTCAGGAGGATGTCGTGTTTTAAATAGTCTGAAGCTTTTGACAGATCACAACAATTACCCATGGTAAAGTTTGTTTGTGCTCACAGCGTGGTTTTTTTTCCACAGTGCATCCCTCTAACGTGGAACACTCTCCGTCTGTCCCACTACTGCTTCCTCTACTGGAATGCCATCATGTGGCTGAGCTGGGTGATCGCCAACCGCCGGGACCCGGGCTACATCCCGCAAAACTCCGACACGTACTACCGGGCTATCCGCCAGATTCCGTACCTGGACAAGTGGAGGAAGAGGAACGTCATTCTGTCGCGGCTGTGCCACACGTGCCGGTGTCTAAGACCGCTCAGGTAACATCTCTCACTATCTTCTTCCCTCCCTCCCTCTTTCGTGTGTGCAATCATTTTAGGACCTTGTTCTCCTCCTCTCTCTCTCCTCTCCTCGCGAATCGGAATTTAAGTGAAGCTGATTGGCTTAAAACTTACCAACAGGACAGGGTCCCAAACTCGTAAGCGGTACCTATCACGGTATATTAGCATGCGTGAATATTGATGCGAGTTTTCTAATGCAGATTACGGAGGTGCGGATTCAGGAAGAGCGCTAGGGCCCACCATATTCCTAGTTTACATTAACGGTATCTACTGTTCTCTTACATACATACATAAAGTCACAATTTTGTCCTTTTCCAATGACACGGCGATTTTGGTTATATTAGACTATTAGAGGTTTACTTTTATTTAAATACCTAAAGATACAGACAGAGAATAAGCATGGGAGTGGTCTCTAATTGGCTTGATGTCTTTATCTAAATCCCTCATCATCAAGATTCAGGCTTCTGAACTCCTTGTAGGACCAGGAACGCTTACTGCTTATCTTCACACAAACTTGAGATTATGTTATCCATTGAAACAATCGTTGATTGAACCTTATATATAGTATCCCAGTCTACAACAATGATTAGGCCTATTGATTAAATATGTTCGAAATGCGTGATGAGCGAACTGAAAGCTATGATTAAATTGTGGATCCGCATTTTCGCCTTATTCGCTACAGGCGGGCGCAACAGAGATTACATATCTATACATACTTAGTCATTATATGAGTACCTAATCATAATCATGAAATTATACAATAAAACAAATTACCGATGCACCAAAAAAAGGTTTTTTTAACTTACTTAAATGAATCTATGTAACATTGACTTTGTTACTACGATATTCTCATATTGTTAAAAATATGTATTTCCTCAAAACATTATGTAGTGGGTCGTAGGTACGGCGGTGTGGGTAATAAAGTACAATTTTATGGATCCATTTCCTTATGTAACGTATATTTAAACATTCATCGTGATTTGCATGAATGACCACTCGTGCGGAAAATCTATAATTTCTGTTTACTTATTACCTCTACTAAGTAAAATGTTTAGCTTTAAATACTTGCCAATGCGTTTGTGACACCGCGGAGTATGCAGGTTTCCATAGGGAAACCGCTTACCATAAGGTGGGCCATATGCTTGTTAACACCGACGTGTGGTATTAAAAAAATACAATTGCATAAAAGTGCCTCTTGCACTATGGGGAAGACGAACCATGTCCTTGTCAAATGACAATTTGATGTTGATGTTTATGTTGTTTGTCTGTCTTTGTTATGTGACAAAGAGGCATGTCGATAAACTCAGAGCTGACATCATCCTTTAGTTTAGAGAATGTAATAATATTGACATGACAACTTAATTTATACAGTATGAGCAATGCAATGCGGTATCTATGGGAAAGTCTAAAACATAACAAACTTAATGTAAAAGATAACTAGATAAGTATGTATAGTTTGTCAAACAACTTTGTCAGTAGAAAGAGGCGCGAAATTCTGGATCGATAATCTTTTGCGCCTACCTACATTTTATAAATTTACCGCGTTTTTCTACTGACGGAATACTTGACAGGCTATAAATATTTGCGAATACTGCATTCACACCTAATTCTAGGTAGGCACCGAAATATACATATGTATAACGATTTAACGATCCATGATCCATCTCTATTTTGTTGTACGTAAACAATAAGGTACCTACTCCTACATATTTAATGTACCTAAGTACCAATTTTCAAATGCACATTACAATATGTACCTATTCTGAAATGCCTGAACGGTGGCGCTAGTTATTAACACTAAGTACGAGTAGTAACTAAACGGTGTCTTTCAAACCGGAAGTCGAATCTTCAAAGTCAATTCAAACCCAGAATCGTTCCAGAAAACGATATTATCAAAATGGTTTTGCGTTTTAATTTAAACCTATTTATGCGTGTAGTACGGTCGAGAAATTTGATTTCCTTGCCACTTCATATTATGTCTTGTCACAGAAAGACATATGAAGTGTGTATATACGGTACGGACTTATAAGATTATCGTAATATGTGACTTCTAGACAGAGGATTTCATTCCTTCTTTCCTCTTTGGGTTTTTCCTTGACTGTGGCGCTGATATAATATATCTAAATTAAAATAGGTACCTCGCAGTGGCAAGGCCTACCGCGAGCATCGAAATTTGGTTATTTACCTCTCTATATCGTTTTTTAGACATTTTTGCATATTAGGGTGCTAGTGATAGTAGTGATAGAAAGGATAGCAGGTGACGACGAAATACAAATTTTCTATATGCGTGATCCAGCATTAATAACTTATGATTATTGTTCTCAGGGCCAAACACTGTCGCATTTGCAAGCGCTGCGTAGCCTACTTCGACCACCACTGCCCGTTCATTTACAACTGCGTAGGCGTTCGGAACCGCATGTGGTTCTTCCTGTTCGTGATGAGCGTGGCTATTAACTGCACGCTGTCCATATACTTCGCCTGCTACTGTCTTCTTCTTGAAGGATTTGGACTGCTGTATTTATTGGGACTGCTTGAAGCGCTCACTTTTTGCGCGCTGGGGTGGATTCTTACGTGTACTTCTGTAAGTATTATTTCACAAGTTTTTGCTTCTTAGTCTAATTATAGGCTGTGTAATGTGTATAAGAGGATATGTCGCCCCAAATTGTAGCGGTTTATGTTCATATCAGATAGTTATACGGTTTTCTCCAGACGCGATCTTCCGGCGTTACTTAGTTTTCCGGTTCTTTCTAAAAATATATTTTCCAGATCCTTCATGCCTGCATGAACCTGACCACGAACGAGATGTTCAACTACAAGCGCTACCCCTACTTGCGGGACAAGCGCGGTCGCTACCAGAACCCCTTCTCGCGGGGCCCCGTCATGAACCTCATCGAGTTTTTCGTCTGCCTGCCGGATAAATGCGACGAGCAGGACTTGTTCCACGAGGAGAACATTTAACAGCAAGCTTAGTTACTTTACCTGACCACGAGGCGCTACCAGAATCCCTCGTGGGACCCAGTCATGAACCTCATCAAGTTCTTTGCGTGCCTGCCGGATAAGTGCTACGAGCAGGCATGGTTCCGCGAGAACATTTAACACCAAGCTTAGTGTTACTTTGAGCTTGCTTACACTGCCAGAACCGAACGTTCTTGGTTGAAATTACTAGAAACACACGATGTTTCGAATTGGAATTATTTTTACCCGACTGTTTATTAACGAGTGACTGGTTTTCATAAAGTTTCCTGATGTTCACAAGAGAGAAAATGACGTATGTTGGTAATGTGGATGCATCATAATTATTAATATAAGTACCTACCAATTTATGCGTTGGTGCTACTGATGTCCACTTTTATCTACTTAAGTAAGAGTTAAGGAAAGAATGCGATAGCCTCAACAACGATGAATAGTCACCGCAAAAACGTCAGTTGAGGATAACTTTTGGCCTTGATGCGATTTTATAAGCAATTACCAGTTTTTTTTTTTAAATCTACGTTGAAGGCGACCGAAATGGTGCCATAATTTAATTCACGACATTCCGCCGTACACAGCTTTCTCGAGCAAATTTATAAATTTATTACGAAGCACTTTATCAAGATTCGCATTTAGCCTTGTACAAATAAATTTATTGTAAAGTTATTTGTTGCTATTTCATTTCCTATTCCTGACTAAATACGTATTATAAATGGTAAGTTGGTAATAGGAAAGTAAAATTGAAAGACGCATTCAGTTTTAAAATTTAGTAACATAGAACAACAAGACTATGTCTAGGACATAAAAGAAAGAGATAGACTCACAACACCGAGTCGAGTGCGTTAAATTCGGGACACCATACGTGCATGTGCTATTAGCTCAGCTTATTTATGTCCAGCCCGTTGATATGAAACAATTGGTCATTTTATGACCCGAATTGGAGTCCTAAACCAAGGGTCGGCAAAGAAGAAAAGAGTCGACCACAGTAGAAATCATTCGTTTTAGGAAGGCCAAAGAGCCACAAAACTTGGTTAGACTGGTCTAAGTCCTTTTAAGTGTTAAAACTGCAAGTCCAAAAGCAAACCGCTTCTCATATACAATGCAATACTTATATAAATAGAATACCATCATGAACAATAACTGAAAATTCGTATACCTTATTTCAAATACATAAAGGCCAATTTTGGTTAGTATATTGTAGCAAATTGATACTACATATTTGATGACTGTAAGGAAACTTTGATACTATTTCGTCTGGTATTAAGGTTTTTAGGTTTATACTTATGGCAAACAAACTTAATAGGGGGCCGGTAAAAAAAAAATTAGTAGCAGTTTCATATCAACGATGCTTTAAATGATACTCTAATATCACAAACATCTTCACACATCAGTCCAATACATATTGTACCAATTGTTCACTCTCAACTCACAAATAATAAAGACGCAACTGCACTATTAATTCAGCTTTACTTTCTATATAAAAAAATATTTTAATATTATTTATAAATTAATAGATCTTAGTAAAAACTTACAAGTTACAGATATTTCACATATATAATCTCTATAATATATTTATATTACAGATATAAATTTAAACTGCAGATGCATCTTCAAAATTAGCGAAGTTAAAAGTACCACCGAATTAGAGCCAGCTAAGTTCGGTGAAGCTCAAATCTCTTCATGCATACAATATGCACACATTACAAAACTTATTATATACCACATATCCTTAATATTAAATAAAACTTGGTCATACAACGACGCGTAATGAACTTTGCCATAAATAAATTACTGGGATATCAACATTATCGACCCGTTTACTTGAATAACTACATTCTGTTAAAAATCTCTAGTCATTTTGTTAATTTTGCCCTGAAATTAATTGATTGATTAATCTTATTTATATGTTTTTATGTTACCATGAGTGGCTGCATACAACATATTGTACATATTCAGAATTAAATTTTGAACTTAATTAAATAATAGAGGTGCTTCCAAATTTTATTTTGAAAAAAAAAGTATCGCTTCTGGAACTCAAACGCGCAAAAATTACAAAAAAAATCAATACAAAATTTTGACGTATTAAATAAACAGAAATTGGCGATTACAAACGAATCCCAGGGTCTTTACGTCAGCCAAGCTGGCAATGGAAGAAAATAAATTACCTTAAATAAAAAACGCATTAAGACTAGGCAGCCATAATTTTTGTTTTATAAGTGACATAACTTATTTAATGCTGAAATCTCACTGAAAATTTTACTAATAGAATGGACTGGTAAAATGGAGTACAAAATACGTTTTTGACTACATAAACAGACTGCAGACGTTTCTAAATCTATTACGTTTAATTATTAATGAATAAAATCATATGCGATAGGCGATAAAATGGATTGACATGACATGTCATCAATGGTTATAGAACTGAGAAGAGGCATCTTAAGACATTCACATTCAAAATACATTTTTTTTTTCTATCAAATAGAATCTCTTTAAGTCAATCCCGCATACATCAGATGTATACTTACGAACAAAAGTACTACAATGACCGAACGTGTTAATCCCCAACTTTTATAAGCCTTTTCTCATCTACAATATAAATAAAAGTAAAATCAATATGTGGTCTATAATACTGATGTGTTATCACAAAGTCACGTATTCGAAGCGATCACACAATTCTATAGATACATATAAATAATACGCTAAATCGCAATCACTCACCAAGTAGCATCTCAGATACTTTCTACTAGTATGTTTTTATTCCTAAAGACCGATACGACATTTGCAATAAAATGACTTTTTAGTCTTATAGAATTAAAAACAGACCTTAAGCGAGTGTCTGTAAGTAAAAACTTAAGTTAAATCAGACCATAAAAGGAAGCTCTATATCTTAATATTTAATCATCTTTAGGGTTAATTCTGACAGCCGCATTGACCTCTTCCTTAGAATGATCCTTATCGCCCCACCCCCATAGATGGTGGGACCCGTCTCCCGTGCGGTTGACTCTCTTCTGGATGATCTCATCGGAGACCGTCTTCATGTCATAAGCCCAGCCGATTTTCGCGAAGAAGTTAATGAATTTCGTAGTGAAATTTAATCGGTTGCTGCTGAGTTCCGCCGTTTTGTAGTCCCAGGGGAAAGTGTGATGGTAGTTGTGGAAACCTTCTCCGAAAGCGAAGAGAGAGACGGAGATGTTTTCTGAGGGCTTGATGGATTTGTCGTAGGGTTTGTCGCCCCACTTGTGGGCGGCGGAGTTGACGAGCCATGTGACGTTGAGAATGAAGGCGTACCGGAACAATGCAGCCACGAAGAAGGCGTTGGTCCAGGTCTCGTTCCACAGGTACACCGGGATGACCGTCGGCAGGACGAAGCAGGCTAGAGGCATCAGGATTAGGTAGTACCTGGAACAACAAGAGGTTTATCGTTATGCAAATTTTTCAGTTTAATGGATTACATAAACGCGTGATAAAAGCTAAATATGATAAGACTAAAGATAAGAAGATTAAAGTTATAAAAAAGAAAGTAGCGATATTAGCGATGCAACGCCTAGAAAGTAATCATATGCACAATTATACACCTTATTGCATCGAGATTAGATCGAAATCATTTGGCACTTAATGCATTTTACTTTCAAAACAAAATAACACTTGTGCAACAACTTCTACAAACATTGGTATCTATCATGCGATAACCTTATGCTGCATTCTGAATTTTATCCTAAGGCGATAAGGTAAAAAATAGCTCAAAATGCGAATCGAAAATAGGCAAACACTGATATCTGGATCATATCAAAATCTGCCACAAAATTTTGGAATTTACTGTTACATAATAAGGCTTAAAATGGTTTTTATTTCTCGTAAACTGCTGTAAGAGCAAAAACAGTTGAAACATTGACTTATTGTCTCCATTAGAATGAGCATAACGAAACTTCATTACGTAAGTTCAAAAGAGTCATTTTAAATTATAGTCTGCAATAATATGACACGTACTTAAGACATGTCACAATGATGAATATGATAATGTTACTTTTATTGCAAATTGACTGCTTTCAGTTACAAAATAAGAGGTTTGCACAGACTATAAACGCCAATAGGCGGATCCCCACAGAGCGAGGAAACGCAAAATTGCCTCGCGCGTATGCTCACTCTGTGTGGATCCGCCTAATTTCTTATTTTACCATTTTACCAATATCATTTTGTCCCCAGTATGCAAATAGGATTTTTTTCGTTTTATTTCGCCTTTCCTTGCGATATAAGTCAATAAATTCAATATTTTCGATTTTTTTTACTTCCACAGAAAAACAAAATTCTGTTCAAATCAAATACATAAAATTCTGTGAAGTGCTCGCAAACCGATTCTCTCGGAATTAAAGTAAGGCTAGGTTCACACGGCGTTAATTTTTCCCGTATACCGTATACGGGATTTTATCGAATACCGCAGTGACAGCAAAATTTGTATGGCTTCTTTCAAAATCGTTCACACGGCGTCTATGCGGGAAAGCCGTCTAGCCGTGTGAACGATTTTGAAAGAAGCCATACAAATTCTCGGAAATTACATTGGTTCTTTGCCTTCTTCAGTGGCCCTAACCACCCGTAGACTGGGCCCTACCCCACTACTATGTACTCACTTCTTCTGGAAGCGAAGAATAGGATCAGCATAGAGGTCACTAAGGTCCAGCCCCTTGCCCTTGCGCTTGAGGTCGGGGTGCTTGCGGACGAGCAGCCAGCCGATGTGCGAGAAGAAGAAGCCGCGGGTGGCGTTGTGCGGGTCGGCGTCGGTCTCCGAGTACTTGTGGTGCATGCGGTGGTCGCGCGCCCAGTCTATCGCCGAGTCCTGCCACAACGGATATGTTTATTATACTAAACAATAGGAATAATAATTAGTACAAGTGCATTGGTGGCTTCGGTAAGGTATTAACGAACCAGAGGTTTGAATGTATGAAACAATTTAATATTTTAGGCAATTTTTGATGAAGGAAGACATTATGAGGGAACAGTACTAACCCCAATAAGACCTATTTCCCTTGGCCTAAGTTGGAAGATCAGATCCCAGTCGCTTTTGTACTAGTTCCTACGCGAACCTTGGAATTTGGTTGCCTCCCTTAGGGAGCCTGGGCCGTGGCACCTTAATAGTTGTCCTGGCTTTTTGCCACGGTTTACTAAGGGACGGCAGCCAAATTATTCCAAAATAATGAGATAAAACGATATAAGACGAGTAAATAGTACCAACATATTGAATTTGAAGTGGAAGGAGCTGCAGAACTTCGTTCATTATGGATAACTAGGTTGTCAAGCGCGGGGTCCATTCTCCGAATTAGACCAGGGGCGGATTAAGAAGGCGCGGGGCCCTTAGCACAATAGCTCGCGGGGCCCCCTGGTTTGAAAAAAAACTGATTAAGTGCAAGTCGGACTTGCACCCCGAGGATTCAGTACCATCACAACATTTTTACGATGTCTTAATTTTTGTCCACTTGTTCTCTATTAGTTTTTAACATGTTATGCAGTGTATTTTTTAGGGTTTCGTAGTCACCTAGAAACTCTTATATACGTAGTTTCACCATGTCCGTCTGTCCGAGGGTTTGCTCCGTGATCTTTAGTGCTAAATAGCTGTAATTTGGCATGGATACATAAATCATGCATTGCGACAGAACGGGTAAAATAAAAACTATTAAAAAAAATTAGGATACCTCCCATACAAAATGTTTTTTCTTTGATATTTTTTTGCTTTGACCCTGTAGTGTGGCGTAGGTCTTTCAAAACGAATAACGGTCTCCAAAAACCTTTTTTTTAATAAAGTTATTATTTTCGGAATTAATCGCTCCGAAAGAAAAAAAAATAAGGAGTAATTTCGATCTTTTAATTTTTTTACTAATCCATTTTAAAAGAGCCTAATCTTAATAAAGTTGTGTTATTTTATCACAGTTCCTTTCTTTTATATAGATTTCCTCCTTACCTTCGGTTTTCATCATCAGATTAGGTCAATTTTGCCAAATTTTGACAAATGGTCAAAAAAATAGTTTGCAGATGGTTTGCAGGTTTTGAAAACAACTTACGAGTATTGCAAGTTAAATAAAAGCATGTAGAGATACTGTTTAACAACATCAATATTATTAAGTTTAATAAAAACGTGTAAAAATAGGTGAAAAGTGAGTGGGACCTAAGAAGTGGGAACTAATGGCTAAGTGAGCCAAAAAACAAGGCCGAAGGCTGAGCCCCACGAGCTGAATATCCGGACCGACCGGACCACCCGATTTCGTAGCGTTCCCGTGCGAAACTGAAGGCCAAACTGCAGGAAAGCAGAGCCTAGAATGAAACCAATGCCAGAGTGTGAACGAGGCCGTAGGCCGAGCTCCGTATAAGGGTGGAGGCCCGGAGTGTTCTATCGCGGCGCGCCACCATGCAAAGGCTGAATTGTAGGAGAACAGAGTTTGGAATTGAACCAATGTGATCTCGGCTCGCCTGCTGCTCGGCCTTAGTTCGTGCTCGAAAGTGCGACTTGCTGGGATGCTTTGGGTATCGGACTCTATGTAGGGCTTTACATCCGGCCTATGCGAATGCAAAGCCCTGCATAGGGACCCCGCTGTTTTCTTTTTATAACATTTTGACAATTAGATCATAAGTATCACGGCTTTGCAGCAACTCGGCATATTTTGGGCGCCCGGCCAGTCGTAGAGGAGCGCATCCTTTGGCCTCCTACGGGCTCAAAGCTGATCATCATTAGGCATTAGCTGTAAGGTGCAATTTGTTATTTGAAATAATAATTAGTAAATAAATCATCCTTCCTTGCTTTTCACTAATATGTTTTTAAACACACTATCTTCTTTTGTTCGTTTCCGAGCTCTGCTGTTTCCTGCAGCTTAACCATGCACAAAAGTTTTGAGACACTCTGCACCTTCGGCTTTATGCTAAATCCTCTGGTCTAGGTCTTTGCGTAAGCCTAATAAAAAATCTTTAATATTGGTATCGTCGTAAAGAAAAATAGACAGGATAATAACAAATAATAATAATTGATCAATATTGTTACTGACTTACGAAAAAAAATACATTGTAAATAAAATGTGGTAGTACAGGATCCGCGGAGTGCGAGTCCTACTTGAACTTGGCCGGTTCCGCGTACCGAAATCGCATGGTCAGGGTCGGTGCGCGGGGCCCCCCTTAGGCGCGGGGCCCTTAGCATATGCTTTTTCTGCTGTTCGGTTAATCCGCCACTGAATTAGACTAATCTTATTAGTGTTCTCGAAAAGGCAGTTCGTGGACTAATAGAGTTATAAACAGTACTAATGTAACACCATTCGATAAATACGCCCCTGGAATAACTCACTATCACGTAGAGTCAGACCAAGATAAGTTGGCAGCTATTTTGGCAGCCCAGACAGTGTGAATTTCTATGAATTTATGACGTTTACTTAACACTTGCACAGCCTTGGCTATCAAAATCGCTCCCAACTTATCTTGGTCTGACTATTACTAAATATTTCAATGTAAGTTTAAATTATTTTCAACTAGAACTGAGCTGCATTTCTTCGTTTTATTAGATTACAAAACAAAAGAAAGTCAACCGTATTTCCTTCACTATTGGTATTAAATTCAAATGGCTTTTTTTTGTATGGTGAGCTTTAGAAGGATAAATATAGAGTACAGTGTCAGACCTTGTAGTCCAAATAAGCATGAACATATTAGCTATTGTAATAGTGAATTCCAGGCACGAAACAATTAGTATTTATATAGCTAAGGCTAACATCCTTTGGCCTTCTCTAGGGCCATTATTGACACAGGAAATACATGTCACTTAAATAAATATTGAGCAAAGTATGAAGACTTTAAACCGTTATTACTACCATCTGTGAACTAAAATGATTATTGCAAAACTTCAATAATAATAATAATAATAACCGCAGGGCAGCTTGTGGCGAGCTGTTGGGGAGTAACGACCCCACGGACCCGAGTACTCCCGAGAGTCGGTCAGGGTCTCCGTCTCCGGCGTGTCTTCGTCGGTCGGAGTGGACCCCAAGGGGACCCGCAGGACTCTCAGCTTTGGCTTGCCTTCATTGGCCGTCCAGAGAGGAGTCGTTAGAGCTAAATGCTTCAGGGGTGGAAGTGAAAACTTGCATAAGACGCGAGTTGGCACAGTGGCTGTTATCAGCCACTGGGTAGAAAGCGGCGTACACCTCTCGACACCCCTGAGCCGCTCACACCGGTGTTGCTCCTGGTCGTCTTCAGGACGGCATTTTCAGGGGCCCATCTAGTGGGCGGCGAGTCACCGCCTGCCTCGATAACTAGTGAAAACATTGTTATGGCAGGTGTCCGGACGTCTTTGCAATAACCCAGTCTCATTGTCCTCCCAAACTTCAATCCATAGACCGTTATACTGTTCACTTTACTACAATAGTCCCAATGCCTGTTGCGACCGGTTCATTGGTGTCTATTGTTGCGCCCGTGAACGGGTTCCAGCAGGCGTTCTACATGACATTAAAGCTCTCCAAGAGGCCTCTACGTGTTGGATCTATATCCCCATGCAAGCCTATCAAAAGACCGGGATTTATAGGCCCGTGAAATCCAAGGAGATACAATAATAATAATAATAATTCAGCCTATATACGTCCCACTGCTGGGCACAGGCCTCAAACTTCAATAAACATAAAAAAACTGGCTTACCATATAATAAAGCACCCACTTTCGAAATTAATGTACAGTCAGCATCAAAAGTAACGGATCAAACAAGGTGTCAAAAGTTTCTACCATTCTGTTAAAGCGTAACAAAATGTGATGGTTCTATGTGTAGAACAATTAAGACTGTAAAAGATATATTTATGGATATAAATTTTAGAGATTTATATATATTTAGAAAAGTTATCCGGAATATCAGATACTTTTGGCGCCTTGTTTCATCCGCTACTATTGATGCTGACTGTACCAACTTGTAAGAGTTGTAAGTAAGCATGTTAAATAGCTTCCACCAGACTGATCCAGTTCAAGAGAGTCAAAGTTAATATGCCCTTGTGACACAAAGTGACTATATGAGGCCCAAAATGGTTTGTACCTGGAATGCGATAGTGTTGAAGATGACAAGGATGAGTCGCAGTGGCCACTTAGCCTTGTAGGACTTGTGGGCCCAGAGCCGGTGGGCGCCCGCTGTGATGCCCAACCCTGATGCCACGTACAGGAAGTAAGCTGCGGACAAGAGTTATTTTTATGGTAAGTACAATTTAATACTGACCTGTCTGGCCTAGTAGGCCTATGAATCTGATGGTCTCAGGTTCAAATCCTGGTACAGGCATTTATTTGGGTGATGAGCAAGGATATTTGTTGAGTCATGGGTGTGTTTATGTATTTAAGTATTTATGTTATTTATAATAATGAAGCACTGGTGGCCTAGCAGTAAGACGTGCGACTTGCAATCCGGAGGTCGCGGGTTCAAACCCCGGCTCGTACAAATGAATTTTTCGGAACTTATGTACGAAATATCATTTGATATTTACCAGTCGCTTTTCGGTGAAGGAAAACATAGTGAGGAAACCGGACTAATCCCAACAAGGCCTAGTTTACCCTCTGGTTGGAAGGTCAGATGGCAGTTGCTTTCATATAAAAACTAGTGCCTACGCCAAATCTTGGGATTAGTTGTCAAGCGAACCCCAGGCTCCCATGAGCCGTGGTAAAATGCCAGGACAACGTGAGTAAGAAGGTTTTATTTATAATAACAGTTCTTCCAATTATTGTCCAAAACTAACATGAATATTAATTTATGTTTGACTTATAATTGAATGAATCAGTTTTGAGGTAGAATATTTTTATAAATTAGAGAAAAAAGCAAATAGAACATTAGTATCCTTCATTAAGTTTTGAACTTGTGGTTACTTGGATTGGATACCAAAGTTCTATTTGGTTTTTGATAGTTCAAAGGCCCATCAACAAGAATTGCGTAGGTAAATGGTGTTATTATCGAGGTCTGTTTTGTGTTATGTAAACAAATGCAGAAGAAAAAACTTTTCAGACACTAGGTACTAATGTTTTAAATTTTGATTCATTTCTTTTGAATATAGAAGTGAAAGCGACAAAATGAAGATCAGTGTTGTTCTGTTCTTACAGTATCTGACCACTGGGCATCAATTTCGCTCGTATAAGTTCTCTTTAGGTAATCGGATAAGATAATCTGCAATATGACATGATGTTACATGTCGATAGAGATATGGAAAATTTCTACACTAACAGATAAGCTTACCAAAAATATCCGTTTGCCATTTCGCTGACACCAGAAACAGGTAGCCGCCGTACAACGCCGCGATGTGAAGGTACGCGAAGAGGATGATATTTCGCCACACGTAGATCCTCGGGCTGTCGTCCGCCTGCTGGACCGGGGCATTCGCCAGGGCAAGGTCAGGGGTTGCTGCGTCACTCTCGAAGAGCACACCGTTCACGTCCGTCACGTTCGGGGCCATTTTCTCACCTTTTCGTGTCCTAAACAAGATTAAAAATCCGTAAAATTAACCGGCTGTTAAAATAACCTATAAACAGTAACTAAGCAATGATATTATGTACCTCTCGGGACATTTTTCGATTTCGCTAACAAAATCCATTATCAATTTTCACATACGTATTATGACGACAACACAACAAAAACAGTGCAATGAATGATGAAAAGTGACGCGCGCATGATCGGTGCGATACGGCGCAGGCCAGCCAGAGGGATGGGTGGGTGGTCCGCGGAATCGCGCGATCAGATGACCTTGAATTTTGGATAGACAGTGAGTTCAAATCTTTCCTATTTAATTCAACAGAATTAATAGCTACCTATTGAATTATTTATTTATTAGCAAAATATTAAACGCGCCGATATAGGTAGGTACATCGTTTTTTAAAGTTTTGTAACTGAAAATTATTGTTAAAAATACTGCAATTAAGTACCAAAATTATCTACAAATTGCAAAGTACAATCACGGTCAAAAACATTTATTTGTTCGAGTACGCATTTTTTTATTAAACAATAATTATTTGTTTTACATGTGGACAAAGTTGCTGTTTAACCCCTCGTGCTAATACGCGATTGATACACGAGCAAGCGAAAGATCCACCACGAGTGTATCGAGTGCAGATCGAGTGATTCGAAAAGTGCAATCTTGAGGGTAGCGAGTTGGTAGCGAGGGTTAAACAAATTCTGTTATCGAGTGAAACACTACATTTTTCTATGTACCAATGCAAGGAAATTATTGCTCTAAAACATTACAAATCAAAGCCTCACTTAAAAGTCAACTCAAAATTTGTATCAAAGAACTTTTCCCCTCTTGTGGATAAAATGTGGATTATTAGCATACAATATGTTAAAGCCACGAATATACCTATATATAGTTTATTTCGCAAATTGTTCCTTATATTGTTTCTTATTAGATTAATAATTTAAATGACTTCGTAAAAAATAATATTAAAATAGAAACACCCTAGGTACAAACTCTACTGTACTTATAGAGATATTAGTTACTTAATATTTTCATGGTCATGGATATTGAATTAAATAAATAAGGGCAATTACAGTATATGTGCATGAAGAGGGTAGGGTAAAGTAAATATGTCAGAAATTTGAAACCGTTAGATACACGTGACTATGGCGATTATTGCACTACGTGGAAATTCGACTCGTGAAATGTCCTCTCTGACCTCTTTTACATAATGCATTATCGCAGCTTCGGTATAGCGGAAGAAAGTGGGCTATACCTCGTTTTTTAACATTAGAAAAAGGGTAAACAATCTTGACGTGACTTTTTCATGTTTTTTTTAAATTGATAAACACTTGAAAATAAGTCACAGCGAATATGTTACATATATAGCATATACTTATATACATTTACATTATTTTAGTTTCATTGATAATAGTTAAAAAAAATATTAAAGCGTTTATTCAGTAAAAAGACACAAGATTATTTACCCTGTTCCTAATGCTCAGAAAACAAGGTATAGCAGATTTTGCTTAGGTAAATACCGCTGAAAATCAATAATGCTTTCCAAAAAGTTTAATATATAAAGGAAAAGTTACGTTTTAAAGTATATGTTTAAAAATAGCCACTAACTTTCACTATGTCCCAGACAGCGTTAGAAAAAGTTGACTGCAGTATAGTTAACAGTGAGTTAAATATTATTTACTTGGAAGCGTTGCCAAACTTTCTCATAATAGTACTGATTGAAGATCGCCTTCTTCTATATTTTGTAAGAAAAGCAAAAAGAATAGGATCAATCATTAAAACTGATAGATATCTCTAGGTACTCACCTATGTTATATTTTTTAATAAAATCAAACTGTTCACTTAATTCACTTCTTTAATTTTCAAGCGTACGTAAGTGTACGTTAAGCAACACTTTAAACTGAAGTGCGATGTCTGTAAGCTTAAATATTTATATACAAATATCGATAACGATCATTAATTATTACTTCTGTTATCAATCAGGAATACCGGCGACTTCACGTGTTTCGTTTGAACTGTGGACCGACTTACAGTCCGCGGGATTCAACGAACGTCTAGCCTCAGCGAAGCGCGGGACGCGTCAGCGCGCGCCGCGAGGATTGGAGGACGGGCGCGGTGGCGCGATGTATGGTGCGACACGTCAACTCTCCCGGTCCACGGCGGCACATCCACCAGACACGTGCTAGTCACGTTTAGCGCTAAACATAACATAGTTAACATAATACTATATGCAGCTGCGTAGCATGGGAAGATCATATGGAACGATCATTGAGATAAATTGATAATTCGTTTAAACGTCATCTCTAGGCTTACCTAGGCTGATATTATCAAATATTGTAAAAGATGTGCTGATATTTGGTGAAACGGAAAAAATACTCTTGCCTGACATCCGGCGATAGCGAGTGTGGATGTAATTGGCCGATAACACCAAAATTCAAATCTGGAATACAAAGAGCAGCACTTCATAATATTTCTGAGCTCTTTTTGAGCAATTTCAAATATGCTTATGCTTTTTTAATGCTTAGCATATTTGATTGCAGAATAATATCAGATATTGCAGTAAGGAATGCAATGATATTGCTTATAGGTATGTATTTAAAGAAGATTCAAGTTAAAAGTATAATAAAATAGGAATATTTATTTATTAGAATTATTTATCAAAAAACTATTTTGTCCTAATTCCTAAACATAAAATCTTGTCGACCTGCAGATTAAATCGCTTTATAACACATAGGTACTTAGTTCACGACCGAGCTCCATTCTTTTGAAGGATCCTTTGGACTGTCTACAAGGCGTTTAATACGACCTACCAATTTTTTTATTTAGTCCTAAAAACGGAACCGCTACCGGGAAAATCGAAGTTTGTCAATTGCGGGAATTTTTCTCCGTCACTCTAATAACGTCTTAGTGAGAGTAAAAGAGAAAGATTCGCAATTTGCGAATTTCGTTTTTCGCGATAGGCCCCCAGGGACCTCGCAAAGATTTTCCACCTGCGTGTTGGCTTTGACATCATTGTTTCCTGTACGGGTAAGACGAAAAATAAGTGTGTAACTTAAAATAAAATAAAAATCATGCGAGTTTATATTTTTGCCCATGACTGTACTTGTCCTAGCTTGTTGTTATGTGGCATTATCTAGGAAAAAGGACCTTTTGTCGATGGCGCCTACAAAGAGCATATAATCACTACGACGCCGCACAGCGTTGTTTTTTTTATCGGAGCATCGTTTATTACGGCGGAAGCGCCATCGACAATAATTTCCCTTTTCATAGATAACGTCACATATTATACTACTCTTTGACCTAACGTCAATGGGTTTGGCCGGTAGAAATATTTTCCAGATGGCGCCAGCAAGCTATGCTCTGTCAATCCCTAGAATTGTGTCAAATTCTTGCATTTTTTTGGAAATTTATGGCCTGAAGCATCCTGGAAGCCAAATCTCATACAACAAAACTAGAGAGATAGGGGCAAGCTATGATGGCGCCATCTATGCAAAACTTTGACAGTTGCCAACCCCATTCAAAATTAACTTCCGATTTGCTCAATTCCGTTCAGCGTTGGTGCGTTGCCATGCCATATCGTGGCCATATCCGCGTAAGAATAAAGCGCGTAAGAAACCTAAATCTATTTCTTGTGTTTTTGGATTTTGAGACCCTTCTTCACCGACCGAGCGAGCGTCAAGCGCGAGCAAAGCGTAAAGCGCTCATTGAGTTTATTTGTCGATTGTTAGGAATATTTCAAATAGTGAAGAGACTGAAGAGCCGTGAAGGCATAAAGATGAATCTCGTGAATTACATATTCTTTACTCGTCTAATCCGCACAAGCAACAGTTCATCCTCAAATAGGTATACTATACTACTCGTTATTAGCTTATTAGGTATCAATACAGGTAGGTACCCTAGAATCTACCTAGGGCCTGTATTGGCCAAAGTTCTCTTCACATCCATGTAGACTTTGAACTTCGGACCCCTTATGGCCTGACGGAAGACCACGTATCCTTACAAGTGATTTCATCACATCATACGACAATTACCCAATTACTCAATAATAACATGATTCACAGAGTTCACGGACTTGCAAAACATTAGGTACTCCAAGTAACTCGCTCTCTCTAAAGAAATAAATGAGATTGGTTTATGAACTTTATTGCACACAATATAAAGTTTGTTTTAATTTAAGAGCGACTTGGAGCAACAACAAATTTATCGGCTTAATCGGCAAGTGGATTATAATAATTAATATGTAGACTTTATACCACAACCAACCACGACGGAAGAGTTGTGGTAAAACGTGGGTAAAAGGCTAAGGTTTGGTATGTTGTCAGGAATCTTAAAACGTGTTTTTTATTTCGTCGCATTGGGTGCTCTGTCCCTCACGGGCGTATTGCATACTATCTATAGAAACCATATAGAAACTATACTATATATATTTCTCCTTACTAATAGGCACGAACGTCACCTATCTACATAGGAACTTACTGGGAGTAGGTACTAAACTCAAGTGTCTATCTACTTTGGGGATTTTGGGGAACGTGTTCTATTATGGTTATATTGCCTATCTGTAGTATTGGCTACCTGCGATAGTGCATGCGGTGATTGCGGTGGGGGTAAGTTAAGCGATCGCAGCGCATGCGGTGGTGAAAATCGGAACTAACCAAGGATAGCGTCTAGGAAAGGGAAGAATAGCTTTTCGAATCTAACGAAATAACGATATTTTTTGTATGAAATTCCACTTCGGGAGTAAACGGTTTCCACTAACTAAATCTTAACAAATCACTTTGTTTATAGGTTCCGCTTTTTAAAAAAAAATTTTTTTTCTTTTTGTTTTTAAATTTTGAATCTAATGTTTGTTGTTTTGACGACCGGTTTGGCCTAGTGGGTAGTGACCCTGCCTACGAAGCTGATGGTCCCGGGTTCAAATCCTGGTAAGGGCATTTATTCGTGTGATGAGCATGGATATTTGTTCCTGAGTCATGGGTGTTTTCTATGTATTTAAGTATTTTATACATATTTATATATAAAAATTATATATATTTATTCAATCAAGAGTAATTTACAGATAACATAGTATTGGAAACTAATCCACTAAAATACAATGAAAAAAAAAAACATTAAAATTGACTATAAACTAAACAGGAGTAAAAGTAAACAAAAAGAAAGACACAAATACAAAAATTAATCAAACAACCCGTCCCGAGCCCTCCCAGACGCAAAGGTGCCCATCACGCTCGCATTATTTATATATTATATATATCGTTGTCTAAGTACCCTCAATACAAGCCAGCCTTATTGAGCTTACTGTGGGACTTAGTCAATTTGTGTAATAATGTCCTATAATATTTATTTATTTATTTATTTATTTATTTAATGTGGACGATCTCGTTTTAATTTACGATTACTCCTGAAATATTCATTTAAAATGTATGGTGTAAGGGACTATTGCAATCTGTAGAAATGCTTGATATAAGTAACGTATTTAAATTGATAATTACCTAAGACCTTTGTAAACTCTATAAAATAAAATATTTTTAATTTTTGATTTGATTTGATTAAATAAAATGCTACAGTTACATCTTTCACGATCTTACCAGAATCTCAAGGGCTAATTTAATGACTGCTTAGATTCTTGTGCCATCATGTCTTGACATCAAAATCCCGAGGTGAAACTGTCCAATAGTAAAGGTTGCGACAAACAGCCCTGAAGAAACTAGCACACGTGTGTAATACTATAATAGGTACAGTATGGCGTATTTTATTTAAGCACTTGAGGCACGGCACGCAATAAGTAAACCACCATTGTACAAAGGCCGAGTAGGAAGATATAAATCTTATCTTTTATCATCGATGAAAATCATTCGTCCTTCTCGCACTTGCTCAATTTGAAATTGCTCAAAAAGAGCTCAGAAATATTATGAAGTGCTAGCTGCTGCTCTTTGTATTCCAGATTTGAATTTTGGTGTTATCGGCCAATTAAAAGAGTATTTTTCCGTTTCACCAACATCTTCAACAATATTTGATATGTAAAAAATACTTTGTAATTGCCAAAAATGTTCAATGTTTGATGTTTTTGCATATGAACCATTTTTTTACATTTCAAATATTGTTAACGAAGTGCTGATATTCTGTGAAACGGGAAACGATTATCAGAACACGAACATGAACTGACTTCGGGCCCGATTTCTGAAAGTGTAGATGGCACTTACGTTCTGTGAGCTGTAGACCCCGCGAACTTGATGATTATCGAACCTACTCACACATGAAAATCGGTCGATTAATGCGACGTTTAGAGGAGAACAGCCGGTCTTACGAAAACATTTTTGACAAACAAGAGGGCCGACGATCGACGTGTTGCCTCTCTGTCGCACGCATAACTTCGTACGTAAGTGTGACAGGGAGGCAACACGTCGAACGTGGTTCGCGGTAGTTCCTCTGCAACGGATTTCACTTCGCGCTTGCTTTTACTGTGACGTAACCCTAATAGGGGTTAACCCTATGACTGAAAAGCATGACTCAGGTACAAATATCTGTGTTCATCACAAAAATAAATGCCCTTACCGGGATTCGAACCCCGGACTATCGGCCTCATAGGCCAGACCGGTCGTCGAAAACAAGCCGTCTTATCCATGGAAAATTGGACTCCACGGCACTGATGCATGATGCTATATTATCAACTACTATTAATTATAATTAGTACCCCGTACTCGCTATCACAAAACAACAAGCACATTTGCAACATGACGCGAAGATACCATGGCCCAGGGCTCCTCAAACTCACTTCTTTTTTCAATTGGTTACCCGTTTATTTCTAATCAATGTGCTTACCGTCTGCGAACCACATGACGTAAAAACCACACAACTTTATTTAAGAAAGTCTGGTTATACTTGTCGCAAATCGCGGGCGAATCTCTGGGTTCGCGTACCACATTTTGAGAAACCCAGCCCAGCCCGTCACAGACGAAGCGATAATGTACCAAAAGATATAGCAAGGCGTCTTACGATATATTTTACGTCCCATTTGTAAGAATCCACACACGAAACTATAATATATATTTTGGTATCTTACGATATTTTATAGCAAGGGATCTTAAGATACCTTGCGAGACATAGCTCGATATATATATCGATATATTTCGTCTCACAATGTAGATACTAGACAGAGAGCGCTAGACAGACAAAATATATATATATATGTTACTGTAAAAGCCCGAAGTACGGTAAAACCTAGAATATACCGGTAAGACCTAGGTTTTACCGATGCCGATCGGTAAAAGCCCGAAATGTGAAATAATTATTGTTCACTTCGGGCTTTTACCGACATGGATTTGGTAAATCCTAGGTCTTACCACGTTGACCGGTAAAGGTTGGATCATCCACTGGTTCTTGACATTATTAGATGAAAATCTTGTATCAGTGTAAGGGGCGTTACATGTAGCGCCATTTAGAGTGATGCTTCGTATTGTTTCGGCTATTTTACTAGTCATATAGATCTAGACTTTTCGGTTTTGCTGAAGGTGAGAGTGAACTCTACTCACTGCAAATTCGAACGCCGTGAGTAGGGATGTAGAAGTCCTGAGAGCAGAGTAATGCACAGTGTGTCACATACCCTTTGTAAGCAATATGCCCAGTTAGTGGGAATTTTCGGGCTGTAGCTAGCCGCTGTAATGGGTAACAGAAACGCATTCCGTGTGTGCTTCGTTTTCCAGATGACTAGGATGTACTGCATAATGCAGAGATTATCATATCGCGAACGATTGGCATCTTGACTAGGTACCAAGGTTTAGGTATAGTTTACAGTAAAAACAAATTAGGTATCTATTAATAGTTCTCGCCTGTTAAAGCGACTATGGCTGGGTGATCAAATGACACCTAGATGCTTTCAATTAAATCATTTTCTTTTAAGTAAAAAACCTTTTGCCAAGCGTGGGTCATGGTTTGGTTCGTAAGGGAGAGATAAAAGCCTGTCTGGTTCCGTTGTATGTTGGTACTCCCCTGTCATGCTAGTTGGTCGTACCGAGGGCCGCTCCTGGTTAGCCAGGAACGTCTTTAAGCGCCGTGGACAGCTGATGTGGATGCGAAAGGAGGCCTCTGCGTCCCTAGGAACTATTGGTACGGCCGGTCGGAACAAAGGAACCGCGCCGCTAAAGGGTTATTTGAACCGGAATCTTACAGCTCTATTCTGTGAGACTGCTGTCGACCGAAAGTGCGATTTTGTGTATTAAGCAAGCTTTCAGGTGTTACAAGGACAGGACACGCCGATCTATGCGTGCTTTCTGGACTTGTCAAAGGCGTTTGACCTGGTTGTGTACGGCAAGCTATAGTACAAGCTTACAAAAACGGGAGATTCCATTGAATATGTCGCGTTGCTTAAACATTGGTACAACAGCCAGGTCAACCGAGTGAGATGGGCGGGAGAGGAGTCTGACGAGTACAAACTACAATGTGGACCGAGACAGGGAGGGCTAACATCCCTTGTCCTTTTCAACGTCTACGTAAACGTTGATCGAGGCACTCAGCAGGGCACCTGTCGGTTGCCATACAGGTGATGTGTGTTTTAACACTTTAAGTTACGCTGACGACATGGCGTTGCTGGGGCCTTCGGCTGACGCGGTACGACAGCTCATCAATATTTGTGAGGAATACGCCGGGCAGCATAGTCTAAAATACAACACGGCCCAAAGTCAGCTTGTTATATTCAAAGCTCGTAAGTATAACCCGTCTACGGAGCCGAGGATCATGTTGTGTGGCGTACCCCTAAAAGTTGTAGATCTCTTTAAGTATCTGGGGCATATGCTTACAACTGACGCTCTTTAGAGCTTACTGTCAGACTTTCTACACGTGCAGCCTGTGGGTGAAGTTTACACAACGAGCCTATAACGCATTGCGCGTTCAATATAATAACATCTTGAGGATGCTGTTGCGGCTGCCGAAGGACTGCAGCGCGTCCGGCATGTTCGCTGAGGCGCGAGTAGATGACTTTTTTGCCATCAGGCGGAAAAGAATCGCCTCAATGCTGAGACGGGTGCGCGGCAGCAGCAACAGTCTACTCAAGGTGTTGGCCGAGCACCTCGACTGCCCCGTTATAAAGTTTTGGGTGGAGATAGCAATTGAGAGTGAAATAGAGTATGGCAACCTTCGCCCCTACTCTCCACACATCTTAGTGTTTAGTTATAAGTTCTTGTTTTTGTTTTTCTCTTAGTACCTAATTAGCATAGTTTTAAGCTTATACAAATAGTCGTTATGGATCAGTGATCTGAAATAAACGATTTTTTTTTTGTTTTTTTTTTTTTTTTTTATTATTTATACCCACGGTACGAGAAGAAACTTAAATACGTCCTTTTCTACATATTAAAGGTTGTGCTCTATAAGCTAAGCTCTATTTTGCTCTCCCAATTGCCACCTCCACCCAAAACTTTATAACGGGGCAGTCGAAGCGCTCGGCCAACACCTTGAGTATACTGTTGCTGCTGCCGCGCACCCGTCTTAGCATGGAGGCGATTTTTGTCCGCCTAATGGCAAAAAAGTCACCAACTCGCGCCTCAGCAAACATGCCGGACGCGCTGCAGTGCTTCGGCAGCCGCAACAGCATCCTCAAAATTGATTGATTTAATTGAAAGCGTCTGGGTGTCATTTGATCGCTTCAACTAGCGAGAACTATTAATAGATACCTAATTTGTTTTTACTATAAACTATATCTTAACCTTGGTACCTAGTTAAGATACCAATTGTTCGCAATATGATAATCTCTGCATAATGCAGTGCACCCTAGTCATCTGGAAAGCGAAGCACATACGGAACGCGTTTCTGTTACCCATCACAGCGGCTAGCTATAGTCCGAAAATTCCCACCAACTGGGCATATTGCTTACAGAGGGTATGTGACACACTGTACATTACTCTGCTCTCAGGACTTCTACATACCTGCTCACGGCGTTCGAATTTGCAGTGAGTAGAGTTCACTCTCACCTTCAGCAAAACCGAAAGACCTAGATCTATATGACTAGTACAATAGCCGAAACAATACGAAGCATCACTCTAAATGGCGCTACATATAACGCCCCTTACACTGATACAAGATTTTCATCTAATAATGTCAAGAACCAGTGCATGATTCAACCTTTACCGGTCGACGTGGTAAGACCTAGGTTTTACCAAATCCATGTCGGTAAAAGCCCGAAGGGAACAATAATTATTTCACATTTCGGGCTTTTACCGATCGGCATCGGTAAAACCTAGGTCTTACCGGTATATCCTAGGTTTTACCGTACTTCGGGCTTTTACAGTAACATATATATATATATTTTGGTATCGTTGGCGTGTGGTGTGTTCAGCTATACTATATATCTCTGTCGGTATATTAATGTATATTATCGCTCCGCCTGTGACGGGCTTTAGGGTGGTTAAGAAAACACCTTTATGAGTTTTTTGGGGTAACAATCTTTTTTTACAAATTACTACTGTATACTCCTTCCTGAATACTCTTGCTGTCTTAGGGAGTGTAATGGAGGCGAATGTGAACAAAATGTTAAAAATTAAATTTTTTACAAAATTTGCACCTCTATGTGCATTTTAGTTCAGCGAAATGATGTTTGACCTGCATCTGTCATTAAAAAGCAAAATTAGATAAAAATACATTTATTCTTCATAAAAAATATTAACAATAGTTTTAAAATACATCTTGTAAATTTAACAGTATTCTAAACTGGCCAAAGAACCTGTCAGTTGTGATTTTTTTGCGTATAAGTAATAAGGATAAACAATCCAGTAGTTGACACTTAAGACTAGAGATGCAACGAATATTCGGCCATTATTCGGTATTCGGCCACAATTTCACTATTCGGCCGAATACCGAATAGTACGTTAACACGTAGATAACGGCAAACGAGGGGTATAAAAAGTAACAAACTACAAGTCAGACTACCTTTATATTCATAGATAGTAATACAAAAACATGAGAAAAATAATACAAAATATTTTTTTTACACACACGACGAAATCTAACGCACCGCAATGTCGTGCAGAATAAGCGCAATTTCTATCAAAGACTGCCTACAGCGAGAAATAAGTTGCAACTTGCACAGCGCATGCACGCGCGCGTTAGAATTTACTTCATTTTAGGTAAAACTTCTTGCCGATTATTCGGCGGCCGAATATTCGGCTATTCGGCCTATGGTTCCGCCGAATATTCGGTATTCGGCCAAGCCACTATTCGTTGCATCTCTACTTAAGACTACTTTAAGTAAAATACACTCTAGAGTAGTGAAAATGGGTTTCTCAGATGTTTCTTACGAAGTGAGCCGTTTTCGATGGTCTTGCTTGAGTGTATTACTGTATTAGGAATGATATTAAAACTTTTAATGCAAGCTAAAATGAACTTATAGCTATTATTTCAATTCTTAAAGAGAAGTAAAAACAAGCAGGCAACAACTTTTTATCTGATTTTTATATGTAATTTAATTACATTACTGAACTCAACTATTATTATTAACCCGCTTTTATAAATTGACCCGTAATTTAATAACATCGCCTGCCGTTCTATAACAACTTTTAACGTAAACGTTGCAAACTTAAAAGCAAAGCTGCAAAATATCTAGGTTATTTTTTTTTTATCATTTCACATGATGTCAGTGTATGCAAAGTTATAGATTAAACGATTAACACTTATTTAATAAATCTTAAGTGTAACTGCTGCGTTAGTAGTACTTATAATTATAACACCTATATTTGTGAAACTTGGTCACTCCACGGCAGGAGTCGCGCGAGTCACGAATGAAAGAAACACGCAATATTTAAACTGGTGACTAGCGTTACTTCTGCCGTGGAGTCACCCAACTGGTATTTTATATATAAAATAAATGATACGGGTGGTGCTATACTCTGTATATTTAGGTATTTAAATAAAAGTAAACAAACAATTTGTACATTTTCGGGTAGTTATAACATTTATTGGTTAACCAACCAAATAAAAAAAACCGCCTGGATCTGTGACTGAACGACCTGACTTTAAACTACATTATTTGATCATTTAATGTTTTATCTACCCTCAACTGGCTTAAGGAGCCATTTGAGGGTAGATTTTGTTTACTTTTATTTAAATACCTAAAGATACAGAGTGTAGATTACAATAATAGAGCAATTTACTCTGTGTGATGCAAAAAGATGAAGCTTTTTAATAATCCGATTATACTAATAGTTATTAGGGTGCTTAGCGAACGTGCCAATAGTCATCTTTCACTCTTCCATATTAATGTGACAGAGACAGTTGCGTTTCGTCGCTACGGAGCGTAAACGATTGGCATGTTGGCTACGCACCCAGTTCTATAATGAAAAAAAAACAATATCCAGATTTGTCCAAATACGAGTACAGTATGAGTTTTTGAGGACCCATTTATTTATTTACATATATGCCGCCTTCCTCTTAATTTGCGGATTTTTTCTCGGGTTTTGTTAATTTGTGGATTTGTATTATAATAATTAGTTATATGCCATCAAGGCTGTCAATAATTTAGTATCCCACGAAGACCAACTTCATAAATTCATTCAGAATAAACCAAGCTTATATAAGTTTTTCTTTTGTAGGGAACAATAATGAGAAAATATACTATATTATGTGAGCGATTGTGATGATTATGAAACGATTGACTATTGCTAGTAGATGTAATCAGATTACAGTAAAGCCAATAGATGGCGTTATGTTCAATTTATTGCCTCCGACACGGCCATCCTGACAAATTACGCGTCCTTGTGTGTTTACACTGTAGTAATATAGTCAACAATATAACTTATTTTTTCAAAAGCCTTTGTCACTAGCATCACCTGGTCAGTCAGACTCTATGACAGTGTCAAACTCTTGTGTGATAAGGGCTTGCGGCCATTTGGAAGTGACGGCAGGCAGCAAGGATGAGGGACACAGCATCAACTCGAGGATAGAAGTGACGCTGTAGCTGCCGAGGCAGTTCAGCGCCCACTCGTAGTTTACTGGGACGATGTTTTGTTCTAATGCCAGGTCTGTAGCAAACAAATAAATAATTTGGACTAATTCAGAATGGTGGTTATTTCATAGTTAGTAAATCAGAGATAAATAACTTAATTAGCAGTCTGTATACGCACTACGAATGGGCACAGTGGGATTATTTTATCAAAGCAAAGATGTTAATAAGATAACAACCGAATCTTGAGAGTTAACTTTTACATGCTTACATTGTGATACTACAGTGGCGTGGTAAAGTGGTAAATATGTTTGGCACTTTGACAACAACACTTTAGACCACGAATGTACCTATTACATAAGAAAAATTACAACGTATTCTTTCAAAAAGATTGCGTACATTTAAAAGATTTTGTAAAATCTCTATATAGTTATTTTTACGGTCACTATAGCCGCATTGTTTTGTAATATAAATACTGTGATGCAGTTGTCTGAAGTTGACACCATACTCTTGCAACATTTTAAAACTCATACTCACGTGAACTGCTTCAGAAACATCGTGAGGAAACCGAGCTTTTCCCCGTATATTAGGCCTAATATCCCCTTTGGGTTGGAAGGTCAGATGGCAGTTGCTTTCTTAAAAACTAATGCCTTGCAAAAAACCTCATGTTCCAACACAACTGTGGCGTGGTTCCACAGCGCAATGCTAGGAAAATGTTGACTCACATGTAAACCGGTTTTCCTGCGTATGTTCGGGCTCGGCGAGCAGCAGGCGCACGTCCTCGCCCTGGACGTGCACGTCGCGCACCGACGGCACGACGCGGCCGCCTGCCGATTCTAACATCACCTGACAAAAATAAACTGACTTGTACTCAAATGTTAATCTTTTATCCTTTTTTTATTGTGGAACGTACCACATTACAATCTATAATGGTGCTCCCACACAGACTGTTACAAGTGTTAAATAACGTTATAAAACACGATAACATTGTTAAACACTTTATAACTTTTGTTACAACTTGTTAGATGTTATAAACGCTCCCACATTGATATAAAAATGTTATATAACACCTAAAACAAAAAAAAAAGATTTATAACAATGTTATATAACTTTATAACAAATGTTATGAATGTTACAATGTTATGCAACATTTTATCGGGAGAGTGCAATACGAAGAACGCGGGGGTAGGTGTGATTACGGAACGCATTTACTTAAAGTTGTCATTCGCATGTGAAACTGTAGTGAATTTCGGTTTTTAATTATGAGCAAAATTACAATTCTTAATTTGAGTAACGACGATGATTTCAAGCTTATTGACATGTAGCAAGGGATGTCCGGTGGAATACATTGCCAGAAGATTACAAAAATCGAAATAAAAAACACGATGCTTGGATGGAAATCGCCAATGAGTTTAATGTGGAAAAACAGTTAGTCGAAAAAAAATTAGGTCACACATAGGCCAATTTCAAAGAGAGTACAAGAAACCTAAATCAGGCGCAGGAGCCGATGGACACACTAAATGGTTTGCATTTAAAAAGCTCATGTTTCTATAGGACCGAAATAAACCATCTTTAAGTTTAGAGGGTGGATTGCAGCAGGTGAGTTTCATTTTACCGTTTTTAATAATAGTAATTAGATATCCAATTCAATAGTCCCTCATGTATGAAATATTCGGCGAATTCGTTTCTTATTAATTTCCCATCATCTTTAATTTGAATACATCTCCAAGACTCACATAGCTACTTCCTGTTGCCAAAAATCTCAGGGTGACTGCTAGTCTTTCCGTAATATTTATGGGTTTTCTGCAATTGGTGTCCTGTTTTGCAATGTTCTTTCCAACTAAATTGAGCAGTAACCCAAATTGTGAACTGCTTACTCTCAAAAAATCGGTTAAACAGCCATCAAACCCCAAATCCACCAGATATTCCGTCACGCTGTACTTTTCTCTAGCTTTTAGAGAGCGACGCATCCAACAAGAGCGCTTTTTCTTTTTTCGCAAATCAAAAATAAAGAGCGAACCCAATGACCCTCGTCCATGTCTACTCGAGTCGGAAACCTCTTGCACTGACACGTATTTACGGTATTTGGGAGCTTTTATAACCATATAACATCTAACATTAACATTAACACAATGTAACACCAGTGTGGGAGCACCTGCAACTTGTGAAGTTGTTGCCATTTGTTCTAAAACATTTTATATGTTACATAACACGATAACAATGTATAACATTTGTTATACAATGTTATATAACAAATGTTTTATAATGTTAAATAACACTTGTAACAGCCTGTGTGGGAGCACCATAAATTGTATATACCGTATAATTGTATATAATTGGACTGGCACTCCACAGATGTATGTTTGAGGCCCACATTGGCCAGAGTTGATCATCGTTGATTATTTTCATTGTGATTGACGTCTGTATATACAATTTATTGACTCGTACTCTTTCCGTGAGTGGCCGTGGCGCCGCCCTAGTGAGTGTGGGGAATATTGCTTATTTTATTTGACAGTTGGCAGCTGCAGTTGAAAGTCCATATTTTCACCACGTCGTGAGTTGGCGTCACTTGTATTTCACCCACCACCAACTTTGCACATAGCCAATAGGTCCACCGTTTAACTGAGGGGGTTTGTAAGAAGTTATCATCATACACCGCACTCAATGAGCATTTTCCGGGCACGTCAGTTAGTAACGTTTGCAAATAAATCAATACATTTTCGAGCTGTCAGAAAGTATTTGATTTTTACTTATTATTTGTAACCTGGTATTTAATTATAATGATACATAATTGTAATACGTGCGTAACGTAACGTGCCCACAAAATGCCTCCTCGAGTGCGGTGTATGGTTATCATGGTCAGTTACGGGTTACGGGATGGTTGAAGACAAGGCTGCAGGAAGCTGATTTGTATTATGTTAACTAATCAGAAATATAATTCATGTATAAACTAGTTTTAGTCCCACGCTAAAGTAAACACGCTAAGCAGGAAGAATTTCGTACATTCCTGCCTATTCCTGTCTCTATCGCACGCGCCTAATTTTCGCCACAATGAGCTAAACTGTGCGAGCTGGACAGCAATATAATTATGCACGTGCGATAGAGATGGGAACAGGACGGTAAATGTACGAAATTCTTCATGCTTAGTGTCCTTGCTATACTAATTAAAGCAAAAAATATTGCTTAAGAAGGGAAGCGATTTTGTTTTTACATATCTTTTTATTGAAAAACACTTATGAAAAATAAGTTACGGCAAATATGTCACAATAGTGTTGTTTCCATCTACAAATCTTAGGGCAGAATAGTATCCCAATAAATTCTTATTGATTATAAGAACATGTTAAACTATCTTTAGTGGATCTCTAATGAGAATATTTTTGTAAATATTGAATTTAAAATATCTTTTAACACACGTCACGTGACCCAAGTCGAAACGACATTTAAGATTCTGATGACGTCACAACTCACGGTTTGACACTGGGCTGTAACCGCGAAAATCGAAGTTCGTCATTTTTCTCTGTCATTCTAATTACGTCTTAGTCCCCACGCGGTAGGCCCCCCGTTGTCTGTTCTAAGTACAAAATTTAATACTCAAGCCGTAGCCATTTTGGTGGTGGGCAATTAATGGAAGCTTTGATATCTACACTAAAAATTAACATCATAGAAATGCTAATAGATAATGAATACTTTATGATTTATAATAACTCAATTATTACAGAAAACATATTTTATTAGTTGGTTAGAAACCCACACGCACGCATACACAGCTTGCCCACCAAAATGGCTACGACTCGAGTATCAAATTTTGTACTGAGAATAGAGAACGGGGGGCCTTGGTGTTACGTGTGTGTGTATACTTGTGCCTATATACTTACTTTACTCTTTGGTATGTACATAGTTGTGTCAAACCGTAAACTGTGACGTCATACAATTTTCAAAGAGCGTTTTGTGCGCGAAAGCAAGGGTCAAAATATATTTTGTTAATTTAACATATTTGAAGCCGTTTTTAGGGTAAAAATTAAATTTTAGGGCAACATTTGGTTAATATAGAACGTATTATAAGCGTTTCAAATTGGGAACAACCCTAATATAAATCATATACGATCATTTACAACCTTTTGCTTTCATAACTAACTGTTTTTTAAAAAGAGTTTTTCAATAAAAAGTTATTACAAGATTGTATACCTTTTTTCTAATGCTAAGAAAAACGATCTGTATATAGTTGCAACTCCTATATGGCGCTGTCGTCGTGCACGGTCCCGTATGCAACATTTAATTAATATTTTTATACTATAAATATTTTGTTTTAAATTATCGATGTCATTTATTTTCCTATACGTACTTATCAGACATAGAAGTTTTTGTGGCAATAATAAGTCAGTCATAGATTACTAATTAAAAGATGTAACTTCTACTTGCTGTAAATTACCAAGAATGCAAATCAAATCCAAATCCGACCATAATTTCTTGATTACATATATTTAGTTAGTTGATTTATAACGCTAAGGTAACATCGATAATAGACATGTCGAATTTGATTTTGTCAATAACTTTATTTTGCCACAAAAACTTCTATGTCTGGTACTTACCCATACCAAAACACGGTGTATTTGAGCCTATTATTGCATCGGTTCCCTTTAAGTCCCATAAGATTCGGCTCCTAACAATATGGGTTTTAATTTCTTTTAAATCGGGTAATATATAACTGACAACGAGCTGATAACCATGCAATCATAAAACGCGTGCCTAAATAATTTTAAAACATATTGATAAGATACAATCTAAAGAGGCTTTCTTGCGAATTGAAAACAGGTGTTTAATTTTATCCTAATCACATATCTAAACGTGTCTCAAAACGTGACTAAAATATATGTAATAATCTCTATTTTACACTTAAGGTGACACCGCCACGCGTCATTAAAAATACGTATCTCAGGTACAGGATGTTTAAAAATATCGGAAACTTTTGACATTATGGTCATGTTTAGAATATTTATATTTTTTTTAATACTACGTCGGTGGCAAACATGCATACGGCCCGCCTGATGGTAAGCAGTATCCGTAGCATATGGACGCCTGCAACTCCAGAGGAGTTACATGCGCGTTGCCCACCCTAACACTCCGCACCCTCGTTGAGCTCTGGCAACCTTACTCTCCGGCAGGAACACAATTACTATGAGTAGGGTCTAGTGTTATTTGGCTGCGGTTTTCTGTAAGGTGGAGGTATGTACTTCCCCAGTTGGGGACATCCGCTGTGCTGTGCCCTACCACACAAAGCGAGATGACATTCACAATGCCCATACCTCTCTTGTGGACGTAGTTTAAGGACGTACCCGGGTCCAATTAGATTAAAGATTATTTCTAATACTTAATACGTTGTACAAACTTATATTGTGACAGTGACACTGGTTTTCGGCGATCACACACATGCGACCCGCACGCTGTGTGAGCGAGACGGCGCACATATATAGCGATATCTGAATACCTCCTATTAGCTAAGTACCTTAAGCACGGGTTCGCTGAGGACACTAAACGGCGGCATGCAGAAGAAGGTGAAGCCGTGGAACAGCTTGCGCGTGGCGCCGCGCGCGCGCCGCGGGCCCGGCTCGCCCGTCCAGTCCAGCGCCTCGAACGGTTCCTGGTGGACAAACCATTTGATTGCAGTAGCATAGATAAATAAGTATGTGCTCACTCCATACATCAGTTTTCTTACTAAAACGCTTATTATTTTCGTAATTGACATCTAGCGTCAAGTAGCAGATTTATCAGTACCGATACTTGACGCTAGATGTCACGAGTACCGCGACTGACCAAAAGTGTATTGCTCAACAATTTAAAACTAATATTACAAGCAGGAGTTGAGATTAAGAGTTCCGGTTAATGCGGTTATAGTATTAGCTGAAAATTGTAAAGTATTAGACTTCGTTCGTCGGACATCTATTGTCAAGCAGCAGTACTGATAAATCTGCTACTTGACGCTAGATGTCGACATCGATATACGAGAATTATAAGCGTTTTGGCATAGAGAAATAAGAAGTACATAGAGTGCTCTCTCCATACATGTTTTGGTACCAAAACGCTTATAATTTTCGTAGTCGACATCTAGCATCGAGTAGCGGAATTATCAGTACTGTTACTGGACAATAGATGTTGCGACGAACGAAAAATCTAATGCTCAACCGTTTTCAGGTAAAATTATAACCGGAACTCTGTTTTCAACTCCTACGCTTACTCTGGTTATAATATTAGCTGAAAAATCGTTGAGCATTAGACTTTTCGTTTGCCGCAACATCTATTATCGAGTAGCAGTACTGAGAGTTCCGCTACTTGACGCTAGATGTAGACTACGAAAATAATAGTGTTTTTGATAACAAAACCGTTGTATGGAGTTGAGCACTCTATGTTCTTCTTATTTCTGTATGGTTTTGGTAAGAAAACTGATATATGGAGTGAGCGCTCTATGCTTACTTATTTATCTATGGCAGCATACATGATTGATAATGAGATGAGAAATTCTGACCACTGAAGTACGGCGGAATGTTTTGTAGTAACTAAATTGTCACACTTCATCATCTTTTGACACACAGAGTTACCGCCTTACCGCACAACGTACGGAGCCGTACAGTGACATCTACGAATTCGAAGCACTATTTTGTCTTAGAATTTACACATCTTATACAATCAACAAATCTTTGACATTAAGTAAGGCATCGGCATTATCATATATCTTATGAAATAGTTTCTCGCGAGCGACAACCGTTAAATATTAAATTTCACCCAGGGATTTTTTTCTATCTATATGTACAAAGCAAATTCAACTCTGTTCCAATTAAATATGATTTAAATTATATCGAACTGAATAAAGGAGGTTTAAATAAAAACATAATTCCTTAATTCCCTGTACTCTTCCAACAAGACTTTTAAAGAGCCACGACTAGATTGCAATCTAAATGCAGCTTGTTCGAAATATTTAGATCCGACGGATTAGGAACATGAACTCTACCGACCTAGCAACAAGGTTGACATTGTCTCACCTCGGCGGCGTGCCCGCGTCGCAGGCACGCGTCGACCCACTCGTAGCGCACGATCCAGCGCCCCGCCGCCAGCGCGCACATGTACTTTACCGTCCTAGGAATAAGGTTCATATTAAATTAACACTCTTCTGTTGTTTTTACTATTTGGTACCTAGCTAGTAAGAGTGACAACATATAATGTTGGTATAATATAAAGACTTATATTGTCCAAGTGGCTTATAATATAACAAAAACGGTGTTTTTACAAAATGTTTTAACCCATAACAATATTTTGCGACATGAATATATAGGTCACACTCAGCAAATTCCACTATGAAACCAACCCCGAAACCACTAAAAAAAATTTGGCTTCTACGTACATTGTGGCCGTCCAGATGTTTTCTATGGGAGAACTACATTTTTTGCGATTTGGTTGGTTTCATAGTAAAAGTAGTTTACTATGACCAATATATGCACACCGCAAAATATTGCTAGGGGTTAAAAAAACATCCTGTATAATAAACTGAGTTACAGAGGTGTCCCAGCAAGTATAGATCAAATCCAAAGGCCATGTGTTAGTCACAACATTGTGCAGATTAGCCCACTCTAACCCTGGTCTAAAATTTCTAACGGTAGTTTTTAAGCTGATATGATGAATTTAAGCTTATATTACCACAATATCAGTTCATTATTCTACAATTAACCTTACCTCTGCGATCTGCCCTCTTCATCCACCTTAACAACCAAATGTGTCAAATCCTTAGTGAACTCCTTAACAAATGTCCACCCCCTCTGCGCACACAGCGACTCCACGTCCTTCACCTCCGCCGGCTTCAGACCCGACGCCGCCACGCAAAACTTCACGTTCGGTGTTCTTGGCTTCGAGAATTCATTCCTCCTTGTACTTGACGGAGAATTTGTACTCTCCGCTGTGTCAAAATTAAGACTTTTCCGAGCTACTGGCGTAGAATAATGCTGGATAGAGTTACAGAACTGGTTTATAGTGGGTGTTGCTAAGGTTAGCTTGGGTTTCGCTATGACGGTTTTATCTTTGTCGGTGTCGGAGATGTTGATGATTTCCTTGATGAGTTGCGCCTCTTTGGGGTTCAGTTGGGACTGCGTCTGTTTGGGTTGTGCGCCGCTGGCCGCATTAGGCTTTCTTGTGAATGATGAAGCTCTGTGAAATTAAGGGTAAGTATCAACCAGTTCCAATAGATTGTGTGACAGATTATTAAATAATAAACAGGAACGTGGTAGGTATACTGTTAGTTAGATGTCAACCAGCACTTGGTAGCAATCTACCCTATTTTTGATTCGCTTTTTACCAAAGTGCTATTGAATGTAATAAGGACGTCAGCTCTACGAAAAAATTGACATTGTCAATGAACAACTTTTGACAGTATTTACTTTAATTTGACAACTAAATTAAAGTAAATATTCCGGAGTTATAATTCCCACATTAGATGCGTACGGAATATACATACTTCTGCGGTGTCTCTTCACACACACTAGCATCTGAGTCGTGGTCCTGCGGCGTGGCAGGGATCACGTGCTGGCTGGTGTGGCCATCCTCCTGGCGGTTGTGGCCAGCCTCCTGGCGGTTGTGGCCAGCCTCCTGGCGGTTGTGGCCAGCCTCCTGGCGGTTGTGGTAAGCCTCCTGGCGGTTGTGGCCAGCCTCCTGGCGGTGGGTGTCAGCCAGGTCCTGGCGGTTGTGGTCAGCTTTCTGGCGGTTGTGGTCAGCCTTCTGGCGGTTGTGGCCAGCCTCCTGGCGGATGTGGCCAGCCTCCTGGCGGATGTGGTCAGCCTCCTGGCGGTTGTGGCCAGCCTCCTGACGGTTCTGGCCAGCCTCCTGGCGGTTGTGGCCAGCCTCCTGGCGGTTGTGGCCAGCCTCCTGACGGTTGTGGCCAGCCTCCTGGCGATGGGTGTCGGCCAGGTCCTGGCATATGCCAGGCGTCAGCAGGTTCTCAATGTGAGCCTGGGTCTCTGGGCCGTGCCTCTGGAAAATTTACTTTTGATAAGAGTAGAAGTTTGATTGAACTCTGTTTTTGTTGCTGTTAATACTTTGAACATCATATGTACGTAATACGAAATTTAACCAAATTTTTAAGTACACGTCAAGACGATATGCCGAAGCGAATGTAAACCTTTCTTGAAAGCATGAACGGTCATTCTTGACGCTGACAAGCTGACACTATTACTTACGATGATTTTTCGGGCGGATTTGAAAGGCGAGTTAGAACTTGATTCATTCATTTACGTTAAGAAGCTATTAGAAAAATAGTGAGCTTTGAATAACCGAGAGATCTCGGCGAGGTTCTACTCTACATTAAAGGTTTGATAGGATTATTATATTTATTATATATAACTCGCCCTAGTTGCTAAGAGCAGGAAGAAATATAGCATCGATTGGACCTGGTGAGCCGATCCTTTCCAGACCCTTTTTAGGGGGTAGGCACGGTACAATCTCGTGGCTACCGTCGTAGTTTTGTTTGACCTAAGGAACAACCGTGCCAAGCGGCATCGCCTGAGTGCATACTCACTGTACTTACTTACCCTACTAATTCAAGTTCGAAAAAATTATAAACTTTGAAAGGCTTTATTATATCGGAAACTATTAGATCTATAAAGACAATTTTAGTCTCGTATTGTAGCAAATTTAGTTACTACTTACTTTAAAAACTCCCTGAGAAGATACTATCAAAGACTAGTCCTTAAGGATTATTATAATCACCCAAATATAAATAAATAAAAATAAAAAACAGATTTTCGCGGTTTTTTCGAACTAAATTGCTTTCGGCGTTCGAGGTCACAAACTTGAACCCCATTACAAAAGGCGACAAAGTTACTGGATTATTGCGTTCCTATTTAAACTCATACTAAACACTAAGCAATATGTAAACAGGCCCTAAGGCAAGTTGTACACGCTCGTAGGGGCATTATTAGATAAAAATAAATCATTGGAAATTAACGGACTAGACGAAACTGTCAATCATAACTTATCATGATGTTTTGTATTGCTTGTCTTGTTGTAAAAAAATTTATAATACGCACCTGATTATGGCCCTTGTCTGTTAAAATCTGTGAGTCCACATTTGACAATGCAAAAAGGCTCTCACTATCCTTTGGTGGCAAATTACTCTGTATGTTCTGTGTAGCATTGCCCAGTCTACTCAAACCTAGCACCTTCCTTTGAGTTTTTTGAGTTTTTAGAAACTGTGAGTGTTGTGTTATTGCTTGTGTTTCAGCCTCTTTGTCAGCTAAGGTCTTATCTGGATTTTCGATAATGCTTTGACTTTTACTGGTTTTCCCAATATCTGCATCAATATTAGCAAACACTTGGTTCATAACTGAATCATAATTGATTGAACTCTCATCTTTATTATCTTTGTTATGTATATCATCAATACTATCTTCATAGTCTTCACTAGTAACTTTGAGTTTCTTGTTACTAGTCATCTCATCATCATTTTCTCTGTTTCTTTTATTAGCCTGCCTCTGTGTTTGTGTTAGTTTTTTTTGCCTATATGTAGGCATTAGTATTTCAGATGGAGCTGGTTTTGTAGCTTTAAGGAGTTGAACATTTTTTTCTTTGACAGATCCGCTGGCAAACATGTCCTCATCAAGTTCCAATTCTTTCGATATTTCTTCCTTATTAGGAGTATAAGTCGATGATACTTTATGAACATCTTCATTTTTCTCTTGAGGCTCCTGTGTCTTTTTTTTCTGAGCGTTATTTTTTTTATCATCATCATCATCACATTCCATAATTTTTGTAAGTTCTTTCTCAAGGCTTGCTGAGATTTCAATAGGAATAGTTTCAGCTGATGCAGTGTCTTTCTTTGTTGATGCAGTTTTATTTAGATTAGCTTTCACACTGGTAGCTGTTGGTGGTTGGTCAACTCTGGGTTCAATGCATTTTGTCTGCTGTGTAACAGCACTGACCACTCCCTCACCTCCAATGTTAATCTCAATGTTTTGTACATCTAAAGTTTTAGAAACAGATGAAGATGATTTACAAGAAGTCGTCTTTTCCATGCACTGCAATGTTTGAGCCTCCTGATCTGTATTGAGTTTCACTTTAACATCATTTTTCTTCTTCTTGATAAAAATATTAGTTAATGTACTTCCGATTTTGATTGTTATTTGTATATCATCTGAATCCGTTTCAATATTGTCATTAACAGCATGGTTGACTGTTTGGATAGTATTTTCTTTGGCTATCTCAGTACTTTTGGGATTGGAATCTTCAGAAGGTTTATCTGTGTGTAAAGCACTCTTTTTAAGAAAAGGTATATTGCTTCTTGACATTAAATTTACTTCAGTCTCTATGGGTTCCCTTTGATTTACATCATAACTTTTAAAATTATTCAATATAGATGAACTGTTAGTTCTATGGTCTCTTTTAGACATATTATCATTATTTTCATTGGTATCCATTGCCTGGCATCTAAGTCTATCTTTTGGTGATGCCTTTCCACTACTTTTGTTGCTCAAATCTTCAGTATCATGTTTATTACCAGTGTTAATAGTTATTTTGTCAGAAACAGGTGATTTCTCTTTTTCAGCTATTTTTGGTGTACTTTTGTGAGTTGGTGTACAATCATCTATTATTATAACTTTTTGAGATTCAGGCTCCACACTTGGGGCAGGCTTGCTGATGGCACTTTTAGTTTTCTTACACATTTCTATTGAGACATTTAGCTTATTTTTATTCTTTTTATGTAACTTACTGAATTCTTTTTTCATCTTCTTAACATTGCTCCAGTTCTGCTTGATTTTGTTTAATTTGTCAGTAGTATCTAGGCTTATGTTACTAGAGCTGTGCTTATCTCCCGAGGTTTCACTGGGTTTGGATTCATTTTTGTGCTCCCTTTTTCTGGAACTTCTTCGGGGATGATCTGTTGTGTATTCATCATCATCTAGATGGAATGGCTCTATGTGGGGCCCAAAATTCTCTTTGTTTTTTAAAAATTCTTCTGTGTCTGAAACCACCTCAATCTTGTCCCAATCATCCTGGGGGGGAGGTGGTGCATGTATTACTTTTGTTGGACTCTGAACTTTTTTTGATTCTGTATGAACTTGGATTTCACAAGTTTTCACTTCAATAGTGGGGTCTTCTCCTTGTGTGGACAGCTGAGAGGACACAGGGGCTGAGAAGTGGTTCTGTGAGTCACATAGCCATGCATTTACAGTTTTACTTGGGTCTTTTTCCACTATCTTATTTATTGCTTGAACTGGAGAATCTACAGCAAATTCTTCCACTGAAAAACAAATTATAATGTATTACTAACAATTAGATCTATTAACCTTTAATAAGGATTCCGGCGATACAGTCAACTTTTAGCATTTTCTTAAATATTTTTTATGCTCTACATGGAACGACTGACGTTTCATAATTTTAGGTCACCACATAAAAAAAGTTGAATAACATTTCATAGGGATTTATGCAACCATTTCCCAGCAGCCTGCTAATCCAAAAGCACAATTCCTCAACTCAACTCAACCTGTCTGTCAAAAAGGATTACTCAAACTATCTATACTTACTTTTGATGTTAAACTGTTTTTCAAACAATGCTGTAGCTTTCTGTACACATTCCGTGTATCTCTTAATAACTGCATTTTGCGTCAATGCCCGCTTCTTGAGAGGCAGCGCACAAACGGGACACGTCTGCCGCCCTATCCAGCAACCATGGCATAGGGTGTGCCCGCATGCGGCAGTCTCCGGAACAATGTAAAATTTACAACTGGAAATTAAGGCATTGTTTTATTTATTTTTACGTAGGTGTTTCATAAATACAATGAAAATGCATCAATTAATGGACTAGTAAATTCCTAAGACTATATATATTCATATGATGCATCCAGGACCATTCAAGTAATAGTTGAACATTTTCAAAAAAAATATGAAGAGATATACGAAAACACAAACCATTCTAAGCAAGTTACATTTTCCACTACCCGAGTTAGTTCCTTGGCAGCATTCTCAGGGTTAAACTTTTTCAATACTTTCTCCATGTTGATGCTGTAAACGCGCAAAAACAAAATTATCGTGAATATGAAACAGTCATTCTGTCAGGCTGCGATTGTAATTTGTTCACAAATAGACACTAAATTAGAATAGAAACTTACACTCTTCATTGATTTAAGCAATTTAGGCACAAATCCTTTTACAAAAAATAACACTGGCTGGCGGCAAATATTCCTTCCATTCCTTTCATATTTCTAATTTCTATGCTTATTGACAGTCCGCGCGCCAAACTGACAGTGATGTCTGTGACACTGCACTGCATGTAGTCCAAATTGCGCCTCAAACTTTCAGTTTTATTATGATGTTTTTGCTCAAATATTACAGTTAAAATATTATACCTTTCTTATTATTTTATTTAATAAAAGTACCCTTATATACCATATAGCTGTCAACTTCACAGTGGTTTTTTTACAAATAAGTTTTTTTGGAATATTATCTTAATTTGGACCGGGATTATACAAGTTATGTTTAAAAACGATTACTTATAGTGAAATTATATTTTTGTCTTTTGACTCAGCAATATGAAACTTATAGATTTACACTATATATTACCAAAACGTAATGAATTAATTGAATTTAATAAAATAATAAATAAAACATGAAATAAAAAATATGTCCCGACCAGTATATATGGGCGACCAGAAAATTGCTGAATATTCCACATTTAAGTGATTATTATTTTGGAATATAGAAGAACAGAAGTATTCTTTTTTCCTGACATTCAAAGAGTAAATAATGCTAATATTCCAGTAAAATGATAGAATGATTTTTTTGCTGTAAATATTCACGAAAGATTTAAATGTAGCTGGTCCACATACATTTTACCAGAAATTACGACTTTACCTCAAGAACCTAGCAACATTATTTTGTCTGTCAACCAAAGAATATCAGAGGGTCTACCGCAAACCACGTTCGTTGCGTTGCCTCCCTGTCATACATACGTACGTATTCACAAGTGCGACAGAGAGGCAACAGCAATGATCCGCGGTAGGCCCTCTGAATATCTGTCAACGAAAAGTCAATCGGAATCGGGGGTGCGTGTGCCTGTTTGCTGAAGGACCAAAAAACTACCTTCCTAATTTTACAATCACGTTGAACAGACAAACTATATTTAATGTGAGTAAAACTCCTACAGAATCCATTTGTTAATTTCTGCTAAATAACGATTAATTTCTTTGAAAATCGGCCTTCTAATTTTGACAGAAATGTCATTACATAATATCAAGTTAGAATACTGAATAGTATTCGGTGAATTTTATAGCCAACAAGAATATTGTTGGTGTGAGGCCAGAATTATATTATTTGTGTTTGCAGCATGTCTGTGGCACTCCGCGGTTTGTTGAGGAGCGCAGCCAGGAGGGTCCAAATCCGCACCTTCGCGGCGGAGGCCCCCAAAGAAACTGTCAAAGAGGGCGAGATGTCCCTCACCTTCGCCGCTGGTAACAAGGTACGTGTAGATTCGTTATAAAAATTACAAAAATTAATTAGGTACAATTTGGTACCAAGGCTTGTTCACAAAATTTAGTTTTGAAGATACTTTACTTATCTGCAGTTAGGTTAGTCTTACTGGAATGTAAGATTAAAGTTCTCAACAAATATATTTGAATATTGTGTAACATATATAAAATGATGTTTGTACTTATTTGTTCACTGTGTGTGTTTTGCAGGTGTTCTACAATAAGGTGTCAGTGAAGCAGGTTGATGTGCCATCCTTCAGTGGCTCCTTCGGTATTTTGGCGAAGCACGTCCCCACGCTGGGTATGTCATATTTATTTCTCATATTCACTTTTCTCTGTCATAATCACCAAGACAATTGTAAAGAAGCCAAACATTCACAATATAATCAATAAGAAGAACTTTCAGCCGCGAGACCCGAGGTTACAGCTTAAGAATTGTTCACACTCCTACTACTAAAGCTACATAACATTATTTGCCTAACCATGTCGTGACGGCTTGGAACTGTTTACTGGATAGTGTTGTGACTGCTCCCTCGGTCAATGTGTTTAAAAACAGATTGGACAAGTGGCTTTTAAACAATAAGTTAGACTGATGTTATTTAGTGATGTGATACAACTTTACAAACTTTTAACTGTATAATACTGGGCACTGCGTGACATAGGCTCATCAGAGAGGCATGTCTCCACTGACCGAGTTGCTTCATGCTGCAATTTCCTTACAAGGCAGCTTGTTCTGTGTGGACCCGCCAAATGGGGAAGGCTACTGTCTCTGTCATATTGAAGTGAATGAGTGTTGACATTGTTAATTTGACTCATCTGTAACAATATTTCCATCTTAAGAGTGTCTTACATTTTCAGCTGTCCTCCGACCTGGTGTTGTAACAGTGGTTGAGAGTGATGGCAAACAGAACAAGATCTTCGTTTCATCTGGCACCGTCACCGTCAATGATGACTCCTCTGTTCAGGTATCTCAAACAAATACAACAGCTAGCCGTATTATAAAAACTTATATTCCAAGCGGACATTTTCTGAAAGCTTTTTACCAACTTCGAATTTCATTGGAGGTTCTCAATTTGTCATTTTTTACAAAGAGGGTCTTACAAATACAAATCCTGATTGCAAATTTATCAAAAATGGCATAGCCAATTTGGTGTTTTTGTTTCAAAGGGTGAGAAGTATCACAGGGTCTCGTTGTCACTGGGTTAGGATCAATTATTTAAATATAGTCTGTCAAGCTATGTGCCATAGAAAAAAGCGGAAAATTTAAAATTTTGCGCCTTCTTCTATTGACAAAGTTATTTGACAGACTATACAAGGTGCCCATGAGGAAAAATTTAACCACATATTCCTGAGGTCATAAGAAAGAAAAAATCTTATACAAATTTAAGTTAATTCCAACAAACCAATTTTTTTTTTTTTTTAATTTTTGGATGTCATTATACATAATAAGTACATGTTCCTTGAAAATGTATGAATTAATATGAATTGGTACTTTATTTTACGTAAAAACTAATCTATTCAAAGTGTTCCTTGCCTTGTCACTTTGATGTCTGTCAATAAGCACGTCTAGACTAGCACGTCTAGTCAATCAAAAATAATCATAGTAATCGCCATCAAAAAGACGTTATGCAGTGAATCACTGAAACACAATATGAAAACGTTTTTTTAAATTGGCATTTACTCGGAAACTAGGCAATTTAAAAAAAATATATATATATGACATTTTTGTCTCAAAATACGATCCGGAATATACGGTAAAAATCTTTCCGTTTTCTCGCGGACACCGCGTATATTAGTGATTTAGGTACTTTTTATAGTAATTCTAATTTGTGCATTTACTGTCAGAAAGCTAAATTTGATGAAGTTGAACTGGTAACAAAATGATGACATACATTTTATGAAGTTGATGATCTTTTGTTAATTTATTTTAGGACTTGCTTGTACAGTCAGCATCAAAAGTAGCGGATCAAACAAAGTTTCAAAAGTATCTACCATTCTGTAACAGCTTAACAAAAAGTGATAGTTCTATATGTAGAACTTAGACTGTAAAAGATATAATTTTGGGTGTGAATTTTAGAGATTTATCTACATTTAGAAAAGTTATCCCGAATATCAGATACTTTTGGTGCATTGTTTCATCCGCTACTTTTGATGTTGACTGTACTTACGCTTATCATGGTACTGGATTGTATTTTAATAAAAGACGTTTATTCAATAAGTTTATACATAGGTACATAATAAAAGTACACAATAATGCTTAAAACTAATTGAAAGGGAATTTTAGTGACATGCATTTACAAATCGGTCTGCAGAATGTACAGTTAGCTACAGCAATAGCAATAATAGCTTTAATTAATAGAGATCACTTGACACAGATTAAAGTTAAAAATATGTTCGTAGCAATTATGTATTAGACTCAATATTGCATTTATTTTAGAGCTTTAAACCTTACATTAACCTCGTGGCGCCCAAGGCTTTTTTGGCTCTTCTTTAACTATGACCCGACCGTCCTTCTTATAGGACATAATAGTTATAGTCCTATCCGCCCAAGATTTCGAGTTGAAATTTTTATGTGTTAGAGTTACCGGTTTGAAGTGAAACTTTCGGGGTATAATTATGATTATATTAGCATGTGTTTTTCAATTCAATTATTTGTCTACCTTTTGTTCTTTACAAAGGCCACTGGGCCACAATTACTAGATTAGAAGGAATTATTAAGTGATGTAAAATTAATAACTTTTTTAGGATTAATATGTTTATTTCAGTTATTTTTCGTCCGTGGTCCGTTCCTTGTACTCCTAAATTCGGAAAGAGGAATTTCATCTTCTGAACTGGTGTCTGACGAGCTATTATCTGCGTTGTCTCCATGATCTATTGTAAAATCTGCATCCGCTTCTCCGTCATCTTCAAACTCCGAATTGTCCAGGTTACCATCGCCCATAAAGGCTTGGATTTCTTCATCCCGCAAACCTGTGATTAAAACACCTTACGTATAGGTGATCAATGCAATCCTGAACCTCTGGCTAACAATACTGGGTTAGAATAGTGCTAGATAAGTGTATCTACACAGACTAGACACGAAAACTTAGTAGTGTAAAGAGTATCAAATTATTAGTGAAAAAGTAGCATTTTCATATTAGTAATATTTCATAAACCAGCATAACATAAAGCCACAAACTAAAAACATTAAGATATTTTTAGTACTAGCTTCGACCCAACCGACTTCTCAAAGTACATATTATTTCAAACCAAGATTTCGAAGAATTTAAGCTATAAAAATGCGAAATAATTATCTCCATTTAAGAATTACCCATTCATTAGCAACTTTTTGCATAAAAACATCGAGTATGTCACGGATTATCATAATAAAATGCGATTTACTTACCACGTGTTCGTGAGCCAGCCATACCGCCGTCCATTTATCAAAAAAAATGACATCTGTCAATTGTGACAGCTAATGGTAGCATACCGGAAACTGTTCCCTAATATTTCGTTCAGAAATAGGAATAAATTATTTCTTTGACCCGCGAAATTTCAAAAATCTAGACAGAGTTTATTAATATGACCTTCTGAAAGGCGCATGAGCGGTAATTGAAAGTTACTTGAAAAAAGTTCTGGGCTGGAGTCGCCATGTTTATTTTGGTTTATCAAAAGGCGCGTGGGCGCCACGAGGTTAAAGACAAAAATTAAATATCATTTATTATTCGGCAAATAAGGCCCATACATACATATATATGTCTAATTGTCTACGATGTACAGGCGAATTCATAAATATGTGTACACATTTTTCATCTTATTACAATGGATTAAGGTGGAGAAATGTGTACATATTAATTAACTCGACTGTATACAATGTTTTCTTTTCTGCTTAAATCTTTAGAGTTTAAAAAACCTTCGCAGTTTACCCAATGAACCTAATTTCATAACTAAAAAAATAATAATGAATATGGTAATAGGATCGTGTCCTCTTACATACCAAAAGCTCTAAACCACTTTTTCCATCGATGTAATTTAAAGCATAAGTAATAAACCTAGTAAAGCTATTGTTAAAAAAAAAAAACACTAAACAGTTATGGTATAACAATAAACAGTTTAATTTTTCTTGTTTATTGATGGACTTGTTGATATTGGAAACATTTTCCGCTCCTGTACTGAGACGAAAATAAAATCAAGCAAATATTTTAAAATTGTAATACGAATGGTTGTATTGGTTGTTATTTAATCGCCGGGTGTACTGCAGGTGCTGGCCGAGGAGGCGCACCCGCTGGAGAGCCTGGACCGCGGCGCGGCGCAGGAGGCGCTCAGCAAGGCGCAGTCCGAGCTCAGCTCCGCCAGCGGAGACAAGGTACAACATACAACTAGAATTCGCACGTTACACACAATTGTGTAATATTTATTCGTGAAAATACGCGCAGACGATCCTAACCTTCAATGTATTAAATTCCCCCCTTAAGTGAACTGGAAACCTGGCATCTTTACCCTGTAAATTTATCAATTTTCTTTTCTATTTTCTAGGCATAGCTATGGAACTCATCATGTAGTAATGATATGGGATACAGCATTTTCTGTATTTTAAGTTAATCTGTGTCACCTTTGTTAGTTAAGATACTTTACTGCGGAAGAGCGGTGCCTCTTATCACAAGTATCACTGAATACTCTATTTGTGAGTTCCTGTAATTGGCTCTGTACTACTATCAAAAAAGTTTAATGTATTTTTTAAAGCTGTTGGAATTCCTTGTATAAATAAATAAATAAATAAATAAATAAATATTGAACTATTACAACAAACATTGAACACTTCATTGTACAAAAACTACCCCTTAATGTCGACAGAATGTTTCTTGACTCTATTTCTAAGTATCACTCACACATTCAAACAGTCTTACTGGGATCCTTGTAGTAGACAATTTGGCACAGCGTGAGTAGGCTTCAATAGCGTTGCGGTATGTACGTGGAAATACATGCAAGAGGATGTGGGTTCGAGACTCATTAATTTTTTTTTTGTTATCAGTAGGTATTATCAAGTACCTTTTATTAATAAATTATTTTATGAGAAATATGAGCGTTTTCCATAAAAATATTAAAAATCTGATTCTCACACATCATGATATTTTTGGGTTCTTCCAATTCAGAATCACTAGCATAATCAATCCTCGTGCTAAAAAAACCCGTAAATTTGTATTGAAATTTTAGTTTTACATTGAAATTTCTTTCACACTAAAATGTGACGTAATGGTATGGATATTTTAGGATATCTTTTTTTAATGCTAGGATGGAGAAGATTCTAAGTAGAATGAACCTAAGAAAGTCCAAATTTGTAAGTCAGATTTTCCGGTATTTTTTTCAAAAAAAAAACGCTGTTTTGTTCTAAAATTAAAGCAATCCCTTACTGCCCAGCCTTTAAAAAAGTAGGTACTATTTTACAGTAGAATTAAAACATTTTTTTACGATACATTTAATTAAATTACAGTGAGTTACAAAATTGCACGGCCTTCTATGTATAATCATTATAAAAAGAAATGAGATATTTACCATGTTTGTTTATATTATTGATTTCCCGATATTTTGACACAACTAGAAGTTTCACACAATGCCTAGAGATAGAAAATTATTTATTTATTTTATTTATTGTCAATTTCATTCAACGGATCACATCATATCCAATTAATGTGTTTATGTATTGCATTGTTTTCTACCTGGTTATTAAATTCTGTTACTGCAATAATCTTTATCTACATAAAATATACCAACGAAAGATTAATAAAGTATATATTAAAATGAAGTACACAAAATCAGGAATTACATATGACAATATCATTCAAAATCGCCTCCTCTGGCTTTGACACAGGCCCTCAAACGACGAGGCCAGTCATCAATAGCGGCACGCACGATTGTCATGTCTAATTCCGTCACTGTCTTAACTATGGCCCGCTTGAGGGAGTTAAGATTTGTGTGGGGTTTAGCACAGGCTTTCTCCTCAATAACCTGCTATATGGCATAATCCAGGGGGTCAAGGTCCGGGCTGGAGGACGGCCAGTCTTCGTGGGCAATAAAGTCAATTTTGTTCCTTCGAAACCAGGCTTGAGTTGTTTTTGCCCTATGTGCAGGAGCTGAGTCCTGTTCAAAGATCCATGGCTGGTTTTGAAATAGGGTGTGGCTTAAGGGCTTCACTATTGGTTCGAGAACGGTTTTCAGTTTCCGGTTTTCACACCTTTTTCACAGAAATGAATCTGTGTTAGCCCTGAGTATGACACACCCAAAATCATGTTTGGCGGGTGCCCACATTTGTGCAACGCAATAGGGTTGTTTCCATCTACAAATCTTAGGGCATAATTGTATCCCAATAAATTCTTTTGGATTATAAGAACATGTTAAACTACTTTTAGGGGACCTGTAATGACCATATTTTTGTAAATATTGAATTTAAAATATCTTTTGGCACACGTCACGTGACCAAACTCGAAACGTCATTGAAGATTCTGATGACGTCACAACTCTCGGATTGACACTGTTGACAGTTAGGCGATTAACAACAAATGACAAATATCAGTTGACAGTTCGTATCTTCTACGTGTATATGTAGTTATGTGTCAAACCATAAACTGTGACTTCACACAATTTTCAAAGAGCGTTTTGGGCGCGAAAGCATCTGTCAAAATATATTTTATTAATTTAACATATTTAAAGCCGTTTTTAGTATAAAAGCTGAATTTTAAGGCAACTTTTAGTTAGTATAGAAAGTAATACAAGCGTTTCAAAAAATTGGAATACGATTCTATTTTAGGCCCAAATTCATTATAGATACGACGAGATAAGCGTTATGTGTGGTATATAATTATAGCTCACAAATCCACCACATTATGTCATTTTTTATTTTTTCGATAGCATTTGTTTTAACGGAAATAAAGAGGTTGCAAATCGAGTAACAGAACTTCAGAACAGATATCATTTGATATTTACCAGTCGCTTTTCGGTGAAGGAAAACATCGTGAGGAAACTGGACTAATCCCAACAAGGCTTAGTTTTACCCTCTGGGTTGGAAGGTCAGATGGCAGTGGCTTTCGTAAAAACTAGTGCCTACGCCAAATCTTGGGATTAGTTGTCAAAGCGGACCCCAAGCTTCATTGAGCCGTGGCAATATGCTGGGACAACGCTGGGAAGAAAGAAAGAAATCGAGTAACAGAACTTAGTAACCAACTAGGTATAATAGTTATGATGTAAATGTCCATATCATGTTGGAGTCATATATGTATTAGCCAACTAATTATTCAAGATCAATACACTTAGCTCCCTTAGGTATTCGCCTAAGTACAATCTCGGGCAAAATTGAGTTTTATAAAAGTGAACTAGTTTCTAGGTCATATTTTCTATGAATTGGTCATTTTTGTAGACTCCAATTACAGTTACACTTTTCCTGGTTTTTCGCGGACCAGAATATCGATGATTTTTGTAACTTGATTTAGACGTTGCTATCATTTTCAAACCAAAAACACATAAAATCACAATTCAGAACATGCGGCAGCGTTGCTTCTATCAAGTACCTCAAGCACCAGGGCGGCTACCGGGAAAATCGAAATTCGTCAATTTCGGGCATTTTTCTCTGTCACTCTAATTACGTCTTAGTGAGAGTAAAAGAGAAAGATCCCCGCAATTTGCGAATTTCGGTTTTCGCGGTAGGCCCCCAGGTCTTGTCAAGTTTCAGCAGTGTTGCCAGGTGAGCGGAAGAGAATTATCGTACTTGAGTGTCAATATTATTGTACCGTTGAAAAAAATATCGTACGCCAATCAAAAAGGCAGCCCCTAAAAATGTCTAGCAAAATAAGCTTAAATTTCGAATTAATAATACAAAAAATACAATTTTCGTCTAAATTGCGCAAAAAATCTGTTTATGTTTGTGTATTTTTGGGATAGACTCAAACGGTATACAGGAAATTGTGACATTTTAAACTTTAAACTTACACCAAGGAGCCGAACACCCAAAAGATACTAATTTTAGCCTATTTCTGAGAGAAAGTGTCATATTTTGCTTCAAATTACTAGACTTTTAAGGTGGCATCATCCAAGGGCTGAAATTATAGTACTTTAGTGTACGATAATGCTCTTTGGAACATTACGTCATACCGGGGCCCAAATTATCGTACATGTACGACAATTATCGTACGCCTGGTCACACTGAGTGTCAGTGTCGACAGAGTCAGCTAAAAACGCGTCAAACATCGCAACGTCGCGCCGATGGCCGCCCGAGGCATGGAGTGGCAACGTCGCAATGTATTTGTACACGACATTTGTCACACACACATGAGTAAAATTTATAAAAATATAACGTTGATTATTGCATGATTTCTGTATGAAACAAAGTTTTTCTATTAATTTAGCGCAAATGAATATTCGAAAGTAGATAGATGCGCAACAATTTATGTAATAATATTGTGTAATTAATTAATAAATAGCGATTGTTTTTTGTATGAAAATCGAACCACCTTAAAAAGAGATATCTACCCTGTTATTGTAATAATCAAGTTGCAATATATTTTTTTAAATTATTAAATTCAACTCCTTTATGTCTTTGTAATTCGGTAACCTCATTGCCGAAGCACAAATATACGATATTGGGTTCGAATATGTCATAAATGTCAAATATCATACTTATAGGGACATGCATATTTAACTCGTTCGTGAATAAAAACTAGAATAGGCGTAGAAAATCATCATCACTTTGAATTATGACCAATATGACCATAGTCAAATGCACGACAATTCACTCTAGGAAGGCTTTTAGCCCTTCGACCACTAAAGACGTCCACAGAAGTGCACGGTTACCGTTATTATTAATCTTCATATATTCCAATAAGGTTTAATATGGAGTGTTATATAAAATAGCCGTAGCATTCAAAAGGTCTATTGCATGTGGTCTCATAGTTCACGGTCGAGTGACGTTGATCAGTCCGCTAAATGTGGTTGGTGCAAGGCCCTAAAGATATTTTTTTTACCATTTATAACCCGTCAGTGATGTCTAGTTGCACATGCCAAACACTGCTGCACTGACAAGGTAAAATAAGCACTAACCTAACAATTTGCATTTTGTCTGCTATGGTGTATCTTTCAGTTTTGACATTGATTCCAAAAGTAAATTCTACCAATATGATTTAGACCTTAATCGTTTATAATGCAGAAATGATTTAGAACTTTATTTTATTACTCAGTAATAGGGTTCAATATTGTGCAATTTCTGACATCATTGCATTTGTCAAACGGTTAAGACGAAAGTGCAGAACCCGCGCGAAATCGGCTTTTCATACAAATGTAGTCCTCTCTGGATACTAACATGATTGAAAATGTTTTGACACAATTGGTTGTATATCAACCACAGCAGATGATTTTTTTTGATTAATTAATTATTCATTGTATGAAATCATTTTTTCCTATAACCTTATACAGGGTGTTTATTTAGTCTCCTGCAATAATTTACGGGGTAAATATATAGTCATAATGAGCAACTTTGGGATGGGATGGGATAGTAAAATTTTTTTTTCGCGATTTTGGGTTTGGTCCCATAGTAAAAGTTGTTCAGTATGACCCATATATACAGCTCGTAAATGATTGCAGGTGACTAAAACACCCTATGTAGAGGAAAATGAAGAATACGTTTGTATGGAGAAGCGGCCGTCTCCTTTCCTCTTAAGGGTGCCAACGATTTCGGGATTTGTCGTCGCCAAGCCAACATTGAATAAGATCATATGCTCACGCTATACGAACTATAAAACGTAATTCCTTTGGTTTCGGATAGAGCCCTCTATTGGAATGTTTTAACATTTTCTCATAAGCTGTATTTATTTCAGGCTAAGGCTGAGGCGGCGATCGCCGTGGAAGTTGCCGAGGAGATCGTGAAGGCTGCGTCCGCGTAGAGCGGGCATCTAGCGTTAGTTGTAACTCAATATGAACTGAACCATCTGTATGTATAATAAACACCTCCGTAGAACATGTCAACAGTTCTTATTTATTGCATGTCACTTGTGTAAATTATTTGTTGGTCGAAATAAAACAGCGATATGTAGTTGACGTTTGAGTAGTTTATTCAACACAAATCAAACACTTTGGTACAAACTGTTAGCTGCTGCAGCGTCGGTTTCGCACAATACAAAATAAACAGGAAATGCGGCTGCGAACACAACACAGCAAGCGAATATCGAACTTATGAAAAACCCCGATAGAATAGCCATTTATTATCGCTACGTATTTATTTATTATACGTCTATCGATTCGACATTATAATTTTGGATTAAGCTACCATATAATTTTGAATAATTTTATAATTTTTAATTTGTTCACAATTTTTAATTAAGCTTCGTTACCGAATTAGCTAATTTGGAAGGTTAATAGAAGAATTGGTTGCTAGGAAGCCGCGGGACCTACCTACTGAGCTACGCGATGCACAACACATAAGGAAACACCTACACACGACACGACGTGTCTTACGCTATCTCCAATAACTATAGAAGGATTAAATTACGACTATGATTAGTAAAAATGCACCTTATCTAGAGTAACATTAGAAGCATTCAAATTCCGCATCGGTAGTGTGTGACTTGACAGTTCATACTTTAAATTCATTTCGTGTTCGTTCCTGTATATCGGTTTAGTCGAGGATTACAGTAGTGTATGTACCTAGAGTCGATTAGTTAATTTACTTCATTAATAATATTGCGTAATACATACGTCACTAACTAGCTACGGATTACACGAGTCGTTTAAAAGTTGATTAATTAGTAATAAAGAAGCTTATATCTAGACTTAACCTACGTAGTGTATGCTTAAATGCAATTTAAAAACAATAAAAAAACATACAGTTTACAATCCTAGTAAATGTTGGCAACACAATACAATAACGTAAATGGTAAAAAAGCATCACGAAATCCATAACATTAAAGGAAGCATGGGGGGAGCCCTACACCTAACCGCGAGGAAAAATAACCTCGCGCTAAACATAAAAATGGGATAAAAAATACAAAATATCACATTATTACGTGTTGAGCTTAATTTAAATCCAAACTTTCGAGTCAACACCCCGGACCGGCAAACGACGAAGCTTTCTTTAAATTAAGCTGAACAAATAAGACTAAAATAAGGTTGACTAACTCGATGTACTCGTACGTGTGGGAGTACTCGCACTGGTCGCCACTCGCTCGGCCGACAGCGTGAGATCGCGGAGCGCGGCCGGCGCGCCGGGGGGAGGGAGCTAAGATTTACGTCGCTATTGGACAGGTTCAATTTCAATACAACCGCGCCGCCGTACTATCAAGCGAATATATCAATTTGAAATAACTAGCACAACCATGATTTTCTGCTTCATATGGTAACTAGACGCGGCGCGGGTCCTAGGGGGCCCGGCGGCACCGCACCGAGACCGTCATTATGGCACCGACGTGCGCTTAACTAAGGCGAAATAAATACTAAATCCGGCCAACTAAGTTGGGATAAATTTAACTGCAAATAAAACGCGACACGCTCATTAACAATTTGGCACAACCGTATCGCTGAACTGCAGTTCCGAGTGCGTAAAACTGAAAACGAATGAACAATTAAAAAGTGGAACGTAAAGTGTTAGTTCAGCGAGACGGCGAAGTTGGAGCGCGGGTGGCGGAGCGTGGCGCGGTCGCCGGGTCGGAGGCGCCCTACAGGTTACACTGCCACAGTATCGTAGGCTGTGAGTCCCCGCCCGTGGCCTGCTTGCTGGGGGACTGGGGTGGTTGCTTCTGGTCTGAAAATGTACAAACACGTTAGTAAAACAATGTCATGTCGAAGTTTTGCAAGCTTAATGAGTGATGAACGAACGACGTTTGAGACGATTTGGGACAAGTGGGTTACAAAAATTGGTTACAATATTCTCACATCATGAAAATTTTTACATTTTAACCTAACCGGTAAGAAAATGTACTGCTGTTAGGTTAGATTTCTTATCTACCGGAAATTGTAAGGTACTGTAAGCTTATGGAGAGCACAGGGCATATATGTGACAAATCAGCAATCACTGGTTAATAAATCGCATGTCGTATGACAGTATCAAACAATGAAGGCGTTTTAATAATAATCGATAACTATTCATTAATATTAAAATGCGAGTAGCAGGCTAATGTGAAATGTTTAAAAATTAAAACGACAGGGATTTAATTTTTGATAGCAGGGCAACTTAGTTATCTGTAGCTATGCAGGGTCATCCGATTTCAGGGAATAAATGCTAAAATGATTATCACACATGCCTCACGACAACTGATTATCAAAACAAGGTTATGAGGCCTTCCCAATCTGCAAAATAAGTTCAGTGCACAAGGTTGGAAGTGTTAGCGACATAATGTTAGAACATAAACAGGCAAATTAGGTCACATAGACATCGTTCACATACTTGACTTACTGTTTCCTGGAGACGGATGCAGAACATAACACATGCTTAGTAATGCATACTAGTACGCTACGCTATGTATGCAAGCGCACACACAAGGAACCGGCTATGTTGTTAGAGTGTCTGATTTAAACATTTAAATCTTATTTGTTTAGTTGGCTCACTGTTCAGTACATGTGTTATTTTACTATTACAATTTTGATTACACATGGAACATTGTGATATGGTGATATATGATGAACAATTAAACATTGAAATCATGTGCAGTTGTGTGCAACACTAAAACGTTGGTGTAAAAAACTTGAGGTTTAGTGTTCTTGTTAAGATTAACTTCCATTGGCTTGTCCAAAATACAGTAAGAAATACTTCACGGAAGTTTTTTTCAGCTTAATTTGTTGGTGATACAGAAATAATGTACATCGTTAGAAAACATTTTTTTTAAAGCAATCCTGGAACTGGGTAAATTACGAATGTCTGAAATTTAAATTTTAACAACTTAACTTAAAACATCAACTTTAGGTAGGCAAACCTAACGACAATTAGAAATACATTTTATAGTAAATATCAGGCAGATAATAAATAAATCAGACCATTGCTACTTCGTAACTGGGGTGTCAAAATTCTATATTCTAATATATTGTACTTTAGGAAGATGTAATACAGTAATATTATGATAACACGACGCGTTTTACGCGTTGGCGTATGCTTTCAAATGAGCTGATTTTTTTGAACATTGTATAGGCTTGGACTTAGTCTTTGTAACATTTCTGTGATAGGATGTGTGTGTGTGTGTTGGCCTAGTACTGACCTGTCAATGAGTTTCCTCATTTCCTCGGTGTGCATGCCGTCCTTGGCAGTGTGGGCCCTCACTGCAACAGACACAAGTCACGACGCGCTCTACGCTACCTCCTACCTACGCCGGCTCGGCCAACATTCATCCAAACATTTATTATGTAAATCTAGGTAATTTTATTTTGGTGAGAAAAAATAGGTGCCCATCTAACTTCCTAAGGCCCAACATACAAGAAAAGTAGGCAATTGAAATAAATACATCCCTGACGGATGATTCAGTGGCGATTAATGAGTTACTTCCTACACTATTAAATAAATAGTATATAGGAAGTATAGTCGTTCGATTTGAAGCCGGCCCGCAGCGGCTTATCTTTTGTCTATTGTTAACTAAAACAGCGCGTGCCACTACCTGCAAAAAAAGGGTCGTATAATTCTAATTGGCACCTGAGCGCGGGCTAGTCCAACGCTCAAAAAACCAGTGTAGGTGCGCTCTCCGATAACGCGCCTTTGTTGCGCATATCGAGGACACATTTTAGACTGGTTCGGTAGCGTTCGACTCGCCGGCACTCAGTAACCGTATTCCTATTTTCCATTTGTTCATTTTGAATCTTATTTCAATTACCATATGAGTTGTAATTAAATAAAACTGGCACGCGCGGTTTTAGTTAACAATAGAAAAAGGATAAGCCGTTGGGGACCAGCTACAAATCGAACAACTATAACTCATCACAATCATTTAACAAGTAAGAGTAAGTCTCTGGTCTCGTAAGGGTCTGCAACGATAGTGTAACTCCACTACAATTGCAAGGGCCAATAGGATGCGGCCGCACGCTTGTTTGCCACCCTACCGGTGGTGTAAAAAGTATGATTGATTTTTTATTGTTATGAATGAACGAACTCTGTTTCAATTGTAAATGATTTTTACTAACTACATCGAAGTATTAGTATGTACCATGAGTAGGACCGTGGGTTTTGGGAAGCTATTTGAATTTAGTCATTTAAGTTTTTTTACACTACCCTTTAATTTTGAGATTGTCGTATGGTTTTTATGCATTTGATTACAACAAGAACAACAAAGCATCTTACTATTATTAGATGATGTGTTTATGCGGACTTTATTCTGTTTGTGTTAAGGTACAAATTCCAAAGGACACGAATCTGTCAATTAAAACAATCTGTCAATTAAAACCACGCTTTTGGATGAATGAGACCCGAGTCTGCTTTCTGAAACACGGACTATAATCTACAACAATTTAAAAATAAGTTATCACAACCACGTCTATACACATAAAATAAATTTGTGAAAATTCAGTTGAAGAATGTAGATATTCCCATTAGACTATTGGGCGAAACTGAACAACTTCTCTCTGTTCAAGTAATTTATGATTCATAAGATTTGTAATCATTTTGTTTATTTCCAGACGATATAAATACCTAATTACCCAAATTTTTGTTCATACGCAGATAGCAAAAATATTTTTTTTGTTTTGATGTTTGTTCAGTGTCACAAAACAGTCGGAAGATAGAAAGACAAGACAAATTTTGAAAATTAAATCTAGTAAGCCAATTGCGCTATTCAGAAGCTTAAATGTATCCAATTGTTATTACTGAGACAAATTTTGCATGCTGTCAGTCACAATTTATTAAAACACAAAGATAATCTAGTTGAGCCAAAGTTTTACCGTCTTCTGTACAGGCGACACCCAGGACGCATGGACCAATTTCAGAATTAATATTGATTACTCAGAGTCGAAAGACAGTCAGAGGTAGGGTCGTTTTGGTGTCACACGAACCTACGCCGCCACAAAATCCAAGTTACGCTTACATTTTAAAACGGCGTGTTTAAATTACATGAAACTTGGCACGAACATTTACGTAACATATATCCATGTCTGGTACTAGTTTTAGATGCTAAATTTTTTTGTAAGTACATACAAATTAAATAAGTTTTGTGTGTAAAACTTCTACTCCCTCTCATTTCTTTGTATTGGAATTTCAAGTGACGAAAACTATTAGTAATAGACATAGATATAATATGTTACATGACTGTTCATGTCAAATTACATGTGATTTCATTCAATCTTTTTAGAATGAGAGGATAACTTCGAATGTATGGCGGCGACTAGGTTCAGTGACTCTTAAGACAAACTTGTGACTTCATAACAAGCTGCTTTTGCACGCACACGTACTCATTTGTCGGGTTAGAGCCAATCACCGCTCAGCACTCGAGTTGTGAATGTGTGCGTATCGTGAAATGAATTGATTTTTTTGGCTCGGGCCCTAATCTGTTAAACATAAGCCTTTGTTTCTTTCATGCAGCGGTTACCAATGTTACCGGTAGTCCGGTACTGACTCAACGGGAACAAACTCGTTTAAAAAGCAATTTTACCGCCCTATTTATATACATCAATTTCATGTAACAGCTCATTCTGTTACCTGGCCACACACAGGCGACCGATCGTCCTACATTACTTAAACTCGTTATCTCAGAAGGAGCTGTTATATAAATTTGAACCTTAATACTATCGTGTAGTTGCTTTTTAACGAAATGGATGCTTTGGCATACGCCTAAGACACCTAAATATCCATAAAAGAAACAGGCTGTTGTTTAATAAATTACGGCCAGAGCGGAAAAAAACAACTCATAAAATTCATACTATATCGGCGTTATGAAATCATAGTTTTGTTTACCTCTGTCAATCTTTCAACTCTTTGATTGATTATATGATTTCATAAATCTACGGGATGAAATGGAACTATTTGTCATACTTGTTTATGTAGCAAATTTAGTTAACAAAAATGTAGAGTATTACAGCTTTAAGCTTTAGCGGAATATACTACTTATATGCGTGAAGTATGACAAATATGGTGGATGTATTGAATTTTATGTGTCCCTGGCAGAAGCAGTGCTTTGCGGATACATCTTTAATTCGGTTTTTGTAAGCATGTTGCATTCACATGCTGTCCTTAAGGAATTTAATTTGACACGACATCTGTCGTATTCTTAGGCCGCGTTCTATTATAAGCGGTGAGAAGTCGAAACAGTATTGGCTTCCTTATTGCCTAGTAGCCCTACCACGAGTTCACGTGACGTTTATGTTAGCTACTGCGTAAACTCGACCGCTCGCTCGCACTGATGGATTGGTGCGATAGAGAGGGAATGCGATCCAGTTCACGCAGCCACTAACGTAAATATCAAATGTCAACTCGAGGTAGCCGTGTAGGGCACTCTTTGCACCTGCGTCAATCAGGAAGCTCTACTGTGCGGAGTTCTTAGCGGCAAGTGATAACATTTATGATCAATAGCCTTGCTCGACTACTTCAAGAATTTATGTTGCTACATATTGCTGCCTCCGATCTTAAAATTGATTAATTTTAGAGATGTGCCGACTACGGTTTTGGCCGACTAGCCGACTAGCCGACTAGTCGGCAGTCAGGTGGCCGACTAGTCGGCCGACTAGTCGGCGTAGCCGACTATGGTCTTCGCCTAAGTTCGGGCGTAATCGGAAACGTTCGGGTCGCCTGATTCGCTGCCGCACGTGGTTGCGTTTTCATGTTTTGACTAGTTTTGTTTACCTTTCCGATTCACTTGTTGCTCCGGTGTGTTATTATTAGAAAAACATACATAACGAATCGTAATTGTTGTTTAAAAGTTTAAATAAACAAGTAGTGATCTTTATAAACATTATGACTAAAAGAAAATCACGCGTGTGGACATTTTTTGACGATGTTGAAGATGATTCAAGTAAAGTGAAGTGTAATCAATGCCAAGTACTTATTTCGCGAGGTGGACTGGGTAAATCGGCAAACACTTCGAGTATGGTGGTTTTTTATTTTATTTCCTTATTTTTTTGGAAGATCTAGGCAGCCGACTATTCGGCTCATTTTGCCGACTAGTCGCCGACTAGTCGCCGACTATAAATGTGGCCGGATAGTCGGCTTTCCCGACTAGTCGGCGACTAGTCGGCACATCTCTAAATTTTATCCAAAATATAAAATGGAGTATAGGGAAAGAAAGTAGTGTCCCGATTTTTTCGGACGCTTTTCGGATTCTTGCACGGGCAGATTCCTAATTAGACCCCTAAATCCAAGAGTATTTTTTAGTTTATTTTTATTTGGAATTTTAATCCTTGAAGGATTGAACAACTGGAGACGCCTAGTCTGTAATTTTCTGTATAAAACAGTCTGCCGATTTTTGCGGGGGAGGGGCACGTCAAATGTAACGCACAAATAGCAAAGTCAGATAAACGTCAGTCTATATAATAAATATGACCATTGGCCGAGGTTTTCGACAGAGGGGTAAGCTCTTAAAGGCGACTTCAGTTGTTAAGTCTATACCAGTTATTTTAAAAAGTCATCGGGACTTCGGAGGTTAGAGTAAATACGAGACAACCCGGACAGATGGCAACCTCTAGGCAAATAATTGATAATAAACAAATCGGTTGTTCAGAATCAGAAGCTACATCTTAACAGACCTCCGCTGGGCTTTACAAGGACATTGAATTTAAATAGAGGTAAGTGTTTCCAGTAAGGTTTGAGAATTGGCAGTCGTTAGTGTGGACGATAGTAGACCTGATCAGTTGGCAATAAGGTTCAGGTCTGTTGTGTGAGCGACGTACCGGGATAGTTGCGGGGCTGGTCGCACTCGGCCTCGGAGATCTCGTTGGAGTCCTTGCTCTCGTTGAAGGAGGAGGAGCAGTTGTTGTCGGCGGCGGCGTTGCGCGGCGGCGGCGGCGGGGGCTCGGGCGAGCCGCCGCACTTGCGGGTGCCTGATGACAATCGGAACGTTAACTTAAGGTCTCTCTTCTAATTCACCTGGAATCTTCAGGGAGACGGAGAAATAAAAATCGAAATAGCCAACTAAAGGATCGATTACGCCGAAATATGACGTACCATATACGCATTGACGTCACGTAGGTCGGTAAATAAAGTCCAATCCAAAATATATGATGTGTCAAGAGGGAGCTCTTATTCTCATGTATAGGGTGACAGTTCAATTTGGTATAAAAAATTTAGTTCTAATGAAATTCCGCAATATGGCGCGTGATCATATATTACTGGTCAGGCTTTAGGTAGGTTTTTGTCATAAAAGATTTTAAAGCAGTGTACTAAAGGGCGACCGTAAATAACTACATTCGTTATTTAGTTCAGATCTGATGTTTATGGTCAGGATAATCTGTACGACAAAATTTTCAGATTCCTTTTACCAAATTAGAATTTATTCAGAAACAAATATCCGATATGAATTTCCTCTTATCAGAGAATTAGCCTTAAAATTGACAACAAAGATAGAAATCACTAGATTAGTGTCTTTGTCAGTGTCTGTCCTTGTAGAAAATCTTTGTCCAGCTTGACAAGATATTTTGGGCGATGGTCATTATGAGGACAGCTGACTACTCACCGATGCTGGGCCGGGAGCCGTAGTGGTCGGAGTAGGGCGTGCCGTAGGCGCCGGTGTACTGCTCGTCCTCGGGCTGGCAGCACGCCGGCTCGTCGTACTCGGGGCCACACGCGTACATCGGCCGGGAGTAGCGGGCGCGCTGAAATAAACCATACGTGTACATGTGTAAGAGTCAAATTACAATGTACAAAGGCCAGTAGCGCTTAAGCATCTGAAAATATTAAAGAGGAACATGAGCTTTTTTTTATACTACGTCAGCGGCAATCAAGCATACGGCTTGCCTGATGGTAAGCAGTCTCCGTAGCCTATATACGCCTGCAACTCACTGCAGAGGAGTTACATGCGCGTTGCCGAATCTAACAAAACTAGGGTCCAAAACGGACGGACGGGAGCTTGCTGTCCGTCCGTGCAAAAACTTCAATTTTGAGGTTCTGACTGGTCTGTCTCTTCCTCCTCATCTGTGCTCATACCAACCGTCGTGCGGTCGGCAGCGTTGGCGAATATTTAATGCGGTTAATAATGATTTTGTAATGTGTTGTGTTTGTTTACAAAAGCAAATGCCTGCCTTTGAACTTAGAAAGGAAACTAGGTCTTGAGATCAGCCCGGCTTTCTGATAATGTTTTCTTTCATCAATTCTGGTTTCTTTTTCTGAATAATTTGTATGTCGATCACTCACGTATTGGTCCTCTTCAGCGCAGGTGGCCGGGTCGTCGTATTCGGGGGCGGTGGAGTAGATGGCGCTCTGTCCTCCCTGGGAGTTCTTGCGGGCGTAGCGGCTGTTGGCGCGAGGCTGAAACGAAATTTATTTATTTAGCTGTTTTTATATCATAGACGTGCAAGTGTCAAACGTCATAATTTCATATAAGTTAGAAGTTTAAAATATCACTTGCACATCTGTGCTATAAAAATCGCTGCAGAGTTATCTAGGCCGGAATCCTGGTCACGGCACCAATTGTCACTTTGTGTCAAGTTAACAACTGCGCACAGGGGCCTTTATTTAGCGTTCCAGTCACTTCATAGATCAACATGTTTATAACAAAATGACAGGATTACTTTTGCTTGGGTTCATCTACTTTGTTAAAACTTCGTAATTATCCTGCACTTACTTAACGCCAGTATAAGACGCCACACTGCTCATGCCGATACCGCCGCTACATGCACATCAGCCCGTGGTTGTCAAAGCTTGCGGTTTTTTGTGAGATAGTATTTTGTCCAGCATACTCAAATTAGGAGCAAGGAACCGTAAATGCGTAATCCGGGAATGCACTCACCATGCTCTGGCTGCCAGCGCGGGAGTGCGCGGGGTGGTGCGGGTGCGGGTGCGCGAGCGTGCCGGCGTGCGCGTGCGCGTGCGCGTGGGGGAACGCCAGCGCCTTGCTCGGGTCCATCTCCTCGCGGAAGCCCAGCAGGTGGAACGTGGCGTACGGGCAGATCTCGTCCTCCATGCCTGGAAATGATGTTATATAATAAGTAGGCCACTTACTCGTATGTGGAAATTCCCGCAGAGACTTGGTTTGGTCGGGTTCTTGTTGATGCTGACTTGTTTATGGGCTAAATTAAATGATACACATTCGGATATTTTGTTAAAGAAATATAGGCAGTTAATGGATAGATAAAGATAAAACGCGTTTTATGTTTGTTTAGTGTCTCCGCGGGAATGTGTTTGCTTCTTTTAGTGAAGTTATGTTAGGTTGTGATCGTGCGTCTGGCTATTTTGGTTATTATTATTTTTTAATAATAGGGTATTATTCAAATGCATTTTAGTTACATTAGATGCGTTTTCATTTTATGCAAATGGCATTCCATCGCGTAATAATGTAGGTAATATTGAAAAATAATTGAATATGCTGAAAACAGTTATGAAAAATAGGTAATTAAATGAAAATGAAAAACCAAGTACCGATTTTCAAAAATAAATCTAGATCAAACGCATGCTACCTAATTCTATTATTCTATCATACATAAAAAGAGAAGCAAATAAAAAATAACTGGGTTAGAAAAAAAGCAGATCTAGGTTGCAATTAACTATGAATTAAAATTTAAAATCAGTCTGCCCAGAATTCAATACGCATCCAAAAAGTTCAACTTCACCTTGTAGCATTTAAGTTGCGTTTTCATCAAAATTGAACATGTTCATCATCATCAAGTATATCATTATATTATTGCTGGGCAGACTGTGTCATACGTTCATATAAAACACATACACATACTCACGGTTCAGGCATGTTAGTCGATACTCCACTCTGTTAGAACCTCATTACAATTCTGTCTTAATGTCCAACTTCATCTTAAGTTACAAGTGGCTTTGTATCAGTTACGTTACGTGGTTAACTTCAGGCCCGAAATAGATTTCTAATATTATAATGTACGGAATGTACCGTATAAAATTTCCCAATTATATAAACAGGATGTAGATAATATTAAGTATCTAAATAATAACGTATAGGTACTATACTATATTTAAAGTAAATGTAATTGGACATTAGTACTACTTTTGATACCAGTATGATCGCCGTTCCTTTGTTACAAAATGCATTTATATAGTGTATAAATACACATCACAGTATTCACCATCAATGGTATTCACAGTGTTTTCATATAGTGTCTTTAAGTGCCCAAGTGCTTTTTAATTTTTGAATGAGTCTGCACGTCTTTTCGATAAAGGATCTCAACATTTTGATGAGATTTTCACTTGTTTTATAAAGATTAACGAAAAAATAGAAAGCACCATCAAAAGAATCAGGTTCTTCCATAAAAATACATGACATAAGGTCATCAGACGTACCGAGCCTGATGCCCTGCTAAAGAGCTGTGCCCTTCGCGGAAGATCGTGTAACTCCTCGGCCACGAAACGCACGCTCCGAGCGTCCACGTACGACGGAGACGCCGACCGCCAAACATCGGTGAAAACAAATGTATGGCGGTTGACGTCAGTGTCAAGCATGAACGCACGCACGGTGCGTGCGTTCTGTGGCCCTCTGATAAAGTGGATAATCAGAATGCCGTCAGTGTGTAACTCATTAGTCGGGCGATGACCCTGGCGTGTCACCTGTGGAGATGGTGTCGCCGGAGCCGCGGCGCTGGTGCGCGCGGCGCACGCGCTCGTAGTGGTGCCGGCGAGGGTCCCACGTCGAGTGCGCGTTCACTGTGCCACACTACCGGTTAGGAACCACGACTACGCAGGAAGCTTCGACGCTTACGATGCGGTACGAGAAATTATGAAGTTGGGTGTCGCGATGGTATGCGACCAAATTAATGGACCCATTTATCAACGTGATAATGACAAGATTGAGAAGGTCTTTCGGATGATAATAAATCTATTTTCGAAGACTTATGCACAATCCACCCGGTGATTTTATTAGAATTTTATGCAAGAAGATGCTCCTATCTTTTTATAGAGGTAGGATCACCGGACATTTTGTTCTCAGCATTCTTTAGAAAATGGGTAATAACTTCCCAAGGAGATCTTTGGTGTTCTACTAATTTGGTCGTTTTATCATCAGGACCTCATTTCTTTCTTGAGTTTCGTTTGTTTCTTGAGTTTGGATCAGACGCAACGCAATACGTAAGCGACGAAACAGAACCAGACACCTTTTCTACGTCCAAGCTCAACGATTGGTCTAATAATAAGCTTGATCCATGCGATTTGTCGTGGTTCTTTATAAGGCATGCTGTCCGATAGCATCTCATTAACAAATTTAAAGTTTATCGCTATGCACAAAGTGCAATTTAAATTGAAGATACAATTCTAAACCAGAAAGATGCTATCGAACTATTTAAACAATATAAAAAGCGTGCCCGATGTAAAATAAATACATCGAACAAACAAAAATAGATTTATCAGACGTACACGGCTAATAAAGATTGGAATCGATGCAATCATTTTAAAAATAAATTAAACTTTAATAAAAGTAACGATTCACTAATCTTTATTAACCACATTTATTATTGTCGTGCATTAAAGAAAATGTGTAGGTATAATTGAATATTAAAACTATTCTCAGGATATCGTATCAAACAAAAATATTTGTCGAGGGTAACGAAATTGGAACCATTATCTGAATGCATGTTTATCTACATTCAACAAGTTTCTTAAATTAGAACTTTAAGATAAATTATTTTTTCATTTCTCGTGCTCAGAAAGTTGGTCGTTGTTGTTTTAAAAAGTGTGCAGAATATGATAAGTTTCTGCTCTAGAGCACTGTTCTTTCTAAGTACGTTTAGTTCTTTTTTTTACGATAAGCAATTAAAATTTTGGTTTTAAATTGATTTGTTGTACAATTTCCATTCTGATAATTAACTCCCAATTCCATAAATAACGATATTTTTAACTAAATTGTTAATTTAAATTATCTACAAGAAATACTACTGAAGTTTATACTTGGCCGTGTTTTTTCAAACGCAAGTGTACTTTACTTTCCTCGTATTCGAAATGAACAGTAGAGTGTTTAACTCGTGTGAAAGGCACCATTTCAGTCTCGGACTATCTCGACAGAAATGGGTGCCTTTTATCCGTTGGTTAACAGTCTACTATTGTTTCTTTAATGCACGAATTTGTTATTTCATAAGTAAAGGGGACATCATTATAGGTAGAATTATATAATAAAAAATAGAGGATGAACAGACATAATGACCACGGACGACATCTACACATTTTTATACCGTCACCCACCTTGTCACCTTTGTTAAAACTATTGTCTTAAAATATACATTAGGAATATCTAGGCAAGAAATAGCGAAGAGAGAAATTCGTGCAGACAGGTCCATAATAATCTCAAATCATTTACTTACCCATTTATTTTTTAGTTTATTTCGATAGAGTGAATTTATTATGGTGAATAGATGAGAAGACAGCGTCATATGAAATTATTTTCAAAGATGTGAAATAGATCAAAATAAGAAAAGTGCGTATTATCAAATTTAAAATTAGGTAGGTACGTGCGTAGTTTCGTGGAAAGCAATCCTGAATGATGAATTTCAAAATTCCCTGTTCCATTTCAACGTTACAGGTTGGTCTTTTGTATCTGTAAGAGAAGGATTATATAAATGGCAATGTGTTTGCGCCTATGTGTGTGTACTCACTGATGACAGCCTGGCGCTTGACGCGGTCGCAGGTGTTGTAGTTGGAGCCGGGCACGGGCGGCAGCTTGCGGTTGGGCGGCGCGATGTAGCCGAGCTCGTCGCGGAGCCCGCCGCGCTTGTCCAGCGTGCCGCCGCCGCCGCCCATGGCCGCTTGGGATGCGTTGTACACGGCGTCGTCTGGGGCAACGACTTTGTTAGGGCTCATTTAGACGATGCGAGTTTCATTACATTGCGGTGTTTGATCGGTCGGTTGAATTGGATGTAACCTCAATAGTCCGCGCGCCGTCTAAATGAGCCCTTAGGTTGTCGTAACGTTGATTTTATTGCAGATTCTCAACTTGTGATTATCTTTTGATTTCTGCATTACTGTTTTAGGTTGTTTTAGAGTCAAGTTTTCGTAAATACGCATAACTAATTCGCTATAGACACTTGAAAACGTATTAACTTCGCAATGTGTTCAAAGTGTTAAGTATAGAAGTTCTGTAGTTGATGAGGATTCAATGTTCTCACAACATGAATATCATGATATAAATATAGCTAGCCATATGCCGGAATAACATTGATACGGTTATTATAAGTGAAACTATATTTTCAACAGAGTAGGTGCAAATCAAAACGGTTTTATTATTTAGATTCATACCCTGTTCCATTTACTATAACTTAACGGTAACAATATAGTTGGTCAATTTAATTGAACGCTTAAATATATTTTGAATTATAACGAAATTAAAGTCTATAAAATATTTTAATAAGATTGCAATTTATGTATCTAAGCGTTCTAGGAGTTCTAGTTACGTTAGTTAAATTGACAATTAAATGATTTAGCAAATCATATAAAATGATGGCTTTTAAAATAATAATAATATGTTGCCACATCTAATGATATAAAAGGTGGATACATGATGGCTAGCAACAATAATTACATCGGAAGTTATATCAAAAGAACTCCAAGTAAGATGTCAATTTCAAAGAAAAATAAGATCGACGAGTGTTACGTGATAGTTATACTTAATTAATATATCTACACAAATTAATCACTGTTGTTTAATTTAGCGTGACCTCGACTTCGTCGTATCTTTAGTGAAACCTCGAGTCTTTAGCAAAGTTTGGCTATAACGTAACATCAGTCAACTTCACAAAATGTCATTAACAACACGTGAGCAGAACAACAGCTATTAACCTTTTGACCGCCAAAGACGTCATATGACGCGCGCGGCTACAGCCCAATATCAACCTTCATGCGTACAAGGTTCACGATTACGCGCCGCGTGCGATAGGCGTGGCGTTCAAAAGGTTAAATATCTAGGTTTTAATTCGATGTTTCGGTCGAAATGCTGCTTTCAAGGCTTTGGAGACGTCTTGTCTGTATTTTTCTGTACAAAACAGTCTGCCGATTTTTGTGAGGCAGGGGCGCATCACACGTGCGATAAACGTCAGTCCTTACAAGGCATATGACCATTGGCTGGTTTTCCACAGAGGGCCAAGCTTTTAAAGGCGACTCCAGTTGTTAAATCCTCCAAGTTGCAAGGACATGACAGTTCAGCTTACGAAAAGGTTCTATATTATAAAACGCTGTTATTGACATTTGTGACTGGGTATGATGATAAAATGAAGAGATGAAGCGTCGCTCCATGCATACATACAGTCGTACACGTCCTTCTGACCTCGCAGGCGGTGCGGCGTGTTCCTCCTGGCGAGCGTCAGGCAAATCACCACCACGCCCACTATGAACACCACTATAGTCGCCAGAATCGGCACTAAAACCTCGGGCTCCAGCCACGCTTTGATCCAAGGCGGCAGCTCCTTTCCATCACCAGCATTGCCTGGTAAAGGCGCGACGGTACCTTTAAAAGAAAGATTACATTGTGAATACCTTTGTGGTGATCTCTGGTGCCTTTAACAACGCAGACGACGACGATGGCGATAATGATAACCAAGATGGCGGCGACGACGGGCACGATCAGGTTGAGGTGCGACAGGATCAGTTTGATCGTCTGCTCAGGGGTCAGCGACCCGTCGCCGACCTCGCGCACGGGCGCGATCGTACCTGAAATGCAACGCAAATTGTTAAAAGATATGCGCAGTGTTGCTTTCTCGCTTGCACTTGTAAGGCGAGAGAGTAACGTTGCGAGACATACCTTACGTTTTTAGGAATAAAATAAAATTGTACTGCTCAATCCGCATCAAAGATTACGTAGAGTAAAAACTGACTCGTCGGTTTTTCTCTGCGCAATCGGTGATAGAGTAGATTATTGCAGTGAATATTGAAAATCATGGTAAGCGATGCATTTCAGGTACGAATTTGTACAATTTATGATATGATATATGAAAACTAGCTACTTCTATAGAACTACATGATTCTAAATATCTGTTTACCACGATAAAGTCATATTCACACTATCATGCCAAATGGTTAGGTGCGCTAAGTACGACGCCTAGTCATAATATCATTGCAAAAGCATTTTTTTGAAAGTAAACTACCCTATTGTCGGCACCCCACCCATGGAGGTCACTTATAAGAGTTATAAGTCTTTTAACCATGCCATGGACACTTCAAGTGGCTACTTGGTAGGTAGCATAGGTAGCTGGTACTTTTAGTGCCAATCATTGGATAGTTACATACCCTATTTGAGAATTATTAGTCACATTCTTGCAACTTTTTTACCTTTTAATAGCAGTAGTTGTAATATGATTTATATTCATATTTAAGTGCTATCGCTATCCAATTAAAAAAAAAGTTTTTCCAACTGTATTTTAGAAAATGTTACATTGAGGATAAAGGGTGCATTATCTGTCGTTCATATTGACGATTCCCGCATCTTCAAGTGCAAGTGCAATACCGCTATATTGGCACCCGACAAAGGGGTTACTTTTGTTTGTTAACCGGCACAAATAAATAAATAAATAAATATTAAAGGACATAATTACTCAAATTGATTAAGTCCCACAGTAGGCTCAATAAGGCTTGTGTTGTGGGTGCTTAGACAATGATATCTAATATAATACATAAATACTTAAATACATAGAAAACACCCATGACTCGGGAACAAATGCTCATCGCACAAATAAATGCCCTTACTTATGGATTTGAACCTGGGACCATCGGCTCTATAGGCAAGGTCGCCCACCCACTAAGCCAGACAGGTCGTCAAAATATACCTAAAAATACCTGTGATACTTCCTTGAAAAGAAAGTGTTTTCTATTTGCGACCATGAGCGATTTACAGGACACGGTTTTATGAAATAAATAAAAAATAACACACGCGTCACATTCAATATTTTTATTTAAATTATACAAGCACCAAAACCAATAAGCCACAAATAAAGTAGTTATAAAGAAAGAAAGTGTTAAGCAAGCTACATAGAAAAAAGCGATAAGCAGAAAGTAAAGTTTTACAAGAAAAAACAAATGCACAACGAAGAAATTACGTGACAAGCATAAAAGAAGAAAAAATATACCTTAACCTAAAAGTTATAAAGATCTAACCTAACATCTAGCACTGTGCTAGTAATCAGTCATCTAGCAGTCGATATCCTCATATCTGGTTTAGACCGTCCCGTTTATGTAGTTTTTGGCTATTATAACGCTGAGTATACCTACCATATGAAACCCAGTATGAAGAAGTTTTGTTAACCATGTGCAATGTCCTTTAATATTCAACAAAAACAATTTTGAAACATTTGAAAATGTTTTTTTAGCGATAATTCCGATATATTTCAACTACAAGAGCGATCAGTTCCCGAACCCATTTATCGTAGGTTTTTCTTTTCAGTCGAAATAAGTTTATAAGTAATTTTTTTACAACACTTTTGTCTGTTACCAAAAGTTTGTAAGTGTGTAAGTTGCGGATGTTTATATCGAAGGTTAAACTGCATAAAGATACGTTCTGTCATTGTCGTGGTAAACGGTCAAACAGTACAGGTGGTAGTTAGTGATGTACGGTACCGCCAGTCATGGTGAGCGTGGCGAACTCGTACTCGGCGACGTTGAAGCCGGCGTTGTTGTGCGCCGTGATGCGCAGCACGTACCAGGTCGCCGGCTCCAGATCTGCAACATACGGTTTATTGGTGTGCACACTCATTTATACCTTATTGTATACACATCAAGTTGAGAAATGTTTTGTTACGATTTTACACTTTCGCACGGTTCATATGGTGATCTTTTCTTTGATTTGACGTAAAAATTACTTTAAAATTTGATAACATACCAAGCACGACGAAGTTTCCGCCAGGTTTCACAGCGTTCGAGATCTGATTCCATTCAGCAGCTCCCCTATTGAAATAAAACGTAAATTTGATCCGGCATTTATTACAGTTAACATAATTCCAGGTCTTAAATTCATTTGTTTAAAAGGTATTTTACAAAAAGTTATCAGATCAATAGGCGGGTCCACACAGGTCGAGCATACGCGTGAGGCAATTCCCTCGCGCACAAACCGGACAGTGTAGATGTGCCTCGAGCAAGGAAATTGCCTCGCACGTATGCTCGCTCTGTGTGGACCCGCCTAATAAAGAAGAAAACACTAGGTAATTAGGTATATACCACTCGAGTAACGTAAATAGTCAATGGTGCTTACTTCTTCTTGTTCTCAACGACGAAGTGGCTCATCGGGCAGCCGCCGTCCAGCCACTGCTTGAGATGCAGCGTGACGCTGGAGGAGCCCACCTCGATGAAGTCGGCGGCGCGCGGCACGGGCGGCTTGGAGCCGCGCGTGCGCGCGATCACCACGTCCGACGCCTCGCCCGTGCCGATGCTGGGATTTAGATAATATTCATATAATAGGCTAGATGACAATTTTTTATTAATGGTATCAATAGTTCAGGATCGTTTTTAGAATCAAATGTCTATATGGGACCCATTGCATTAAAGCGATACAAAAGTCAGAAATGATAGTCAAAGTCCGACCGTCGCACTTCACTCGCGAAACGCTCCCAACAAAACGATAAGGAAACGTGACGTCACGGTCCCCGAGAGCCCATCTTGAAGTATGAAAAACATTAAAATTGCGATTTTGTCGGTGAAATATTGCGTTTATGTATATATTTGGTATACAATATTTTTTTGGATAAAATGTAAGGAATCGAATGGTACCCTTACTTTATTCCTTTTTGGAAATAAAAAAAAACCTTTAAATTTGAAACTTTCAGGTCCTATATTTTTTTATCAATTCCATATATTATTTTAATAACCACATTATTGCGATAAATTGCTCATTTGCTATGTATTTTACTCGATTTTGTTATAAAATTCAACATGTGTCATCATCCCTATTATATAAGATGAATAAACACGATCGACGATCATTCAATAGTAGAAAGTATCATAGGTAGAAAGGTTTATACCGACAGCAACTTTCTTAAACTGACCATCGATATACCTTAAGTAGTTACAATAAGGTTTACAGATCGTCAGCTAACAAAAACAGGTTGATGTTCTATGTGATCAAATTACGTACTCACAACCTAGTTCTATATTCTTATCTAATCGAATCGTGTAAGCCTGAAAGGGTTTTAATAGTTACCCATTGTAAGCCGTGACGTAGAGTTGGTATCTAGAGCCGCAGAACAGGTTTTCCAAGGTATAGGTGTCAGTGTTGCTTGGTATCTGTAACAAGGAGTAATTTTTATCTTCTTAAATAATACTGTGATTGATTTTTAGACGTATGTTGCGGATAGACGAAGTTCGATTTTACCTTCTTTATTTAGGTTTGTATAACGTACGTCTGGACCAGACGTAATAGTTAAGTTGGCTATACCTGTACAGTTTCCCAATCTCCGAACTCTTGTTTGTAGTGGATGGTGTAGCCGGCGGATGGGGACTGGTCAGCATTCTCGGAGGGCTTCAGTCGGAGCGTGAGCGATGACACGGAGGAGGAGGCGATGCTCAGTTGCGGAGGGAAGGGTGGCGCTGTCATAGAAAAAAACAGGTTAGGAAGGTACAAAAACATGTTTTGGCAGCAAAAGAAATACATTGATAGCGGGCTTCAGTAAATGATAAAATATTTTTGGATATTAACTATACTAAAATGATTTACGATCACTACGACAATATAGGATTTGACACTCTAAACAAATCCTGTGTTTAGATCAATCGCAGCTAGATTTCACTGCCGACTTGTCTTTTAATTATTTTGAAGTCATTTTACACTACGAGGAAGTTTTATCATCATATTTCAACATATCAATTAGCTCAATATTTTTTCCGAGAACAAAGAGCGTGTATGTGACAGACTGACAGTGTCAGTTCCGAACCGGTTGTCGACATGGCATGAGTATTTTTCGGCATCTTCTCGGGCTACTCCGGCGATTTGAAGAGATCCCTCTGCCAGTTGAAATTGACTCACCGAGAACAGAGAGTGTGTGTGTGACGGTGTCAGTTCCAAACTGGTTGTCGACGTGGCACGAATACTCTCCTGCATCTTCGCGGGCCACTCCGGCAATTTGCAGAGATCCTTCGGGTAGTTGACGGACGCGTTCGGAGGCTTCCAGCGGCTGGCCCTTAATCTATAAAAAAAAAACATTGAATATGTAAATCTTTGACACGAGATTCAGTACCTACATCTGGTTATATATAAAGGTAAAATTATATTCTAGTTTCATAACCGAAATTAACGCGTATTTAAGTGTTGTATTGCGACTTCAACGACGCGTGATCCGAGCGAAGGAAAATACTTAACGTTACGCGAAATAGACAAATGTTCGCGTTCTATGTTGTCTATGTTCGTGTCGCTTTTGTCAAGTTCTTTAATATAAACTGTTACCAAATATCCCGTGAGATGGCGCTGTACCGGGAGCGGCGATTTCTACATCACGCTATCGAAATGTCTATAAGGATTGTATATAAAGGTTTGGGATTATTTTTAATATATTGGCTGTATTTGCGACGGGTTATTCATATTAATAATAATAATAGTCAATCCTCCTTAAATAAAGAATCTGGAATTTCCTGGATTCAACGGGCATCAGTAATGAACTTTAAAGGGCTGTCACAATAGACCAATGCCTGGTCGACGTGGCATTCAAAGGCCCACAAACTACAATAATAATAATAAATAAAGAGTGCCCTTTTTGAACGTGTTAGGGGGTACATACACAAAAGTCGTTCATTTCTTTTAAATTATCCCGTTAATCAAGAATATAGACCTGTAAAATAATTGGAGACCAGTTAATGGATGCACACGAGAGTTATTTTAATAGTCAGTCGTCTTACCTTCCAGATAATATTGGGAGGCGGAACACCAACAGCGAGACACGGCAGCTTCACATCTTCCTTGTATGTGGCGGTGAAGGATTCGTCGAAAGAGGCGATCTTAGCGGGCACTGAGAAACAATCAGGTCAGTTAATAACATGAACGTTTACTGAACTGGCGCAGTCTGGTAGGATATCCATTGTAGTTGTTTTTTTTTTATAATGATGAAGATTAACAGTATGCATTGACAGCGAGCAACAGTAAAAGATCAAATAAGTACAGGATGTAAAATAATCTAGAATGATTTACAAAAATAATAGGATTTGTCATTTTGAATAAATCTATTATTCATATCAATTACAGCTGAATTTTGGTGTCGATTTCATCGTTAATTACTCTGAAGATGCTTGAAACAGTAACAACCATGTAACAACATATTGTCATAGTCTCATATGTCAATAATATTAACCCTGAGCAGAGCGTGTGTGTGTGTCAGTTCCAGAAGAATTAGAACCTTTGCAATTGAATAATGGATTTTCAACTTTTTTGTGAGTGCCCGAGTTTTTCAAAGGTTATTCAAAGTACTTGGGAATAGGTTCAAAGTGAAATAAAACATACCTTTGTCGCTAGGGCTACAGGAGGCGGTTCCTGAAGGCTGTCCCTCTCCGATGATGGTGGATGCGGTCACCCAGAAGTCGTAGCGGCCGGCCTTTAAATCAGTCGCTGAGTAGCTGGTCTGCGATGCAGGTACCTAAAACCAAACAGTTAAATTTCATCAACGTTATGTATAGAGGTATTATCCATAGATGCAAGACAGTCCACGTAATGACTTTCTTCCCAATGTTCAGACTTCATTGGGCCGCTACGTAGGTAATGAGTGGACATCACAGTAGCAAGATATTGAAGAACGTATTATCTTGTTGGGTTGAAGTATGCCGTTGGTTGCACTATGAAAACAGGATCCAACCTAGGACCTCAACTAGCACCTACTATACATACTGCACAGTTGACTGAAGATTGAACATCATACGGAATAAAAAGTAGAAGAATTACCTAAGGACTTGGTGAATTTTGCTTCAGGGTAGGGATTGAATTACCGGTAGTATTTTCATATGGTATATAAATAATTCGATATCTTTTCGATTTTGGTTTATTTTGCATTTTACTTAGATGATCTGATAAATTGTTGTTGTCGTTGTTGGACCTAGGGCAGCCCGGAGAGGGCCTCCACAAGATCCTTCCACGCCTTTCTATCTTGAGCAACCGTCTTGGCCTCGTTCCAGCTCAGTCCTACGGCTCGCAGCTCGGTCTCTATGCTCTGCCTCCAGACGTGTACAGGGCGATTGCAGGCTCGCTTTCCGTCTTAAGACCGCCACTCAAACGCGACACTGGCGCTGTCCGCAGCTCCTCTTCGAAGGGTATGTCCGATCCATCTCCATTTCCGCAGCGCTACTTCTTGGACGATGAGGTTGTCGGCACATACTCCACAAATCCTCATTTCATATGTTCTTCGGCCAGAAAATCTGATAGATTGTATTTTCCTAAATACCGTTTTAGAATATGTCTAAAGAACTATTGCGAATGCAGGAAAGATATTTAGATTTTTAGTTATATCGGTGACTAACTCTGCTTCAGGGTGAATTTCTTCGGCATGCTCCCACTTAAGCAAGTTTAAATAATTACCTTGTTAGGATGCGGCTCGGCGTTCTGCGCTTGCGTGTAAACGTTGTAGTGCGTGACGACTCCGTTAGGCTGCGCGGGCGCCCGCCACGACACCAGGATCGAGTCTGGGCCCATCACTAGCGCCTTCACCGCACGAGGGGCCTCGGGCACTAAACAGTAAATGCATTAGTCATTGTCATTAAAAGATAACGATGTATTCTGAATCTAAATGTCGCATGTCAATTAAGCGGGTGGAGCCCACTGGCAATTACCAGATACCCAGATGTTAAGTAGCTAACTTACCCCCTTATTCATAAACGTGTACTTAAGTTACGATGCCGCTGATCATCGTTAGTCCCTTTCCGACATATTGGTATGATGGAAAGGGACAAACGATGATCAGCGGCATCGTAACTTTAGTACACGTTTATAAATAAGGGGGTTAGTCTCGTATTCAATATTTTCTACAAGAAATTATCAGATCACTATTTCTGAGTATCATCTCCCATTCTGTAAATTACGATTCTAAGTATTAGTAGAAAATGCCATTTGGCATTAAGTCCGTCATTTGTACATTGTCGTATATATTTTGTGCAATAAAGTTTAGATATGTAATTACCGTCTTGTTCAGTCTGGCAGTGAATGGGTGCAGATCGGACGCCATCGCCTCCGTTGGTCGTCGCCAGCACTTCCATTGAGTAGTTCGTGAACTTCTTTAGTCCGTGGAGGATAGTCTCGCTGCTTGCCGTGATCTTTGTATCCTTTGTCTTCTCATCTATAAGGAAAAACAATATTAGCATTTTTTTTCCCTTACATCATCTATTCACAAAAATGTTATCTATCAAGATACAGCATCTAAAAAGGTCTCTAAGGCAGAAAAGACAGTTGCTGTCATTTCTAAGTGGCGCACCCAGAAAATACCAGGGGCACAGGTAAACAGTTACTTACCGTACCACGTGTCGCTGGGTCCATACACGACCTTGTAAGCCTTAATCAGTCCGTTGGCAGCCGCAAGAGGAGGAGAGACCCAGGAGACCCGGATGGTTTGCGCAGTCAGAGTGGTGCAGAGAACGTCTTGTGGCGGGGCTGAGGGCGCGCCTTCAGCGGTGTACGCGCGGACTTCCTGTGACACGGGACCGGAACCCATCTTGTTGAATGCCTGAACTACTACGGCGTATTGGTGGAATGTTCTGGGGAAAAAACGATCGTGAGGTATTTGTTCGAAGTGTAGATATTTACTGGCGTATTGTATAACGTGTTTTCATGTTGACACTTACTTCAGATTCATGATATCGAGGTGGTGCTCCTTGCCAGATTCTTTAGAAATGTCGACAGTTTCGAAAACGAATGACTTGTTGCTTGATGCCAGTTTGTAGCCAACGTAGTATCTGTAAGATATCATTTTTGCATTTTACACAATACTCAGCCAAATATTACTTTAATTACAAATGTTAACAATATTACTTACCCCTGCAGTTCACCGTTCCAGTCCTGTGATGGGGGAGGCTTCCAGGTGACTCGCAGGGTGTGCTTGTCATGAGCGTCAACCTTCACGTCTTGCGGTGGGCCAGTGGGCGCCTCTTCAGCAGTGATAATGGTCACGGTTTCCGAGGGTTCGGAGGTGCCGAGCTCGTTCTCAGCGACGATTCGGATGTGATAGGCGGTGGCGGGGCGGAGGCTGAACACGCCGGCTTCGGTAGAGTCGCCGGGGACTAGTACCCTGAAGAGGACATAACAGCATGAGACTTAAACTTATGATGAAACGAGAATGGTCAATCTGTTATTAAACCCAGATGTGTTGATACCTTACTACTGGCGCTCATAGCCTCCAGTACCAAAGCCAGGACCTTGTATGTATAGTAGTCATGAGAAGGTGTCAATCGATATGAAAAAATCGGCTAAGTGCGAGTCGGACTCGCGCACGAAGGGTTCTAAATTATCTAAAAATGCCTTTTTTGTATGGGGGCTTGTTTAATATTTATTTTATTCTGTTTTTAGTATTTGTTGTTATAGCGGCAACAGAAATACATAATCTGAACTGGCTAACTATCACGGTTCAGGAGATACAGCCTGGTGACAGACGGACGGACAGACAGCGGAGTCTCAGTAATAGGGTCCCGTTTGACCCTTTGGGTACGGAACCTAAAACGCTACTACCCTCAGATATTACAATATACCAGGGACCTGTCCACCCCTTCCCAGAAAAAAAGCCTTTAAATGGCTTAGTCGTTTATCGACTAGTCCCAATGATTTACTCCCTTTGAATTACTTACCCGTACATTTGACTTAGCTCTAGGAAGGGGTTTCCATTTCAGAGAGATATAAAATGAAAGGGTAGTAAATATATCTACTCTTCCCAATTCAAAACATAATGACATCTGTGCTGTCAACGCGCTAGACACCCAGTCCTTCACTTTAAACTTATATAAGCAATATTTGATTCTATTTTTACGAAGAGAAAGTTGAAAATGGAATAAGCGTTATAATTTATTTAAGTTAGCGCTTAAGGAACGGCTATCGAACGGGTATCATCTAACCCGTATTATGAAGCACTTAAAAAGCCAAATAAAAGGGTTTTAGTTAGCAACGGCTTTGGTAAGCAAAGCCTTATTAAATACCCCTTCCAAAACCTACGAAGGGGATACCGGACGGGTCCCTGCAATGTACACATCTCACCCCACACCTCAGAATTTTTTTTTCTTATAACTTCAAGTAGATTAAATATCGTTTAACAGGAAGCCACGTTCCTTTTTTAGTTATATTTAGAGAAACTTTACCTGTCAATGTCCTTATCCCAGCTTCCCTTGGCGCGCTTGTATTCAATGAGGAACTTCTTGATAGGCGAGTTGCCATCGTAAGGGGCCGCCCAGGAAAGCTGCACGGTGCGACCGGATTTGTCCAACACTTTCAGGCCGTACGGTGCTTCGGGTACCTCTGTTGAACAAGTCGTGGTTTTAAACTTGCTTACTTCAACCATCATGACTGCAGTTATATTGCAAGTCTCCTACCAGAATAACTAAATGACTCGTCTTCATTAAAATTCTGGAACGACCCAAGAGAATAAAATAGTCAATCGCTCACCTTGGATAATCATGTTGATACTGGTATCGTCAGAGCCAAAGGCATTAGTGGCCACGCAAGTGAAAAGCGCGCTGTCAGATCGTTCGGTCCTCCTAATGCTCAGGTCAGAAACCACTCCTCCGGGCAGGATCTCTTCGCGGATGGTGTAGCGGGGGTCCGATTTCGGTTCCAGGCGTTTGTTATTCATGTTCCAGATAATTCCGATGGGCTGTGGATGAAATGAAATCAGAAATCATGCGATTCATGGAAGCGCTAAGATTAACTATTATAAATAGGTTTTTTGAGCTGCCGAAAACCTTAAAAAATCGGTCGTATAATAGCTAAAGAAGCAACGGTTAGTTCTACCTTCCACAAGGTGGATTAATCCATCCACGGTTGTGGGAGTCTATTGGATGAGAGCGGATTAAGAGATTGAGCTTTAGCAAGTTTCTTTAATTAATCTTTGGAAATAGAAAGACGACCATTTCTTACCTTTTCTCCCTTGGCTTGGCACTGCAATACAGCGGGCTCGCTTCTGCGGGCAGTTTGGTTCCTCATTTTGATTTCGAACTGAGGGGGAGCTACAATAGATATAACGAATTAATACAGTTCAAATAAATTCCGCAATATTTATAATTTTAGTTGTAGAGTGGGATTCTTTTTCAACTTACCTTGTACACTGATCAGAATGACAGCCGATAATCCTGAGCCGATTCCATTGACAGCCTCGCATAAATAATAACCCTCATTCGTTTTCTGAATATTGGCAATCGAAAGAGCTCCATCCTCTACTTTCACATTTGGGTTATTTGGCTTAAGGTCTTTGTAATCGCCAGGCGTATCCCCTATAATAAAGAGAGATGTATTATGTAAGAGGATTTGTCTGGAATTATAATATATCTGCGTATTATTTAGGTACTTAGTCGGTGTAACATGATATGGACACAATTAATAAGTTTCTTGAAACAATCAAGTAGGGAGGTGGGCATGAAGAAATGAATTATTGTTGCACAACAAATAAGTATTTGAGTTGGCGCCCTTTTTTCACACGAAAGTAATTATAGAACTACCAATACAGATCCTACCTAAACTATAATATCGAGATGGTAAAAGTCATTGAATGGATGGAATGAAACGGACTTCTCAGTGTCCTAGAATACAAATAGAATCGATCTCAAAAGAGCACGTACCTTCAGCCCTCTTCCATGTGACCTGGGGCTTGGGGAAGCCATCGGCTTTGCATTCGACCTTAGCGTCCGAGCCCTGGGCAAAAGCCTTGTCGGTGGGCTCAAGTATCCAGCGCGGGGGCACTGAAATCGCACTTACAATTGTAGCTTACCGTCAAACGTCATTATGGGTGCAGTGCATGCAATGATTTTTTTGTGATTTATAGACAATTGTTTTTTTTTATAATAGGTGAGTTTGAGATTCAATTTCCATATAAATTTAAAGTTTAACATGAATTCAAGAAGAAAAGTATATTCAAAATTGAAATGAAGTTTTATATATTCAAGTTTTTCTTGGGACCAATAATATGTCTGCTTCTGCTCAACCTCATTAATTCAAATCCAGATTAGTAGAACCCAGATTTAGTTAAATAGATTTGTAAATTTGCCATGATAAAATGAAATCTTTACTGTAATATTTACTGGATTTGCATTAAGGAAATGGTTTTATCAAAGAGATGGCACATGAATTATTCGCATTTGGCAAATACTTGTTTGTTACCTTTTGCGTAAAATGGAATACATGAATCTAACACAAGTATTCAACAAATACTCTGAATTCCAATGCCACCAAATAACATTGAATCATTGTATTTATCAATCAATGTAAATAGGTAGTGCCTATAGTTTTAAATATTAAAGGTCTGAGTCTGAAGACTGGCAGTCATTCAAATACAATTTACTTAGTAGGTATCTAAAACATTGATTTCTTTTGGAAAAAATGAAAGAAAACTACTGCAATGATTCAATCTGGTATTTAATGTGAAAGCTTCCATTCCGATACTTATTAATTATTTAGATAGGTAATTGTTTTACATTTTAATTATTTTACTTGATTGTAGCTAACGCAAAAAAGCGTAGCTAAGGCTTTTGCAGCATAAAATAATAAACTACCAATTTAGGTACCTATATGTATCACTATAGAAGCTTGTTGATTTACTTATCTAAGCATGACGCAAAACAAAACCATTAATGAAGCAGCTAGCTACAAATAACAAAATAAATGGAAATATACAAATAAAACTTAACTTCATTATGAAAAGCGTAATGCCAACAAAAAGCACTCTAGGGAAATGACTGGGTTGACGTGACCTATCCATATCATTAAGTTTTCTGACATCATTTTACATACAGTAAAATAAAAGAGCAGTGATTAAAACCACTTTTCTTTATGACCAAAAAAATATGCCAAGTAGTAAACAACGTTAAAATTATTTGGACTATTTCGACCACGCCAACGCAATGTATTTCAAAAGAGCCATAAAAAAGCCAAGCATGTTAGCGCGAACCCAACACAAATATTGCAATAAAATGAACAAACAGAAAATACAGAAGGAACCCGGGAAGAAGGAGGGACATAATAAAAGAGATGCGAGGAGAGGGAGAGGTTCGTCGATGATAGCCGCAGCCGGTTCCTACTGACATCCAACGTCTGTCCTAGATGATCCACGACATCGCAGCCTGTGTGCGGGTATCTACATGTGCATCTTAGCCACATTCATAAATATTATAGACGTGAAATACAAAATACCTTTAACATCAACATCGGATATTGTTGTATACCGCTCTATTCGGACTATAAGCGAACGATATTGGAACTTTTAAGGTATTAAGGCAAAGCTTCGTGCTAAGAATGCATATTAAGTATACCGTGTACTTCGAGTGAGGTGGTATAGTTGGAGAAGCCAGCGGCATTTCGCGCGAGACAAGTGTAAGATCCACTGTTCGACCACCCCGCAGGGTCGATCAGAAGCAAAGATCCCCTCTGGCCTATCTTAGTGGACGTTACTGTAGCTTTTTCTCTCAAGGGTTGCCCTTCGAAGTACCACTGAATATCGAGAGGTTGGTCCCCCTCGGACACTAAACAAGTGACCTGAGTCGCCTGCCCCGCGAATAACGGCGTCTCGAACGAAAATGGAACTATGCGGGGCAGTACTGCAAACAACCATAGAAACATAGGGTTAGATCGACCAGTGGCAGGCATGTTAGCGACTGTGAGAATGACGGAAAGAGCGGTGCCAGTGTGGAGGTCATTCGAAGGCACTGCTTCGTGATGTTAGTCCCTGTTTACCATCTCCGATATTGAATTAGCACGTGCCATTTACGACGAGTGTCGCCACGTGCTCGGCTCGGCCGGCAGCGTTCTGTACGATGCACGTGTAGTTGCCCTGGTGGTTCGCGCTCACTGACGTTATGGTTAGCACGGACACGCGCGGACTGAGCTGCGTCGTCGTGATGTCTCGGTGCAGACTAGATTCTATAGTTTCACTGCTAAACGTCCACGAGATTTCTAGAGGCAGGTCTCCTTTGGAAGCCAGGCAATGTACGAGCACCGCGTCACCTGGGTTGATGGGCACCTCACCGAAACTGAACGGCACTATCAATGGTGGAACTAGGACAATACAAAACTTTAAATGAAGCAAAATTTTAGCATCAAGATTTAATGGGCTGAAACTTAATATGTATACTTCGAACCCTTGACTACAAGTTCGGTGGTGTGCGAGGCGACGCCGGCTGCGTTAGTCGCGGTGCAGTTATAGAGACCGGCGTGTTTGGCGTCTACGGATTCTATCGTGAGCACGCTGCTCCTTCGGTCCACGGTAGTGACGCGTGAGCCGGGGACGGAGTGGGCGGATCTATTGTTCACCGTCCACTCGACGCGAACGGGCTGGTCCCCGTGCGTTATTATACACTGGAGCGCAAAGTAATCACCGAGAAAGGCCGGTTCGTCACCAGCGGCAAAAGGTGCGATCTTGGGAGGAACTGAAATGCAAACGTCATCTAGTAACTAAATGGAATTCTACCAAAAAATAACTAACCGTAAACAACTAGTTCTGTGGTATGAGACGTGCGGCCCGCGCGATTTTCTCCTATACAGACATAAGAACCAGCATGCTTTGCGTCCACAGATTCTATAATGAGTAGACTACTGCGCTTGGAATTAGTGAGAACGTAATCGTTGTTTCTCTGCGATATGGGGTGGCCGTTGAACGTCCAAAAGATAGTGAGCGGGAGGTCGCCAAGGTTGACGGTGCACGCCGCCTGCAAGTACTCGCCGACGTTCGCGGGCTTTTCTCCAAACGTAAACGGCAGAATATTTGGGGGGACTGGAATGCATCATCAATTAATCGTACTACTTAAATAAGTCAAGTCGATTAGATAGAAGATAACGAAAAAGGGTAATTAAAGAAAAATAAAACCTAATATCTCAACATATAGAAAAAATATGCACCGTTTATAATTAAAGTAGAGGAATGAAAACTAATCCCAGCCTCGTTTTCCGCGATACATGTGTAGTTGCTAGCGTGTTTGTGCGAGATAGAACCGATACTAAGGATCGCGCTTCGCTCTCCGATATGAAATACGGTCGCCCCTGACCTCGGCTTGATCGGTTCATCATCGAAGAGCCACCGGAGCTGCAGCGGGTGGTCGCCCTCAATAACCGAGCAAGGAGCCGTTACTACTTGGCCGGAATTCATGGCGACTTCCCCGAATGAGAAGGGTTGGACCACGGGAAGAACTGAACAGAAAGCAAGCGTCACTCGAGCTAAAGGTGGTACCGATAACGTTGAGGATAGCTGTATGGCTGTCGCTTCCGGCGCGGTTGGTCGCTGTGCACGTGTAGTTGCCACTGTTTGCACCCATTGCGGCTGGAATATCGAGGACGGAGACGCGAGCGCTTGAGGACGTCGTGATCACGCCCATCCTACGCGTAACGGACTGCCCTTGGAAACTCCACGTTATATTCAGAGGCGTGTCGCCCTTTGACACGTAGCAGTCGAGGTGTACCGACTCTCCCGCGAAAACGGCTTCGTCCAATTCGAAAGGTTTGATGTGGGGGACGACTGGCAAAAAAACGGTAAGTTAGTGGCGCAACTTATAAGGTGCATGCTGGAACAATTAACTAGGAGTACCCTTAACGTGGAGAGATGTTGAGTATCTATGCTCTCCTGCTCTGTTTTTTGCTATGCATGTGTAATTTCCACTGTGTTCTCCCGTTACAGCAGCTATAGATAGGAATGATGTCTGTTCTGCCATTTTCATCGTCTTGATTCCTAAGTCATTGGAAAGATCTTGCCCTTCAAATGTCCACGATATCGTCATCGGTCGGTCACCTTTGCTCGCGTGGCAAGTCATTTGCACGGATTCTCCGTAGTACACGGACTCTTCGATCTCGAATGGCATTATATGAGGAGGAACTAATCAAAAAGAAAAAGAAAAGGAGCTATAGTTAAGTCTAATCGTGCATTTGTAGGGGGCTAGGGGTCGTCGGTGCGGTACCATGAATGTTGACTAGCGCGGAGTGGTGCGCGCGGCCGGCGCGGTTGCTGGCGGTACACGTGTAGTTCCCGCTGTGCTGGCCCATGGCCGTCGGAATGCTCAGCACTGACGCTTTCTCTCCTAACTTCGTCGTCGTCACGCCCATATTATTGTGGTACGGAATCTCGCGATCGTTAAAGCTCCAAGTTATTTGAAGAGGACTGTCTCCTTTCGATACATGGCAAGTGAGATGGACCGACTCACCGGCGAAGATTTGTTCCTCAACTTCGAATGGGATTATGTGCGGGACCACTTGCATATGAAATACGAGTAGCAAAATAAGGTTTGGATGAAAGACACGGCAACAAAGAAAACAAAAATTGATATCCCCGATATTTATTGCTACCTACATAAATAGCCTATTTATTTACCAGTAACTTTTAGTAGTGTTGACTAGGACGCGGGTTCAGCAACGGGCGCTCTAGTCACGGATCGCAACATCAAATAGGTCGCACGCTTGAGTGGAAGTTCCTAAATCTCGCTATAGATAGCTCTTTGTCGTCAAAACTCGAAATTACAATACGAGTGTCAAGAGAAGAGTGGATTGTCTTCGATGCGTGGAACATCGTCTGGACGGACTCCCCAATTTCCCCCAAAGGACAATATTACCGGTTCATGTCGAATGGTAAAATGTTCGTTGTTAATGCATGAGACAAATGAACAATTTAAGAGGTAGAAATAAACTGATGGCAAATTAAACAATGGAAAAAAACTAGCATACGCTGCAGATGTGTGGACAGAACGCATGCTGACTCCATCGACACGCCTGACACCGATGCGCTGCTGATGATCATGAAAACTCAAAATGATGAAGAAATGAAACTGACCATGAACGTTAAGGATAGTGGTATGATTAGTAGAGCCGGCGCTGTTGGCAGCTACGCAGGTATAGTTGCCACTATGGCTGGCGGTAGCGGCGGCGATTGATAGAAATGAGGTACGCGAGGTCATTTTAGTAGTCATGATGCCGAGTTCTGAAGTAGCATTTTCGTAACCATGGAAATGCCACTTAATGTTGAGAGGTAAGTCGCCCTTGGAAACGTGACAGTTGAGTTGAACCGATTCGCCAGCGAACACAGACTCGTCCGCCTCGAAGGGAACGATGTATGGCAGTACTGTTAATTCAGAAGGCCGAGATTATTATTGAGGCAAGCGTGCAGCGTGCGTTTAGGCTAGAGCAGTGGGAGGAACGGGGAATACCATGGACATTAACTGAGGCGGAGTGGACAGCCAGGCCGGCGTGGTTGCCGGCGTGGCACGAGTATTCGCCGCTGTGGCTCGCAGTCGCACTAGATATAATTAGCAGCGACGTGCGCTCGCCGATCTTCATGGTAGATATTCCCTGGTGAGAGGAAAGATCTTCCCCGTGGAAACTCCAAGCAATGGTGAGGGGCGTGTCACCCTTAGATACGTGGCAAGCCAATTGTACTGATTCACCGGCAAAGACTGGCTCTTCGGCCTCAAATGGAACAATGTGCGGGGGAACTGGTAAAGGAAAAAAATAACAAAAAATAAACGAAAAGTTAACAATGAATCTACAGAAAAGTATGTACCCTGAACGTTTAATGTGGCAGTGTGGTTAGTGTGCGCTACGGTATTGGAAGCCGCGCAAGTGTAATTTCCAGAGTGTTTCGCAGTTGCTGCCGGAATAGATAACACGGAGCTCCTATCGCCAAGTTTAGTAATGATGACTGTGTCCTGCTTTTGCAGTGGAAGGCCGCAGAAATACCAAGTCAGAGTTAACGGCATGTCGCCCTTGGGAACGTGACACATAACTTGAATGCTTTCTCCATAGAAAACTGCTTCATCGAACTCAAATGGTGATATAATGGGAGCCACTGTAACAAACTTGCCTATGACTATACTAAATCACATGATTTTGTTTCAGTAGTGATACGGTTTTAAGGAGTTTGGAGGGGAACGTAACGTAACATGACACATAAGTATGTATAGGCTATCATAAGAAGTGCGACGATACCCTTAACATTGAGCGTGGCATGATGACTAGCGTTGGCGACAATGTTGGAGGCAGTGCACGTGAAAATGCCCGAATGTTGGGCCGTCACGGTCGGTATGATTAAAGCCGATCCCCGGTCCCCAACATTCATGATGTTTACCCCGCTCAAGGAACTCACGTCTCCGCCACTAAACGTCCACTTGAAATCGAGAGGCCTGTCCCCTTTGGTAACGTGGCACATAACTTGGACGCCCTCACCGAAAAATACTGATTCGTCGAATTCAAAAGGAGCTATGATTGGCGCCACTGAAATTATGCAAGTTTTATTACGTCTCGTCGAAGTCTTCTCTGTGCAGTAATGGTTTTTAGTGATGTCCGCTATGACCCGCCAAAGTTACAAGTGGAGGGAGGATGGGAAAAACGAATACTAATACTAAGTTTAAAATTAAAGGAAAAATTGAAAAATGTACACCTCTGGCAGGACTCGAACCTGTGCCCATTGAACACCGGTCCGATCGCTTCTTCCAACTGAGCCACGAAGGCCTACCAGATGTATGCGAACCACCATCACCAGTTAACAGAAGCGATAGGACAGGTAGGACCGATGTTCCAATGGTCGCAAGTTTGAGTCCTGCCGGAGGTGTAATTTTTTCAATTTTTCCTTTAATTTAAAAAAAATGCTACATACAGGCTTCAAGGCTGGGATGGAGAAAAGATGCAAGTACCGTTTACGAATAGTTGTGCAGTATGGTTGACGGAGCCGGCGTCATTTCGCACGACGCAAGAATAAGAGCCTTGATTCTGGTGACTGACAGATTCAATGCTTAACTGACTAGTGCGTTTTGTATTTGTAAGCGTTATTCCTTTGTCACCCGACTTCACGAGAGTTTCATTGAAATACCATTCTATCTTCAAAGGCTGGTCTCCCTTAAGAGCCGTACAAGTAACTAACACCATGTCTTGAGCATTGACCGGTTCCTCGCCGAACTCAAAGGGCATGATCTGTGGAGGGACTGACAGAGGAGAGGAATCAGCAAAAAGCTTGTGAAAAATCAGGACTATTGGGAGAAAATAAACTACGCGAGTTACGTTTAAGTACCGTTTACATAGAGCTCGGCTGAGTGGTTAGTTGTGCCCGCTTGGTTGACTACGGCACACGTGTAGTTCCCTTGGTTGGTGTGCGTGACCGCCTCAATAGTGAGCTGGCTGGTGCGCTTCGTGTTTGTAAGCACCACGCCATTGCTTCCCGACTTAACGAGTTTCCCGTTAAAGTACCAATTTATAGAAAGGGGCATGTCGCCTTTCGTGACGGTGCATATAACTACGACTAGTTCTTGATCGTTGACAGGATCCGTGCCGAAATCAAATGGCATAATTTGTGGTGCAACTAATGGAAAGTAACGAAAAAAATAAGGACTAACATTCTATCAAGACAAAAATTATGATTTGGATTATTGTACCGTTGACGTGAAGGAGAGCGAAATGTGCCGCGGAGCCCGCATCGTTCTTTGCCACACACGTGTAATTCCCCTTGTGGGAGCCCTGGATTGAGTCGATGCTTAGCATTGATATTTTCCGTCCACTACGCGCGATGACTACGCCGTCCCCACTTCGCATGGGTTTGTCGTTGAACAACCAAGATATTTCTATCGGCATATCGCCCTTGGTGATGGTACAAGTCAGAGACACGGTGTCTCCCGCGTTATACGTGTCCTCCCCGAAGTCGAACGGCGCCACTTGAGGAAGAACTGCCAAGGATGGTGTCGTACGTAACAGAAAGGTAAAAACAAATACATGTGACTGTAAAATAGGTAAGACGTGCGAACAGAAGCGAAGCGGTTTGCATGGGTTGTATACCGTTGACGTTGAGGACAGCGCTGTGACTACTCTGTCCAGCTTCGTTTTCCGCTATGCAGGTATAGTTGCCAATGTGCTCGTGTTGAACATTATCTATGCTCAATACAGATATTCTTTTCCCATTTCTATTTATTTGAACTCCGTTTCCAGAATTCAGAACTTGGTCGTTAAGTTGCCAGTGTATTGTAAGTGGCAGATCGCCTTTTCCGACGGTACAGACCAAAGATACTGTTTCGCCTGCATTCATGATGTCTTCGCCGAAATCGAATGGAGTCACTTGCGGTGCAACTAAGGAACAATATTTTGAACTAGATTTCGCAGAGATATTCATTGGAAAGCAATGGAAACATTTACCAAAATATAACATAATATCATCATATCCAAGGTGATTAACCTAATCTTGAAGAACTTAAGTCGAAACGCTAATGAATTTGATGTGGAAGGCTACAGTCACACACATTTTATCTTTTTTCCTTGGGGACTATAGTAATTGGTCTTCGATCATTGCTGCGGCAAAAGCATGGATAAAAGAAAATACAAAAATAGGTGTAAATTTTTGGACATAAAGCAATATACTTAGACGATACTGCGGCAAATTCTTTACATTAAATTAGGTAAAATATTGTGTTAGGAAAATTACCGTTAACAGCCAAGTCACTGGAGTAATTGGCATGACCCGCTTGATTGGCAGCGAGGCAAGTGTAAATACCACTGTGAATGGAAGCTACCGAGTCAATAGACAGACTACTTGATTTATGCCCGATCTTGGTGACCGTAATTCCTTGAATTCCGTTCAAAGGCTTTCCATTGAGAAGCCAGGTAATGTTGACAGGAACGTCGCCTTTAGTTACCATGCATTGGATGCCCACCGTGTCGCCAGCGTTGGCCGGCTCATCTCCGAATGTAAAAGGGTGGATTTGGGGCAAAACTGTTTTAGGAAGAATGCAACTTTAGTCAAACAAGTACGAAACCACCAAAGTTATAAAACTTTACACAAAAACAATTTTTTGACGATTGTCCGTTCGCTTTAATTAGTTCCTAGCTCTCGCGATAAGGATGAACCGCTAAACTTCATACATAGAAAAGCGTCTCTTTCCTATATGAGGTAAATCATGCAGATAGACTTTTTAAATAATATGTCATTAACAAAATTTCGGTGTGGCTGTACGAGATATACGAATATTCGTATGAACAAAAGGTAGGAATAAAATTGACGACAAAAATAAATGGTGGAAAAGAAGAAGCGGGCGCTGGAGATGTGTGGATAGAACAGAGGCTGGTTCTATCGACACACCTGACATCGATGCGAAACCGACATAAAAATGATAAACCATAATAATGATGAAAAAATGAAACTGACCCTGAACATTTAGGATAGTGGTATGGTTAGTAGAGCCGGCGCTATTGGAGGCTACGCAGGTATAATTGCCACTATGGCTGGCAGTAACGGCAGCGATAGATAAAAATGAAGTGCGTGATGTCATTTTAGTCGTCATGATGCCAAGTTCTGAGGTAGCATTGTCGTAACCATGGAAATGCCACTTGATGTTGAGCGGTAAGTCACCCTTGGAAACGGTACAGGTGAGCTGCACCGATTCACCGGCGAACACAGATTCGTCCGCCTCGAAGGGTACGATGTGCGGCAGCACTGATAATCCAGAAGGCCGACATTAAGTATTATTCAGGCAAGCGTGCAGCGTGCGCTTAGGCTAAGGCAGCGGGCTGAATGGGGGATACCATGGACATTGACTGAGGCGGAGTGGACGGCAAGGCCGGCATGATTGCCGGCGTGGCACGAGTATTCGCCGCTGTGACTCGCAGTGGCGCTATTTATACTCAGCAGCGACGTGCGCTCGCCTATCTTCGTTGTAGACAGTCCCTGGTGGGAAGATAGGTCTTCCCCGTGAAAACTCCAAGTGATCGTTAGGGGCGTATCGCCTTTAGATACGTGGCACGTCAATTGTACAGATTCACCAGCAAACACTTGCTCTTCGGCTTCAAATGGAACTATGTGCGGAGGAACTGGTGAGGGAAAAACATAAAATAAACCAAAAATCAACAATGAATCTAATGTGTGTACCCTGAACGTTTAATGTGGCAGTGTGGTTAGTGCTTGCTACGGTATTAGAAGCTGCGCAAGTGTAATTTCCAGAGTGTTTTTCTGTCACTGCTGGAATAGATAACAAGGTGCTCCTGTCTCCTAATTTGGTTATGATGACTTCATCCTGCCTTTGAAGTGGAAGATCGCGAAAATACCAAGTAATAATGAACGGCATATCTCCTTTGGGAACGTGACACATGACTTGAATACTTTCGCCGTAAAAAACTGCCGCATCAAATTCAAATGTTGAAATGATGGGCGCCACTGTAAAAAACTTGCCTTTTATCTTACTACACTGGGAGCACAATGTCTTAAGCGGGTTTTGTTTCCACTATTTGGCTAAAAGTATTTGTGAGGAGAGACGAAACATAACATGACACAATAGGCTACCACGAAAAGTGCGATGATACCCTTAACATTGAGCATGGCGTGATGACTAGCGCTGGCAATAATGTTGGAGGCTGTGCACGTGAAAATGCCAGAATGCTGGGCCGTCACGGTGGGTATTATAAGAACCGAGCCCCGGTCCCCAACATTCATGATGTTTAACCCGCTTAAGGAACTCACGTCTCCACCACTAAACGTCCATTTGAAATCGAGCGGCCTGTCCCCTTTGGTAACGTGGCACATCACTTGAACGCCCTCTCCAAAAAATACCGATTCATCAAATTCGAAAGGCGCTATAATCGGTGCCACTGAAATAAAGTAACGTTAACGAAGTATGACTGTTATCTGAACTAATACTTTCATCGTAGGTAATGACGATTATCTGTGATAAATATTATGACCCGCCAAAGTTACAAGTAGAAGTAGGATGGGGAAAAGAAGGTATACTAATACTAAAAGGTTGCAATGTCTAGGAAAGATATATGTAACTTATAACGTTTACATATAGCTGTGCAGCGTGATTTATGGAGCCAGCGTCATTTCGAACGACGCATGAATAGGACCCTTGATTCTGGTGACTAACAGACTCGATGCTAAGTTGACTTGTACGCCTCGAGTTTCCCGCTGTCTCCCGATCTTACTTATCTTATCATTAAAATACCATTCTATTTTCAAGGGTAGGTCTCCTTCAGACACTGTGCAAGTAACGACGACCATTTCTTGTGCATTGTCTGGTTCCTCGCTCAACTTAAAGGGCATGATCTGAGGAGGGACTGACAGAGGATAGGAATCAGCAATAAGCAAGTACAAATTAGGATTATTGGGAAAAAACATTACCTACGCGAGTTACGATTAAGTACCGGTAACACAGAGCTTGGCTGAGTGGTTAGTTGTGCCCGCCTGATTGCCTACGGCACATGTGGCTGGTGCGCTTCGTATTCGTAAGCACTACTCTGTTACTTCCCGACTTAACAGCTTTGCCCTTGAAGTACCAATTTATCAATACAGGTATATCGCCCTTGGAGACAGTGCACATAACCACGACCAGTTCCTGATCATTGACGGGTTCCGTGCCGAAATTAAATGACATAATTGTATTTAGCGTATTTGTGGAGCAACTGAAGGAAACTAACGTAAAAATAAGGACTACCATTCGATCAAGACGAAGTTAAAATTTGGATTATACTACCGTTGACGTGAAGGAGAGCGGAATGCGCTGCAGACCCCGCATCATTCTTTGCCACACACGTGTAATTCCCCCTGTGGGAGCCCTGAATAGAGTCAATGCTCAAAATTGATATTTTCCGTCCACTGCGCGCAATAACGATGCCGTCCCCATTCCCCACGGGCTTGTCGTCGAACAACCAAGATATCTCGATCGGCATATCGCCCTTGGTGATGGTGCACGTCAGAGACACGGTGTCTCCCGCGTTATATGTGTCCTCCCCGAAGTCGAACGGCGCCACTTGAGGAAGAACTGCCAAGGATGGTGGTCGTACGTAACAGAAAGGTAAAAACAAATACATGTGAAATAGGTAAATCGTGCGAACAAAAGCGAAGCGGTTTGCATGAATTGTATACCGTTTACGTTGAGGACTGCGCTGTGGCTACTCTGGCCGGCTTCGTTTTCCGCTATGCAGGTATAATTGCCAATGTGCTCGTGTTGAACGTTTTCTATACTCAGCATAGAAATTCTTTTGCCACTTCTGATTATAAGCACACCGTTGCCGGAATTCAGAACTTCATTGTTAAGTTCCCAATGTATGTTCAGAGGCAAATCTCCCTTGCCCACGGTACAAGTTAAAGATACGGTTTCACCTGCGTTCAGGATGTCTTCACCGAAATCAAACGGAGTCACTTGCGGTACAACTAGATGGAATTGAGGTAGAAGAGAACAGATTGGACAAAGATTCAAAGGCTGGCTTTTAGGGTTTGGAACTAATAAGAGCATACAAAATACAAAGCTAAAGAAATTTGTAAAGTCGATGAAGTGTACCATTGACAGCGAGTTCAGCAGAGTGATTGGTATGGCCGGCTGCATTTTGAGCATGACACGTGTATGTTCCTCTGTGAATGGCTAACACAGATTCGATAGTGAGGCCACTAGCCTTCGCGCTCATTTTCATGATCGAAATACCAGGGGTCTCCGTTATCGGCCTATTGTTTAACCGCCAAGTGATGTTGACGGGGACGTCTCCTTTCACCACCATGCATTGCAATCCGACTGTGTCGCCCGCGTTGGCCGGCTCTTCTCCGAACGTGAAAGGGTTGATTTGGGGGAGTACTAGAATGGATTGAATTTAAAAAATCATTTAAATAAACAAGACAAGACAAGCAGAAGACAAGTTGCATTAAATCAGATCTACTTTGTTGCGTTTTTTTATAAAATTACCATTTACAGCCAGTTCAGTAGAGTAATTGGCATGACCCGCTGGATTAGAAGCAAAGCAAGTGTAGACACCTCTGTGTATGGATGCTACGGAGTCAATAGACAGGCTACTCGCTTTGTGACCAATCTTGGTGACTGTTATTCCTTGAATTCCTCTTAAAGGCTGGCCATTTAATTGCCAAGTTATGTTGATTGGAGCGTCGCCTTTCGGCACCATACACTGAACACCGACCATTTCTCCCGCGTTGGCCGGCTCGTCTCCAAAGGTGAAAGGATGGATTTGGGGCAAAACTGTTACAGGGTGAATAATTTATTGCCTATATACACAACAAAAAACTGAATTAAGAAACTACACTAGTACTAGTATAAAAAGGTGAAAGAAGAACCATTGACTTCCAAGGTAGCGCTGTGGTTGGTAGAACCGGCAGCGTTCTCAACACGACAGACGTAAGTGCCTCTGTGGGTTCCATTCACGGAATCAATATTGAGGATCGACATTTTGCGGCTCATGCTGCCTATGGCGATGCCGAGGCTTTTGCCGTGAAAAATCGAGTTCCCGTTGAGGCTCCACGAGAAATTGGCCGGCAAGTCGCCCTTATTCATAACGCACTGGACTGAGGCGGTGTCTCCGGCGTTAGCGGGCTCCTCCCCGAACTCGAAAGGTAAGATTTGAGGGGGGACTGTGATAAAAAGCGAAAAAATGAAATCTAATAAAAGAAAAGCGAACCGTTGACACTTAGAAGAGTGGTGTGGTTAGTTTCTCCGGCCTGGTTTCTGATCTCGCAAGTGTAGGAGCCACGGTGGACGGCGCTGACCGGCTCAATGTTCAGGATGGAGGTTTTCTTGCTGATGGTTGTGAGAACGATGCCAAGGGCATTGCGGGGCTTAATTTCCTCGCCATTAAATCTCCATGTGAATACAACTGGGAGGTCTCCTTTGCTCATCACGCACGAAGCTGACGCCGTCTCACCCTCATTCAGGATTTCCTCGCCAAATTCGAACGGCGTGATCTGTGGTGGGACTGGGGAATATGTGAAAGTGGGTTTCTAAGGGGAAACTACTTTTCAAAAGGAAGGATACAAGCAATTTTCGATAGCCGATAGCTGTACCGTTGACGTTAAGTACTGCGCTGTGGTTGGTGGAGCCGGCCCAGTTCGCCGCCACACAGTCGTAGGAGCCCCTGTTTACCCCGCTAACCGAGTCTATGTTTAGGATAGAGGTTTTCTTGTTTATGTTGACGACCACTATTCCGAAATCATTGCCCCTTTGGACTCGCTGTCCGTTGAAGTACCAGGAAATGTTTAGCGGTTGGTCGCCCTTGCTGACGGCGCAGGATATGGAAGCCATGTCTCCGGCGTTGGCGGGTTCGTCGCCGAACTCGAAGGGCGATATTTGCGGAGGCACTGCAATGACTCGCGCTACAGGGAGCTACTTGTTCTACCGTCGGAGGAACGGGGCGTGTGTGGCAAACGATGTAGCTTTGGCGGGCATAAACATCTCCGATAATAACATTGGCCATTTATGACACACTTATATTCAACATCTTGATGTAAAATCTGAAAGAAAGGTTATTAGTACAACAGTGGTAAATAAAGCCACTGCAACATGTTTTCATACTCGTAAAATGTGAATTGCGATGTTTTAGCTTGAAAATTTTTCAGAGTTAAAGAAGTTTGTATAAAAATTCTGTCGTTCATTTGATTTTTTTGTTGACGTCATATCACATTTGCAACGGCCTTACTTTGCGACAAGAAGAGACACAGAGTCGCATGCTGAAGATGAAAATTGAATTACAATGTGTAGACCTGTATACTTAAGATACTATGTGCCGGGCAACTCTGTGATTTAGGTATTCTTCCACTCATTATTCGCTTTATTTTATATTTTCATCTCACCTCTCTGTAGATGAGGGCTTTTTTTAGAGCGAAGTCATCTTGTTCCCTATTTAGAAAGTTCAGTTAGAACATCTATTATTCTACTTAATTTTCTAGTTTGTTTCTTTTCTTCTTTCTTCATTGAATTTATTTTTAATTTTGTTCCAAATAATGAGTGGTTGACTCTTCTTTCTCAACACCCAATAAGTATGAATACTTGTGCTGATGAGTGAGCTAATTAAATTCTTAAACATAAAAAGTTATTATAAATCTGTGAGCTCTAAGTTCACACATTTGACACATGACAACGCCCGTAGAACGTAAAAGCGCATGACCCATTGAAATTATAAATAAAATCCTATAATAATGATTGGGTTTGTTAAATATGTAAAAAAAATTTAGATCTTAGTTATTGAGTAATTTACGATAATAATTTATCACACTATGACCTATTAAAAGCAGTGTTGTGGTCGAGTCTGTCGTTTCGATTCATATCACATTATCTTAAGTTGATAAAAATCATATATTTAAAACAAAATGACACTAAAATGAAATAATATGTGAAAAAAAGGTTCATTATTAATAAAAAGGAAACAATACAAACTTGCAAACATCGACTGTAAAATCGATTCGACTAATTCGTTTATAATCGCTAGATTTGACAAACGATACGTCCTAGCCTCATCACTACAAACTTCAATAGACAACTGTCAAATGTGTGAACTTAGATGTTACTGTTTTGGTATTTTCTTACACACCTCGACATTGGCAGAATCATCAACACCTTGATGGAGCCCGAAACACGAAAAATTAATTAACTACATTAATTATTCTTTGCTCAGACGATAATTTTATTAGCTCACACAATAAACTTTAAAGTTGACCCTAAAGGTATAATCATTTATTAATTATATACTGTATCGTAATATGCATAACCAATTAAACAGGGACTGTTCGTTTAAGTACCAAGAATTCAAAAGGTTTAATGTTCAATGTGACTATATCTCTTACCGGGCAACATAAAGTTTAGTTTCCGAATACTTAAGTAGTTACTCCATATATATAACTTTAGGGTCAACGTTTAAACTCCGTATGACAGACATGACATGACATGTACCCAGTTCATAAAACGTTAATTTTGTGCTCAGAGTTAACTGTTACTGCCTCGTTAATATCAACAGCAAGTACAGCAACAGTCTTAACCGACCATCGGAGGACCTTTCTTTACATTATGGTTTATAAACACACATAGAAGTTTTTGTGGCAAAATAAAGTGATTGACAAAATCAAATATTGACATGTCTATTATCGATGTCACCTTAGCGTTATAGATATTTTTAACATTGTATAAAAAGATAGCTACTGCGAAATACACAACACGTTCGATATCTTCTTTGATACACCTATAGCACCCTATAGGTAGTTTTCTTATTTTTTTGACACTATTCTAGAGTTTACGTTTTTATTTTTCAATACTTAATATATGTACTCGTAATAAAGAAATTGTGGTCGGAATTGTAATTGATTTGCATTCTTTGAATTTCCCGGTAAATTACAGCAAGTAGAATTTACATCTTTTAATGGATGTATTTATTTACAATTACAATATACATAATGGATATAAACAGATGATTACTATAACTAGCTTATATCTAAAATAGGCCCTTGAGGCATTGTACATCTTTTAATTATTAATCTATGACTGACTTATCGATGTTATTATTTGTCGACGTTTCATTTTCTCAAGCACTCGTTTTTGCCACATGTTTATAAATTATCCATCAACAGTGTGGAAGATCATCGTCAGAACGTGACAGCAACATGCTACAGTCGGTGGCCTAACATAAGTATCCACTTTTCTATACAGCTATTATGGCGACGTGGGTACTTTAGTCGGGCACTTACTCTACGCATCAAATGAACGTTTCTCCTGGCTATTGTGCTGCATTTGAACTTACCCATGACTTGCAGCTCGAGCGATCCCCTGGCGCTGTAGCCTTGGCTATTCTTAGCGACGCACGTGTAGGTGGCCTGGTCACTGTTGCGTTCCACGTTCTCGATCACCAGGGTACCGTTGGGGAATACTTTCTGTTTGCGGTTGATTGGAAGGACGCTGGAAATAAATACAATAACAATACAGAATACTCGTCTAACCTAACGTACAGTTGTCGAAGTAATAAAAAAAATAGATTAAAGACGGTAATTTTAAATTAATGCAGTTTCGATCTGAGAAGCAGAGCACAGCGAGCAGTAAATAAATCTTATAATGAACGCGACTCGACGAACAACGAACGCGAAATCTAAATAGTATGGAAGATCGTCCGGGCCTGGCTGTAGTCAGTTCCGGTTTATTGACATATTTTTAAACATGAGCGTAACACAGCGTAGTGAATTTAAAAATGGTTTAATAACTTTATATTCCCCAACAAGGATGCCTACATGGATGCATTGTAATAATTTCCACTAGTTTCCGTGCTGCTCGCGGTACTGAATATGTATGGCGAAAACCGGGAATTCCGGGACTAATTTTGCATAGAAAACTAGTTAGTAAAATCTCATATTGTCATCGCTCCCTTAGCAGAAAACAAGGTGTTACCGTCCGTCTCGCTCCCACACAATAGAGTCGATGGGGTATCCGGCGACGGGGCAGTGCGCGACGAGCGTGTCGCCGGCCACGACGGGGCGTTTCTTCATGGGCCGCACGTAGGGCAGGCCGTACACGTTCACGCGGGCCGAGTGCGACGCGCTGCCCACCTGGAGTTACAAACGTACATTTTATAAAAGGTCTAAAAGAAATGCGACGCTCGTTAACAAATAGAAAGGGCGATGATCAGCCCGGTTTGCGTTTTTAGAGTAATAGTGCTCCCACATTGGCTGTTATAAAATGTTACACAACATCTTGTGACAGGGACATCCTGATAGTATTGTTACTAATTTATTATGTTGTCCCTGTTACACGATGTTATATAACATATTATAACAACCAATTTGGGAGCACCATAAAAGAAAAGTCATTCACGTCGTCACCTTTATGTCATGGATTTTATTGCGTAGCCTTGACTCGAGTGTGTTTACTTAAAATGTATAACTTAACGGGTTTACCGATGGCTAAAAATTCAATGTTGACAGACTTCTTAGTTAGTGATACGAACTGAACTGACATTTTGAGACGCGTTTATCTACCAAAGATTTCGGTAAAAGGAATATAAAACGTGCCGCTTGAAACGAATTGTTATTTTATTAATGTCAGACAAATTGGCTTTAGGTTGGCTCATTTCCAATAATTGTCACTTTAAATGCTAAGCTGTTGAGTTTGCGTGCCAATATCTACTTCTTACTTTATTAACTCAACTGAAGTCTTGATAGACTTTTTAGTTTAAGTAGATAGTTACTAATAATTAGTTTTAGCGTTGGAACACGATCGATATATTGCAAAAACTTACTTAAAGTTGTGACAAAAAATCTAAGATTATTTAGGAAAACTACCGGATAACATTGATGCAAGAATATGTTGCCGTCGGCAGGTGTTCTTATAATAAGTTTTTCGTTCTCCAGCAACAAGGCGAAGTTGAGGGTTGAGTTACCAGAAGAACTTACCAGAACTGAAGGATTGTTCCTAAGTTCTTTAATTACCTTGCTCGAAGCGATGCAGGAATACAATCCTCCGTCATTAGTGTGTACAGAAGAGATGTTCAGATGCGACTCAACGTTGCCGTCCGCAGTAACGAACTGTCCGATCTGCAGGCGTTCTCCACTGGATAATTTCTCTCCATCCAAAAGCCAGGCGATGTCAGGAGTAGGGTTGCCGGAAGCAACGCATTGGAGACGTAGAGATGGGCCGGAGCGGAGAGTCTGCTCTTGGAAGTTCTTGCGGATTTGGGGTGGTTCGACTGGAATCGGAAAAAGATAATAGTCATTAACTTTTAGAACTGAGAGCTAAGAAAATTTGTAGACTTAGGATTCGGTCAAGTTTTGTTCTAATGTATGGGGAAGACAAAGTTTATCTCATGTTTATGCATAGCTAGCTGTAATATAAAAATGATGCATCATTTCAAAAAAATTAACATAACCTTTTTATTAGGAATTTAATGAGCATTATTTCTTTCACTGGTATTTTATTCTTAAAATGTATACATACCCAAAAAAATCAAAAACTGTCAACCGGGAATTATTTCATGCAAAGAGGGGGTGTTGCGCCAGAGGGAGGGGAGGGGACGCTAGTGTGCGTAAAGCACCATGCCCAAAAGTATCAACTGTATTAGTTTAAATTTTGATATAATTTGTTTTTGAAAAAACATAATTTGACCGAATCATCATTAGCAACTAACTGATTAAATGTAGCACAATATGTCAGAACTTAGTTCTCGTTACTCTTAGTTAAATATGTTCTATAAACCAATAAATATTTTTAAGAATTCAAGGTTTACGCTTGAAGTAAATCAAGTATATGCACAATTGCAGAGTAATTGTCAAAGTTTGGATTTAATGGACGAGTCCAAATTTTGTTCCTATACGATAACGCATGTGTAGTAAATGTAAATATCTTACATCGTCCCCCAAGTTTAAGTTCGGCGCTAGCTCCTGCACTTTCCTGGTCGTTCCTGATGAAGCACTGGTACATTCCCTTGTCTTCCTTCTTCACTGATTCGATCCTAAAATGAATATAAAAAAACAAACATGTATTAGCAAGCTTACAACAATTATCAGGAACTGACGATATAACCTTTAGTTTTAGACAATCCAAAACATTTTCTGCTTATCTGAGCCAGTTAAAAAAGATGTAGAAGATATTTTCAAAATAATAATTTATGCACCCAACTCTATCGACTAAAGAATAAAATATGGCTTGTTTTTCTTTCATAAATAATTATAAATTTCCGGAGCAGATGATTGTAACATTTATGACACACCATATCGTTCATCATTGTCGTTCTTAAACCACATTAACTTGACTTGCAGGTGGACACGGCAAGTCTACCGATGTTGTTATGGGATCCATGACCGTTTTGAGAATATCATCCATGACTTACTACCTTTGACTGTAAGTTTAAGTACATTAAATAATTACCTGAGCAGAGGGTCGTGGTGCTTCATATCCTTGCCGTCCTTAAGCCAGGTGATCGTCTTGACGGGGTTGCCTTCATATTTGCAGGTAAATACCGCGGGTCTGCCGAAATCGACAGTTTGCGTAGCTGGTTCCACAGTCGTCTTGAGAGGGGCGGTTACTGTTAGGACCGTTTCCACTGATTCGCCTGGAAATTTAATAAAAAGCATTAATATATTATTCTATACTATAAGTAAAATATAACAGACATATTTGTTATTAAGAAAATTAGAACAACATTTCATTTATGAAAGCTGAAGAGTATTTTCAACATATCGGCACTACTTTGAACAAAAAAACTCGTATTTTGGTCTGTCAATCAAAAGAAAAATGTAGTATCTATGTATGGGATGCCTGCAGAGTTACTGCCTTTTAAGTTTGAGTAGCAGTGTGAGATACGAGATTTTTTCAAAGTAGTGACGATATGTATGTAAATGTAAACATACCACCAACAGAGTTGTTGACCACGCACAGGTACTTTCCAGAATCCTCAACTTTAGCTTCCTTGATAATAAGAGTTCCAGATACTTGTTTCACTCGGTCGTTCAGCGTAACTGGCTGCTTCCTCGTTGTGCCGTCAATAAACTTGTACCATCTGAAACAAAACAGAACGCGTTCAGAGAGTGAACCAGACAACTTAGCTAATATCGGACATTCAAAGATAAATCGCTACAAAGTACGTTAAAGACCAAAAATATTACAGACTAACCTCTGTCACCCACCTGAAAACCGGCACTGGAAACCCTTGACTCAAACACAGAATCGTCCCTTTTTGTCCGACACCCAACTCAGACTCTTGTAATCGACCACTAGACAGCTTGGGAGGGATACTATTCGTAGGTTCTTAAAGTGAAATACATTTAAAGTTGACGTGAGAAGCTTCAACCCTACCACCGAGACAGACTTGGCTACTAAATTAATATAAGTACAATAACGAAAGCGCGTGAACATGGATGTTATGTGCGAGCTACGCCAAAGCACAAAGTAAAGATCGAAGCGTTTATAAAAGCAAGAACACCCTGACACTTACCGGCAGGTGTGTACGCTGTTCTATACTTTGGCTGGGGACCTTAAGGTCGCGGCCGGCCGCGAGTCACGCCTTCATGTCACGCGGGCGGAGCGGCCGCCGCAACAGACTGCAATAACAACGCACATCAGTACATTGGAATGAGATGGTGAGGCTACGTGATGAATGAATGCGTGAGATATCGGCGGCCGGCCGTGACAGGGTTCAAATCTCAACAGGTACGCATTTCTTTCGTTTAGTCGCAAAGGAAACTTTAATCCTTCAGATTAATAAAGATTCCACTCTGAATTTTAATTGACACCTACCACTCACCTAAATAAGGGTGCCGGGAATGCAGCGACTTGACAAGTTAAGTATGCATTGGTGCCTTGGGAAACGACGAAAACTTCCCAACCTTCGAAGTGTTTGGTTGAATCTTTTCTAGGTGGTATCTTATTAGTTGGTTCTGTAATGGATGGATACTTAAAAACCTACAGATCTCTATTATAAACCCTATGGGAAAACTATCGGACAAATAAGGATGCCTTTATAAACAATAAACTTAATCTCGAAAAATCTTTCATGGGTTCAGGGTACATTGGACTTACCTAAATATGGGGGCGGGATAGCCGGATACTTCGCAGGTGAGATAGACGGACTCTGTTTCAGAAACTAAAAATATTTGTCCACCTTCGAATTTGCGGCTTTTCTCACTCCGTGGGGCGATCTTATTGGTAGGTTCTGTAAGAGAGTAAGTAGATAAATTCAACGCACCTTGACAACGGCACGGGGAACGCCTGCGCCGGGCATAGGAGAGCCATCGCAGAGTTTTGTGAATAGTGAACCGCAGCCTTCTGCGTCGAAGTGATACTCGGTGCAACACTCCCAATTGGCTCTATGAAACGTTACATGTTAAGAACTGTGACTTGCCTGAATAAAGGAGTAGGGAACGCTTGCGCCTGACACAGTAGAGCAAAACTTTTGTTTATCTCCTCGACGAATGTAAAACTTTTAGAATTCCCGGAAAAAGTTGGCGCTTTCGCACCCACTGGCTCTGAGGAATGGAATGAACTCTTAAGAAAAACTTTCCTGCCGTAAAACCCTATTTGAAATGGAATAGAAAAACTTGCCTGAATAATGGTACAGGGAAAGCTTGAGCTTGACATAACAGTCCGAAGCTTTGTCCAATTGTTCTTATGAATGTCGTACTACGTGCGTCCGTGGAAAAAGTTGGGGCTTTGGATCCCACGGGTTCTGTTATTCAAAATAAACAGTTGATGTTGATAACAGAATACAACAGGTACTTGCCTAAAAATAGGGGCGGGGTAACTTTGAGCCTGACAGAGAAGAGCGAAGCCTTGTCTGATGCGTTTTCTAAATATACTTCCCATTGATTCCGTGGAAAATGTCGGAGATTTAGCGCCCACCGGTTCTACAGAAGGAGTTAAATTAAGACATTGTATATTACCTGGCTATTTTATATTTTAATTACGATAATGTTAAACTTGCCTGAAGATTGGTACCGGAAAAGCCTGTGCTTGACAGAGAAGGGCAAAGCTTTCGCTTCCGTGTCTTTTTAGGGATGATATATCAGACTCAGTAGAAAACGAGGGGGCCTTGGAACCGACGGGCTCTGCATAAGAAGAAGAGGCAGTTAGTACCAAACAAAGTTGGTACAACACGCAAATACGTCAGACCAAAGTTGGCGTTACTCATATATTGCAAATGAAAAGAAATCGTATCAACACTTGCCTGAAAATTGGTATGGGAAAAGCCTGGGCTTGACACGTCATTGCGAAAGCTTGACCTTTATGTCTTATCACCGCAGATAAAGTGGAATCACTGGAGAAGCTTGGAGGCTTGGAACCCACCGGCTCTGCGTAAGAAAATACGTGACGTTAGCTTACCTAAACACTGGAGTGGGAAATGCCTGGGCTTGACACAGTAACGCGAAACTATTTCCAATATCTCTAACAAATATACTGCCTTTTGAGTCAGTTGAAAAAGACGGGGCTTTTGCTCCAACGGGCTCTACAACAAAGTATATAGAAATTAATATCAGAACCTACCTGAATGCGGGTTTTGGGTACCACTGATTCTAGTTCAATTTCATAATTGATAGGTTTCGTTGGATAGGAAGCAGCTGATCCGATTAGATCGAGTGAAGGAAAAGAAAAAACCGTTCGAGAAACGATTGGCTCACCTGAACAGAGGAGTGGGATGCGCCTGAGCTTGACACAAGAGAACGATAGCTTGTTCTGCCGCTTTTGTTAACGTAGTGCTTTTAAACTCTGATGAAAATGTCGGCGCTTTGGACCCAACAGGTTCTGCCAATTATATTTCATGTTAGGATGTTTGTTTTTCTTACCTGAATATTGGGACGGGGAACGCTTGCGCTTGGCATAACAGAGCGAAATCTTGACCTGTTTTACGAGTGATCCCAGAGAACTGAACGTCGTTCGAAAACGTAGGGGACTTTGAGCCAACGGGTTCTATAAGTAAAATATTAAAAATAATTTATTCACCTGAAAAGGGGGACCGGGAAGGCTTGAGCTGGGCACAGAAGATTAAGGCTATCGCCTATTTTCCTCACATACCATGAGAATTTGTTATCAGTAGAAAATGTAGGAGACTTTGATCCGACGGGTTCTAAAATAAGATTGTATCTTAAATATATTAGCTTCGGAATGCTTAAATTGTGTGTTTGTATTAGTTCCTCACCTAAACAGGGGGACAGGGAACCCTTGAGCAGGACACGTGAGTGCAAAATCTTGACCAGAATGTATCTCAAACCATGCTAATTTGGATCCACTTGAGAAAGCAGGACTTTTGGAGCCAATCGGTTCTAAAACAATAAAAGGCTTTATATACCCGAATAAAGGAGCGGGGGATCCCTGCGCTGGGCACAACAATGCAAAACCTTGCTCTAAGTCTCTAAGTCCTTAACATACCACGCCATTTTGAAATCCGTAGAGAAAGTAGGTGTTTTCAGGCCGACCGGCTCTAAAACTAATGCGATATTTTTTTAAACTCACCTAAACACTGGAACCGGGAACGCTTGTGCCAGACACAACAGCGTAATGCTTGAACCCATTTTGAATTCCACGAAATCTATTGTTTTAGTAGGCACCTTGGGTGGAGCACTATTTATTGGTTCTACAAGAAAAAACAGACATGCCAAAAATGCAGTATTTACCTGGATAGAGGAACAGGGAAAGCTTGAGCGGGGCACAGCAGTGTCACACTCGAATTGACAGATGTACTAAAACCTCTAACACTGTCTAATGTGGGAAACTTCGGAGGAACTCTCCCCACGGGCTCTAAACATAAATATTTATTCTATTGTATTCACAACATCGAAACCTGTGAATTACCTGAATATTGGGACAGGGAAAGACTGAGCCGGGCATAGCAATGTGACAGTATTATTGGATTGCGCCTCTATGATGTCGATCATTTTCATAGCCACTTTGGGAGCAGCACTGCCCAGCGGTTCTAAGAAACAGTTAACAGTTTAGTGTTTACCTTGATAGAGGAACTGGAAAGGCCTGAGCGGGACACAGCAATGTCACGCTTGCATTGACCGATGTTTTAAATCCTCTACTATCGTCCAAAGTAGGGAACTTCGGTGGAACTCTGCCCACGGGTTCTGAACACGGACATTTTATCTACTGAATTCTGCTCTTTACTAGCAATGGCAAATTAGTCAAATTACCTGAATATTGGAACAGGGAAAGCCTGAGCCGGACAGAGCAACGTGACGGTATTATTCGATAACTCTTCTATGAGGTCAATCACTTTAGTTGCCACTTTTGGAGCCGCACTTCCCAACGGTTCTACAAAATGGTTTGTGGTATGAAAAATTATATAGGTACCTGAACATTGGGGCAGGAAATGCTTGTGCAGGGCATAAGAGCGTGATGCTATCGTCACCGTTCGCGTCGAAGGCGCGAAGCTTATCACCAGTTGTGAATTTTGGTTGAACGCGACCCACAGGCTCTAAATATAAATATGCGCGCATTGGTGTGATGTTTTATCTATGGATTACCTGAACATTGGGGCAGGGAATGCTTGGGCGGGGCACAAAAGTGTGATGCTATCTCCTCCGTTAGCGTCGAAGGCGCGGCTTTTGTCACCCGTCGTAAACTTAGGCTGAACACGACCAACAGGTTCTAAGAATACATAAATGCTTACTGAAATGTTTCTAATCAAATTACCTGAATAATGGGACGGGAAAAGCTTGCGCAGGGCATTGGATAGTCAGACTTGAATTAAGAGTAGCACTGAAGCTCCTCGAGCTATCCATTGAAGGGAATTTTGGAGACACTCGACCCACGGGTTCTAGAGAGACAAACAGACATCTAAGTACCTGAACAATGGAGTGGGGAACGCTTGGGCCGGACAGAGCAGAGTCACGCAAGTATACGACGAAAAGGTAAAGCTGCGTCCAGTTTCCATGGATGGGAATTTCGGAGAAACTTTGCCCATCGGTTCTGTCCAAGAGAAAACGTTAGAGACAGTTTTGAATTACCTAAATGCCGGCGCAGGGAACCCTTGAGCTGGACAGAGCAACGGAAGATCGCTACCCGTATTTGCAATAAACGATCGGCTAACGTCTCCGGTAGCGAATTTTGGAGAAACTTTTCCCATGGGATCTACGAATCGGAAATTATATGTTTCTGTGTCATATTAAGTTTGACTTACCTAAACATTGGGGCGGGAAAAGCTTGTGCAGGACAAAGAACTGACAGAGTTTGATCACTTTCAAAATTGAATAGTCTACTCTTTTCTAGACTTGGAAACTTCGGCGATACTTTTCCCATAGGTTCTGTAGCAAAATATAATTATGTTTTACCTATAAAGCGGAATCGGGAACGCTTGAGCAGGGCACAACAGAGTAATACTGCTGCTCTGCTGATAGTCCACAAGACGGCCCTTATCGATATTGGGGAATTTCGGTGATACTTTTCCCAGGGGCTCTACACACAAAATATGCATAGCTCAATAATATGTAACTAATAAGTACCTGAAGAGTGGAACGGGGAACGCTTGAGCCGGGCATTGTAATGAAAGCGAATGATTTTCTTTAGCTCCCATCCAGGTGCCCATTAGTAAAGTAGCAAATTTCGGTGACACTCGACCGACCGGTTCTAGGAAAGGAGTGTGAAATGGTTAAAATTATGTACCTGAATAGTGGAGTAGGGAAAGCTTGCGCAGGGCACTGTAATGCGTATGATTCGTTTTTCTTAACCTCGAACATTGTCCCAGTGAGTACGGTCGCAAACTTGGGAGGTACGCGGCCAACCGGTTCTAAAAATATGTATAGATAATAGAGACTTGGTATGCTAAGTTTACCTGAAGAGGGGTACAGGAAATGCTTGAGCGGGACATTGCAACGTAAACGAAGCTGCCAGCGTGGTAACGTACATGGCACCGACTTGTGTGGTCGATAGCCTGGGAGGCACGCGCCCTACTGGCTCTGGGGACGTAAAGGGTTAGCTTTGAAGTCCTTACCGGTACATTGGCGCAGGGAAGGCCTGGGCAGCACAAAGAACCGCCAGGTTGGAGCCTTCGTTAAACTGGAAACCGCTGGTCGTCTGTGCGCTAGGGAACTTGGGAGGCACCCGACCTACGGGTTCTGCACATGTTGGGAGAAGGCGGGTTTTCAAGGATCGGACCAGAACGTATTACTCAGAGTGGACTTCGACCGGCCAAGTTACCCCTACTGTTCTCTATAAGCCTAATTTTGAAAACACGAGTCAAGGCTCTGCAGGGTACCCTATCCCAACATTCAGGCAAGTCGTTTAATATAAGAAAGTTTTCAGACACAAATATTTGTGTGTGTAAACTTCGTTATTAATAGTAAAATTAATAATCTCAACTGTATGCATATTGATTACGTCAGGTAAGGTAGATACACTGAAAGGTAAGGTAAATAGTTGCTATCAGAAATAGTATAGTTAGACAAGATTATTAATTTCCTTTATAAACCATAAAATTAAAGCAGAATATTTCCAGTACTGTATTGTAATTGATAACAAAAATCAGCTGCATGCTTAAACTGACCATGCTGAAAGTTGATTGATTATTTAAACTGTGTAGTTTAAATTTAGTTGTTACCGTTTGTCATAGGTAATTTATGTTGATTGATAATATTATGTAAATGGAAATAATCCGCAATAGATCCGCTATAGATTTTAAAGACAACTAATTGAGTAAAAAAAGGCTTAATATCAACAATGTCTTTAAAATGCTATCAAACTCTTAACAAATACAATACGTTAATAATGAATAGAAAAACTTTGGACACGTAGATTTAATGAAAACGACATTGTTGTTATTAACGTGACGCTCTAAATTCATTCTGCATATAAACAGTGAAAATGAATGAAATGTAAATATAAAATTCATTGATTTTATACGTGAACGAATCTATAGCGCCACCTCAATTAGAAAATAAGATAACTCACCAGTGATGACGAGACGTCCCTTAGTAGCGGAAAGGCGAGTTTCTCCCGTAAGCCTGTGCTTCGTGCGGCATTGGTATGATTTATATCCATCCTCGGGTCCAACATCTCTAATATGTAACTCTCCAGACGGCAGTACTAAGTATTTTCCCTCTGAAAATTCATAAGACATTGTAGGAATCCATTTTATAGCCCAATTACATCAATAAATTCAATTTCATGATTTGTGCTGCGCAGCTTAAGGCTGCTTTACTTATAAATTTCACAGCATGCAGGAAGGAGGATCAGAGGAAAAGGTAGGCCGTGAGGCCCATGGAGCCACGGGAAACCAATAGGAACACTCCTATGCACCACTGGAAAGACTTGATAATTGGAGACGGAGGCCAAGGACGGCAAAAACTAGTACCTAAGTCATGATCGGAGTCGAGATTAATTTCGACGTCTTCTGAGTCTTCGCTTATGATCCACGAGACTACAGTAACGTATTCCGCAACAAAGCTCGGGATGTGACACTTAAGAATAGCTGCGTTGCCTCTCAGAACGTATTCCTCCATTAGATTTACCGCATACGCTTGTGAAACCACTGGAACAATACGAGTTGTCAAAGAGTTTTCTAGAACATTTATTCATATAAAACATTTATTTATCTTTGACCCTATAAAGGAAACCTAAACATTAGTATACCTACGTCAAAATCGCAAAACCTACATTGCCAATTAGAAATATCTACTAACGAAACTAATAGACGAAAGTGTTAAGGACTGTATGGGAAACCTCGGGAACGGAAAGGAATACAACCAACCAAATACCTAAACTTGATGAATTGTCGATATTAATCTCGTCCTCCTGTTCGCCCTCGGAAACTATCCAAGATGCGACTGACACATATTCAGAAACGAAACTTGGAATTTGGCATTTGAGAATTGCAGCATTTCCGCGCAAAACATATTCTTCCCAAAATTTCACGTCGTAAGCTTGGGAGACGACTGTAAAAGGAAAGTACGTCCGATAAACATTGCCCTTGATTTACGAGTAATTTTACACGGTTAGTAATAATATTACGCAGTAATAACTGTAACTACAGAACGATGATTCATAGCTTATGAGACTTAGACCCACCGTGACTCATCTAGGTTTTTTATATCACTAATTCTGTTAATTGTATTTTCGCACTGCAAACTATGTACCCATTACCTAGAGAAGAGGTAGAAGACACCTTCCTGTTACAGAAAACAACTATGTATATACAGCAATGGAATAGGAAATGACTAGGATAAGTAGGTTAGGATGTGTTCAGACAGTTTCGAAGCTATCCTTATTTACCCAGATTAACGTCAGATTCTAAATTTATCTCCAACTCGTCTGTATCCCCCTCGGAAATAATCCAGGAAGTGACCGTGACATATTCGGTGACAAAACTCGGAATGTGACACTTTAGTATTGCGGCATTTCCGCGCAGAACGTTCTCCTCCCAAAGATTGACGGTGTACGACTGAGACACCACTGGAATAAATTATCAACTTATTAAATACGAAACACCCAGATTATAATTCTAAAATAAACTTCGTTGAGTTGTCGTTTCAAGTAGGATTCGGGCAGGAATTTGGGATAATTTTGTTAGTTAACAATACCTAAGCTAGCTGAATCTTCTACACTAATCTCTTTCTCATTAATATCGCCCTCGGATATAATCCAAGAAAATACAGTCACGTACTCAGTAACGAAGCTCGGTAAGTGGCACTTTAGGATGGCTGAGTTGCCACGCAGTACGTTTTCATCCATCAAGTTAATCGTGTACGCTTGAGACACGACTGAAACAACGTTATTTGTCTTGTCACATTATTAACAATAGACCGACAACTTAATCAACCTAACAAACGACATCAAGGGAATGGGAGGATGGCACACGACTAGCTGTTAGATAAAAATACCCAAGTTGGTTTCTTCAGCGTCAGCGTTAATTTCCAATTTGTCAGTTTCGCCTTCGGATATAATCCAAGAAGAGACGCTTACGTATTCCGTGACGAAAGTAGAAATGTGGCATTTTAGGATAACTGCGTTCCCGCGCAACACGCTCTCTTCCATCAGATTGACCGTGTAAGCTTGGCTCACCACTGCAAATAACATCCAAAACATCCGGTTGAAACAGGAAAGGATCTTAGGAGCTAAGCTAACCAGTTAACTATAAAATACCCTCTTTGTTAGTAATGTCTTCTAGTTTAATTTCAGATTCTTGTTCGCCTTCAGAAATTATCCACGAAGCGACTGATACATACTCGGTCACGAAACTAGGGATGAGGCATTTCATAACTACGGAGTTTCCTCGTAAAACATTCTCATCAACTAGTTGAACTGTGTAAGCTTGGCTCACGACTGTAAACATAATTTAAAAACAACGACTAATTATGTATTCAACACAGGAAAGGATCTTAGGAGCTTGTCTGACATACTGACATTAACTACAACTACAAAATACCCTCATTGTTAACATCCTCCAATTTAATTTCAGTTTCTTGTTCGCCTTCCGAAATTATCCATGAAGATACTGAGACATACTCAGTAACAAAACTAGGGATGAGGCATTTCACAATTACAGCGTTTCCACGTAGAACGTTCTCTTCAACTAAGTGAACTGAGTACGCTTGCGATACCACTGTAATATTGAAACGACAACGTTAACCTGGCATAACTAAACGTGGTCAGAGAGGACGGGAGGTGACGGATATTTTCTTTCGGATATAAGTAATACCGTAAGTTTCATTCTGAGTATATTCTCCGCCATCCGTATCATGCCAAGAAACTATTTGCACATGATCGGAGACAAACGATGGGATGTGACATTTGAATAATGCAGCGTTCCCTCGAATCACGTACATGTCGTACACCTGCGACTCGTAGAACTGGTTGACGGCTGGAATTTATACATTATACTCGCTACAACATGGCCATTGCTAACGCTATAGGATTTAGTGGAGAGCGGATAGGGACAATTGGGGTCGGGCGGGCGCTCTCGATTACCGTAATTGCCGTCAGAGCCGTTTAACGAAAACGCAGAGAGGGACTTCTCGTCTGTTATCCATTCCACGACATTGACGTAATCCGCCACGAACGACGGGATTGAACACTTAACGATAGCGGAGTTTCCACGCAGGACATCCTCGTCGATAACCCGAGGTTCGTAAGACTGATGAACTACTGTGAAGCAAAATTTCATTCACCCCTTCAAAACGGTACCTTATAGTGGGATGGATATGGGTTTAACATCTACAGGTTTTATCTACCCGACTTAACGTTAGCGTGCTCTTCAGCAGTAACAGTTTCATTGTCCATAGTCCACGACACGACATGAACAAAATCCGCGACAAAGGAAGGCACAATGCATTTGAGAATGGCTGTATTTCCGCGCAAGATGAACTCGTCGTTGACTCTAGCCTCATAAACTTGAAGAACAGCTGTGTAAAAATATAAAAAACATGGATTTAGGAAAGGAGTTCTCTTTGTATTGGAGGAGTTACCCTCTCCATGTTCAGGAAAGTAGGATCCTCCATCGCTGTCAGTCCACATTTCGACAGATACAAAATCGGACACGAAACTGGGGACCTCGCATTTCATTATAGCAGCATTTCCGCGGATGACATATTCGTTGTCCGCTTCGGACTCGTAGGGTTGCGATATCACTGACAACATAAGTTTATTTTTGTACATTATTTATGATGGTAAAGGAATTTGGGATGGGATCGTGAGAAGTAACAAAAGCAAGACGTGAAAGGAGTACCCTCGGAGTGTGTATTGTTAATGGTAAGCGTTTGTCCGTCATCCATTATCCATGACTCCACATAGACGAAGTCGCTCACGAAAGAGGGTATCTTGCACTTGACTATTGCGGCGTTGCCTCGTATCACGTACTCATTTTCGGCTTCGGTCACGTAATACTGTGACACGACTGAAGAATAACAATTAAGTCACCTAGATGGAAATGAGCGGGTAAAGGTGTGGGACAGGCTTTTAGTGCGTCGGGAAGCGGTTACTTCATTGTTTAGCGAGGTATTGTTACCGAGGTCGTCGGAATGCGTAATCTCAGTTCCTTCTTCGTCGATCCACGCCTCTACCTTCACGAAATCGGCGACAAAAGAGGGAATGGAACATTTTAGGACAGCCGCGTTGCCCCTTATAACGTACTCTGTGAGGATCTCGGCTTCGTAGAATTGGTTAACAACTGAAAAAAGACGCGTGAGGTCTTAAAATAAGTACACCAAACAATTCGAGAGGCTTTTGAAAATAATATTTAACAACAGGAAGACCATAAACGTCGCCAAGGTTTTGTGGTCACTGACATTCTATTGATTGGTTTGATTGGGAATGGAAAGCTGGCAACAGGATGCGGAGACATGTATGCACATATATTAGTGGTACCATTGTCTTTAGGATCTGCGGCGGCGTAAGAATTCCCATCTTCATCGTGCCAAGAGACGACGTTAACGAAATCCGCTACAAACGAGGGTATGGAGCATTTGAGAATGGCTGAGTTTCCGCGGATGACGTATTCATTGTTTACTTCGGATTCGTACTGCTGCTGTACCACTGTGGATGTAGAAATTTGGAAATCCTTGAGGATTAGGAAGAAAGAGGGTAAAAGGCGAGAGAGTAACCGTAGTCGTTGCCAGGTAAGATGTCTTGGTTATCGTCGGTGTGCCAGGAGAGAACCTCTACGAAGTCAGCGACGAAAGACGGGACCTGGCATTTCAGCACAATGCTGTTGCCCATAATGACGTATTCCTTGTTGACATCAGTGTCGTAATGCTGGGCCACAACTAGCATCAAACGTTGTTAAATATTTTTGATCACAAACAAAAAACATAAATTTAGTCCCAAATATGACTGATATTCTAAAACCTGTTAGAAAAAACACACTGATTTCCATAATTAAGATGGTTCTGCATAAATAGTAAAATCACCACATTACTTAACTAAATAACTATTTACAACGGCAAGTGTAACTGATTGTACTATTCAGCAGACGTAGACAATTCATATATTAATCCCGTAAAGAAGGTAAATACTTAACAATTACATATTAAAAAGATAGGTAACAATGCAACAGTACCTATTTTTATAAATTTTATGATTGAATATGTAGCATTTAAATAAGACCAATTCATAAGACGCAAAGTTGCACCATTAAAATCACCGTCCAAACATATGGTGATACTGAAGCTATTTCATTGATCGCCAAGTCGGTGTCAAATATTTGTGGCTGTTAAGGTACGTATAGGTAGATAGAACTGCAGTTTCAATCGCCTTAATCGTAAGGTCTCTAACGTCGTCGATTAATAAGGTGATGCGGCTTTCCGTCGCTATTATGCTTCGATTTTATTGAATTCAAATCTACGTTTAATCTGAAACGTATAGAGTGCAGTTATCGGCATGTTAAAGCAACTGTCACTTTCTAACGCCGCTTGATAGAAAGTGACAGACGCTGCGATTATCACGCTATCGTAGATAACTGCGACCATTATATCAGTACTGTTTCAAATCGCAAAATGTCCTTATCAGTAGCCTTGAGCTCCACGCTGCCGATGAGTTACATTTGCAATACAACAGGTGGGTGTTACATCAGCAAATAGCATTGTTTACCAGACGCGGTTACTCAATACTGGTGGAAGTACATTTGCATTTATTTACATGTCTGTCACCTGAAGCTTTTACAGTTGAAAACAATATAGTGTTCCGTTAGTTAAGTGTCTGTTTTCATTAAGTTTCAACAATGAAATTCCTGTAGGTAAAATCAATTTCTCTGATATTATATTACAAAGGTTAGGAACCACTCTGCCCTAGAACCATCTCCACGTTTCCGTGGTGAGTTGCCGTTAAGCATAGTTACTGGCAGTTTGGCATAAAATGTATTTTCTTAGCCATAGAATACTTAAGTGAATTGTTTTTATTAAGATAACCTTTTGGGACTTCAGTTAAAATTTATCAACACAAGTTACAAATTATTCTGACCCATATGAACTTTCATCACAATCCCACAGCATCACTCTACGCCTGAATAGGCGGTCCTTCACCGCGAGCTGATTATTTAATTGACCGTTCGCCCCCTGAAGGGCAGCGCTTCGTGACACGTCGCGATAGCCCAATAAAGTGCATCGACAATTGTTACTTTATTAGTAATCAAGGGCCGTAAAAAGGGCTTATCGTTGTAGCCGTATTGTTTCAAGAGCTTATTGTTTAACGATGTATGTTTACTCTGTAATTAAATGGAAACTGAAATATGGGGAAATGTATTGACTATTTTAAAATAGTGAACAACAAGAGAACAGACTGGACTAATAATAGGTACATAGAAAGCTTTGTGAACTATACTAACTAACTGGGCTGGGTCATGCCAAATGTGAATGTGACAGTACACGTTAAAGAGAGAGAAAAGCGTGACAAGCGAGGAGGAAGTTCCAAAAACTCGATATTTCGTGTGACGTAATGGATGCGTGTGTGTGTGATATTACTAGTAGGTACAGAGATATGCTACTATTAAATGCAATGTGCCATTACATCTCAACTCATAACTTTCTCCAAATAGGCCTATCTCGGCACATCTCGCCATATGAAACATAATTCTTTTATCATGTCACAGTCGTATTAGGTTACAAACGAGCGCGGGTCATAAGTCAACGGTCCGAGCATGTTTGAAGTGAGCTATCTTGTTTGATAAATGGTCTTCCGTGTACAGTTCCAACGTGTTCGGTTACTGTAACTTTAGCATCCCCGTGTTGCTTACAGATAGGTACTTTAAGAGCACGTGGTAAGAACCATTTTCATTTGGCTAGCTCGTATAATACGGCGGCCTATGTTTAGTTGTAAAATACTGTAGCGAACTGGTCGGGTCTAAACAGAGTTATACAGGAACGATGTTACAGTACTAACAGTGTTTTATGTTGTATGTGGATTTGCTTGTTTTATGGCTACATTACAAAATAATGGCGCTAATTTAGATATACATATAGTTTAAGCAGACACTTTGCTAAAGGAGTCTTTATTAAGTTTTCTATCTTTTTACCTCGTGATAACTTTAAGTAGTGTGCATTGCTGATGCTTATTTTGTTGTTAAGCACGAGTATTGCAAGTTAAACTCTTCCACTCAACATTTGAGCGGCAAAAAGACGTAAGTACAGACTAAAAAAGACTAAAAATAGTTCGAAGAACAATAGAAGTCGAATCGTTTTAGTTACGAGTTTAAATCTTTTACGTTGCTCATATATTTATAAGTCCACTACGTCCTTTTGCGAGCTTTACTTACACAGGTTGGGCCAACCTCCGCGAATCTATAGGACGCAGCTTTGTGGTTGTCCGAGATCTAAATAAGGCTTGCTGCCTCTGAGGCATAACTGCGCCCTGTAGATTTGCCATGGTGGACCCTACACCTGAATAGGACTTAAGAGAAAATATGAGCTGGCGTTCTGGTCACAACATTTTAGACACGAAGTTTTTTCGAATGTCGTCTCATCTAAAATCTTTTTTTCAGTGAAGTAATCAAAAGGTTAAGTTCAGTCAGATTTCCTCTTAACTTGAAGTACCGCAAGTCTTGCATATGCGGTGTTTCGAAGGCTTTAATTTAGGCAATTGCCGCCATACGTTGCGTACATCGTCACGTTGTACATGAATTTTATTGATTTTCCATATATCTATTTATTTAAACTTTATTCCACGATACTAAAGAGGACAAAATGGTTGACCTAATACACTGTGACGCTATCGCAGCGTACGGCACCAACCAAACACCAATACCTCACAACAATATAATTAATGTTCGGATGTATTACCAGCTCGCACGTTGACGTCGCGGGAGTGGATAGAGCCAACGGGATTGCGCGCGAGGCACGCGTAGACCTGCGCGTGCACTTCCTGACGGTAGTCCTCGGCGCGGAACGGCGGGAACACCAGGTTGCCGTTCGGTAGGACCTGAGGAGTAGGAGGACAATGGTGAGTAACATACAGTAGTTCTATTACGTACAGACCGCCTCTCAATGTATCAAAATTGCATGGACACATACAGTAGGGTTCAAAAGTGCATGAACAAGTTATGAATGAAATCATTCATAAATTGTCCATACAAATTTGTTCCTGATGGTACATGAGGGCGAGGATAAGCAGAAAGTAAGTTTTGAGCGAGTAGTTATGGGCATATTACATAAACAACGTTTAGGTTGGTTAATTCTCGTAGCAACCGCAAGCCGGCAGATGTTGTTCCATGGGAAACTGTAAAATAATATACGGACAGACGGAACGGACTTATCCGAAGATTCTTGATGACCCGTGGTGGTCAAAAATAAAATGGCAGAACTATACTACACAACACAAATGAACGCCACTCTGCCCTATCCTGCGCCACCTCACGCCAGTCAGGTATTCAGAGGGCAGACAGGTTTTTTAGGGCTTCGTCACTACAGCGGTATCTGGGGCGCCCAGGCGGACGTTTTCAACCCGGGTGCCCCACATACGCTCTTCTCACAGTACGATTCTCTTCCATCCTCTCCAGGTGACCGAGCCCCATAACAGAACTATAATTGTATTAAACTCTATTCTTGGCTAGACAAATCCAATCGATCTGTCTCTGTTTCTTGTATATTTATAGGCAGGGAACATCCCCGATAGCGAAAGTAGCATTACATATGTGAGTTTCAGTTGTCAGTTTAGTTATTGAATGATGGTTCAATTTTGATAAATAGCGAAACTTTCCTTTTTTCGAGTCTTCTCGACTAATTTATAATTAATTGTTGTATGCCGCTATCTTTAATGTTTTTTCCTCAAGTTGTATGTTTTAGAGTATTCAATCTCATTTAAGGCCAAAAAAAACTAGTAGTTACCACCAAAATGTTATTGGAATTCAATACTAATAAAAACAATATAAATATAGCGTGCTTTAATAAATAATTATGTCTCAATTAGTGAGTCAGTAAACTGCTTAAAAGTTATCAAAAATATTAAAACAGTTTTACCGGTATTTAAAGCAGTTTACTGAATTACTAATTGACATATAATTATTTAATAAAGCACGCTATATTTATACTGTTTTTATTACTATTGAATTCTTACAACATTTTGGTGGTAACACTAAACCGAGTTGGTAGTAACTAGTGGGATTTTTTTCCCAGTACTTACCAGTGGTAAAAGATGGGGAAAAATTCCCTGGTAACAACTTGGTGGTAACTGGTAATTAATGGGAATAACCCAAAAAAATGAAGTACCTACATAGTTTCGGCTCGCGAATTCGTATGCGCAGAATAATTCGTATTTCCATATACATATGGCAAATTCAACCCCACTATTCACACCCTTAAGGGATTATTTAAATCCTTCCATTTTCTTGACAATTTTACCGCATTATAATCAAAAATAGTCCTATAGTCAACTGAAATAGTTATAATCTAAGTTGAGACTTCCAGAAATACCTACACTAAAAGTATTAAGAAAAGCTGCTGGCGTTAGGAAATACAAGTCCAAATGGAGTTCTCACGTTCCGGACTCATATTGGGTCAGCTATTATTAGCGAATGCTTGCCGTTTCGCTTCCTCGGAACGTCGGTGTGCTTTATTGACCGAACATGTGTTAAACTTGGAGATTAATTTCCGTGGCGAGTTCGCGTATGAGTATGATTGTTCAAAGTTGACATATAACATTAATGATCATAAAATAGCACACATACATACATAGTTTCAATGATTTCGGGCGATAGGCCACCCCAAACAAGGTTTACCTATCTAAGCGTAGAATCGCGCACATAAATGTTAGAAATACATTTACATATACCCAGAAGATGTATAAAATGGACGAGCTACGAGCAGTTTCTGCTGTAAAATCACTGGAATTCAACTCCGCTTGAAGGCTCTTATAGGTCTAAGATCAAAGGTCTACGTCTCACCTGTCGTAAGCCTGGCACCTCGCCCACAGCGGTACCATCAGATCGGACCCAGATAACGTCAGGAGTAAGGGGATCCTTGAGCCGCACACTCCACTACGGCTCCAGGCGTTTTAGTCCACTCACTTCGACGGATCTTATAGGTCTTTGTCTCACCTGGCAAAAGCGTGGTACGTCGCGTACAGCATGTCTGTGAAGTTGGCATATCAAAGTCTAGCAGATCACGTTTTTATTGGAGTTCTATTAGCATGCACCATAGTTCTAGAGTTCCTGATACTTTATATCAATAGTTCTAGCGTTTTTATCATAAAAACCAATACTATGGATTTTTAACAAATGATATGCTAACTTCACACACTAGCATATCATTTAGTTACAAATGGAATAAAAAAAATTGTATTGCCTTGTCACGTGATAACAAAGAGTTCCTACCACAAAAAAGACATCTCTGAGACCATTCATTACAATTATTAATTATTTTTAAATACAATGATATGCTAACTTCACACGTGTTATGCTGATGTAATTTAACAAGGCACAGACATATTTTTGGTTTCAAACGATAGCTCTTGCTCTATTGTTCGTAGAACTCAGGAGTTCTTGGAGTTCTCGGTCCTAAATCAAACGAGCGAGCAAGAAAAAACTTAAGTTTAATAATATTCAATTTTAACAAAATTCATATGAAATATAGAAAAATATTTTTAAAAGTTCTAGGTATTATTTGCGTATTTATTTATAGCTGAGTGTCTAATTAAAAAAAACAAAAGGATTACCCGGCCCCTGTCTCACATTTATGGTTAAAAAATTATTATCTTTGAAATTTGGATTTTTTCAAAATAGAGACATGATATGCTGAAACATTTTTAGCAGCATTAGGCTTGATTTTGGTCTCTATTGATAAACGTGCGTCTGAATTGTATAAAACAGAGGAGTTCTAGGCAATTGATAAAGTTTAAATATTAAATAAATAAAATAGTTTGAAATTTCGATTTCGTCAATATTCAGGTATGATCTGCCGAAATATTTTCAGAAGATTTAGGCATGAATTTGGTCTTGAATGATAGCTGTTAGTCAGTAGTATATGAAACAGCGGAGTTCTAGGCAATCGATACACCATAAAAGTGAAATAAAATTTTTTGTTTGAAATTTCGATATCGTCAATATTCAGGTGTGATCTGCTGAAAGATTTTCAGGAGATATAGGCTTGAATTTGGTTTTCAGTGATAGCTATTAGTCAGTAGTATAAAAAACAGCGGAGTTCTAGGCAATCAATACACTATAAAAGTAAAATAAAAATTTGATATAAAGAAACTATTGATATAAAGTATGAGGAACTCTAGAACTATGGTGCATGCTAATAGAACTCCAATAAAAACGTGATCTGCTAGACTTTGATATGCCAACTTCACAGACATGCGTACAGCGGTATCATGGACCCAAATGACATCAGGAGTAGGGGAACTGCGAGCCGCAGAATACAACACGGCGCCGGCCGTTTTAATCCACTCGGTTCGACGGATCTTATAGGTCTAGAACTAGACGACTACGTGGTCACACCTGTCGCGAGTCAGGCACGTCACCCACAGCGGTATCATCAGATCGGACCCAGATGACGTCAGGAGAAGGGGAGCCGCGAGCCGCACACTTCACTACGGCGCCGGTCGTGTTGCTGAAGTCCACTCGGTTCTATGGCTCATATAGCTCTAAGACTAGTTGTCTATGTCTCACCTGTCGCAAGTCAGTCACGTCGCCCACAGCGGTACCATGAGATCGAACCCAGACGACGACGTTAGGAGTAGGGGATCCTCGAGCTGCACACTCCACTACGATGCCGGTCGTTTTAGTTCACTCCATGTTCACTCAGTTCGAAGGTTCTTAAAGGTCCAGAACTTGACGTCTACATATACTTGGTCTCACCTGTCGTAAGCCAGGCACGTCGCCCACAGCGGTACCATCAGATCGGACCCAGATGACGTCAGGAGTAGGGGATCCACGGGCCGCACACTCCACTACGGCGCCGGTCGTATTGCTGAAGTCCACTCGGTTCGGGGGTTCTTTCATAAAGATCGGACCTATCGTTTCATCCTCGGCTAGCACTGATCCTGTAAAAAAAAGATTAGTTAAAGCACATGAATTTCTGCAAGTGTTTTATATAGGAAGCTACATTAAAGTGTGGTACGCGAGCTCATAAATGCTACAACTCTGAACGTAGGTTTATTCTAGTTATGAAATAGGAAGTTTTGTGGTAGAATTCTCGTACAGAAAACATTCTGCAGCCTCTTCACTTCTTTTGTTCAAAGTAAACTATGCTAGTAGGACGCTATGACGCTAAGTTCAACTCAGGAATCCCTTTCAAAGTTAGATGTACTGAGACTAACTGCCGTCCTCGTAAAAATGCTGCCGAGCATAAATGCACACAAAGCTTGTTTCTGCGCGTAGTCAAACGACCCATTGAGTAGCGAGACAAGAGTTTTTAGCTCGGTTATTTAGCTAGAAGTAAAACGGCGTAAAAGTCTATAAAAAACATACATTGTTACAGCGTTTCCTTCACATTGTAGCCACAGCCCATCAGCACCCTTTGCACTAGTTACAGCATCTCGACCTACTTTGTAATGAAGCGGGGGAATTTTACAACAGAGTTATGGTGGATTGTTTGCTTTGGTCCGTGGAGAAATTTAATGAATCTAACTAAGCACGTTAAGCCGCATGAAGTCTGCAGCGGAAATGATGACGCGCGTGGTAAATAAGTATAGATATAATAAGATGTCTATTTGAATCTATATTAGAGTAGGTAAGGACAATGTGGATAAGACCGGCATATACATTTTAATGCAGGGAATACCGCCATAGAACATAGAACAAAGATTCTCTTGTTTGTGTACGTACTTACTTCGCTTAGACACAGTCAGAAAGGAAGAGCTTCACTCTTGCTCTACCGACCTGTAAGTGGATTATATGCACAGACGCAAGAGCAAAAAGTAACGAAAGAGATTCAGTCTTCCCTTATATACAGTCTTCACCACATTGACCATACTTTATTTTTTAGCACTAAGCAGAGGTAAGAGAATCCGCAAATACACCTATTTAGGGTCAGTTGCAATATCCCTTATATCTCCGCTAAAACATTTACAAAATTTTATTGTATGGTAAATTTCATAGGTCACTGCCGAGTGGCGTTGATCAGACCGCCAATTATAGTTGGTGCAACTTGCCCTTAGTGATGTCAGGTTGGGACCATTTTGAGAAAAGTGCTTTACCATTAGAAAAGAGCACCACCGGCAGTGAATTCCTGATATACCTCAAACTGAATCTATTCTTTGATACACAGACCACTACCAAAGCAGTTTTTAGTGCCTAGACAGTACGGTCACGTCTGAAAATATCGATACGAAAAAAGTGAGTATACATACACTACCTTAATATATGGGAAATAAAGTCGTGTATACATATTTTTGGCACTATTTTCGTACCGTTATATTCAGACGTGACTGTGCTTATACGCCTCACTAGAAACTGTGTTCCAAAAAATAGTTACAACGATGCGCCAAAAAATAATACATAGTATCGCTTTGAATTAGAGCCGTTTTCAGAACAATATACTATTCTAAGTTTAATATGGAGAGCTTGTGAGATGTGTGACATACTAGGACAATTACTCACAGCCATTAAGTCGTCTTCGTTAACGTTTTATTCATGTTTCCGGATCTAATTGGCCGTGTGGTGAGATCGGAGCAAAACAACCGTAGTAATTAGAGACAGCTCTTGTATTGTATTTATGTCCGTTTGAAATAGAAGAGATAAGTTAGATATCTCTTAAGATAAGTTACTTTCAGTATAAGGGTTCTAAGTATAGAAAGCTTCATCGAAGTTTCTGTAAGTCGAAAAAGTTCAATTTTATTACTTTCGCACCGCGTGTTGCTCATAAAGACGATGCGTGTTCATGAAGAAGCTTAAGTCTCTTCTCAATTTTCTAGTCTATAGTTCCAAAAAATTTAAAAAATTACTTGTAAGTATCAGTGATTTGCAAGTTTACGACTTATGTGTATAATCCATATTCATATAGTTTTCTTCACCATATGTCGTGCTGTTCTAATTCCATGAGTCAGGTCGTGAACCTAAATGGGGCATTTGGTAGAGCCGTTAGAACAATGTAACGGCTTATTCTATATTAGGCCGATTGCCTCGACCGCGTTAATCCGGTTAACTAATTAGGGAAAAGTTTTATTGTGTGTTTATTTGATTCTTCGCACTATACGCCCAAGTTATAGTTATTATATCTATCTGTCTCAATCGGCGCGATATTTGAACTCATTTTTAAGAGGAAATGAACGTTAGTCAATATATTTTGTGACTTGGCTTTAGATGTTGATGAAGTGTTTCTTTATTCCTCAGTTCAGTAATTAGTGTATGCTTTAACTTTAAATAGGCAGTTGATCACGTGTAACGAAACGATGAATAATTAGGTAACTCTGACCAAATTCTTCAAGCAAGCTTTTCTATTTATATTCAAGCTTAATTAATCAGTATTGTTAGCATAACTAATCCCTTCAAATATCCCTCCCTCCACTCGAGGACAAAAAATAGCAACAAAGGGAACAAAAAGCGCGGGTGTGCGCCTGGGCACTTGGGCATCCCGACAGATGCTCGCGCTGCACGCTTCTGATTGGCCGCCGCGGACAGATGTTCACGTACGAGAGCTATGGACCGATCGGAAATGATTTACACACTTGCTTAGTGAGATTGAATCAGATCTGGTTCTGGTGAGTGGTAGGACTATTTAATTATAGCTTTATCGTGGTTTTTGCATAATATAATAGGGCATCTTACTAATTCTGTATCTTAAAATACTTTTCTACAAGTAAGTAATAGTACATTTCGATGCTAGTGCGGAAAGTATGTCATTACTTCACGAGTACCGAGATATCTTGCCACTTATGCCTGCCACTTTTTTCTTGTTTTAGTTATAAAATTATGAGTGAAAATCGTGTAAAATTAAATCAATATAAGTAAAACAAGATGAGGGCATAAGAAAATTAACATTCATGAATTAATTTAATACATACAAACAATAAAGGATAAAAAAAGTTTAAAATGAAAACAAACTTAATTTATTTCATTAAGCTGGTTTTATTTTTAGCTTATGTAATTAAGTATTTGATTATGAATGAATTATTCGTCCTCAAGTTAAGCAAATTGTTTGAATATCTTATCAAGCACCCTGAAATCTACCTTATCAGTGAAATAGTATTGCGATAGCATCCGGTGCATAACGACATTGTTATCAAGGCACACTGCCGTTCACAGCGATAGCCTATGTACATATATTGATTGACCTAGCCCAATCTGAAACACATCCGTCCGTCTAAGTTTATTTATTTATTTATACTTTATTGCACATAAAATATTAAGTACAATACAAATGGAGGACTTAATGCCTTGAGGCATTCTCTACCAGTCAACCACTGGGTCAAAAAGAGACTTTTGTTAGATGCAGGCTTTGTACTTGAGACTAAGATAATAATTGATTGAGAGTTTAATATTAACATTCGAATACAAAAAGCGAATCTTTCCTTTGATAAGAGTATAGTTATCAGTTATTCAAAGGTGTATGCTGTGAAGCCCCCAACCCGCATTGGGCTAGCGTGGGGACTATAGCCTAAGCCCTCTCGCGCATGAGAGAAGGCCTGTGCCCAGCAGTGGAACGTATATAGCCTGAATTAATATTTATAGTTATCAGTTATCACAAAACAAAAACTCTATTTAAGAAAAAAAAAACAGTTTTAACTTTTCTTACTCTACTTAGAACTACCTACTAAGATCTGATGGTAAGATCTGATAATCAAAAATATCCACGAGGAATCAAAGAACGTCCCTCATCAAAACATGTAAATCAAATACAGAAAACAGAAACGTAGTCAGCTACGATCAGATCTTTACCAATATACAGGTTATTTACAGATAGAAAAAGAGAAATAAAACGCTTTGCATAATCATGTTTTTTTCTATATTAGTGATTTGGCCAAGTTACCTAAAAGATTAAAAAAACAAACTTCGTTCTGCCAGTATTAGGTAAACTGTAATGGGCAATCTTTGAAAACAATGTGTTCAGCAGGTAGACACAGCCAAGTACCTTTGTTCATATATCGACCGCATCACGGCATTCAAGCCCTAAGCTTGTGGTTGAATGGATATGAATGAGCAAGTACTTATTGTAAGTTAAACACAGGGGATACCTTAGAAATAGGTATACCAGCAAAGAACCGTGATGAAACAACGAATACTCAACTTACTTAAGAATAGAAAGAACAAGATATATGTATTAAGACTATTTAAAGTCATTTAAAGCTTGGGTCTGTGAAACTAGTTTTGGGTTTTACATTTATCTTTCGACCTAACTTCCATGTTTGACTGAGTATGGCTACAAGAAAACTACAAGCCTATTATTGTTATTATAAGTTAGGTCATACTTTTAAGTCTATAAATAATAAAGATGTGTGAAGCCTGACAGAAGTGGCAGGTCTGATTATTGTAATTATGTAATTAGCATTAAAACAATGGGCGATAAGGATGCGCTAAACAATGGTAGGTAGGTGTAATAATTGGCAAGTCGATAGTATAACCCGATTAGTATTCGGCTACTGGATATTGGCTGTAATGTGTTTTGAGAATTCTAATTCTTCTTTTGTACATATTTAATACTTAATCATTCCTAATAAACTAATAACAATCATAAAACGTTTGAGAAAAAATTTGGAGTATATTTTCGACATTTCACTGATATATACCTGTATTTTTTCTGCTTTGCGTGTTTTAAGTTGGGTGTCCTCTTCGTCTTTTTTGTTTTCGACGACATTAATGAAAGTTACTGCAATTTGGTTTAAACATATTTAACAAATTAAAACTACGTTTTTTTCTCCAGCCGCTGATAATGTAACATCAAAATTTAGCAGCTCTAACTATGACTCTTGTTTAATGTAAAATGTTGTCATTGTTTAAAAACTGAAGATAAATACTTATTTTACAGGATTTGTGGTTTACGTTTCATTATTTTATTAGTGCCATGTTCATTATAGGGATGTTTACCATATGTCAACAATATTTTTTGAAGAAGTAAAGTAAGCAATGATTTAGGTCCCTACATCATTCATTTAAAAAGAACAGAAGACAGTTTTTAATCTTCAATAGAGTTAAACTTCAACAGACTTGATATGTATAAATAAAATATCATTATTTTATCTATGAAGATTGATTTTTGACATGATTTTTCTACAAAACTCCATACATAAGTATATTATATTGTTCACTTCTGCTCTATAGAGCGAACCCAGAACGACCATAAAATAGTATAGACCACAAAATACTTATTAAATCCAAAGTTCGGTAGTCTAACTTTGTATTCGTCGCAATTTAACACCCCGCATTATGAAAGACGCGAGACGGTTAAGTTCGTCGCATCGCATACGCCGAAGTTCGCGTTGAACTTCTCCATTGAGACCGAGCGTACTACGCCAACTCGGCCGTAATATGCATATCTTCCGCGTACTAGAATTCACTTATGCATTATTCATCACTGACATAGAATTTACACGCCGTTGTTTAAGATTTGGTTGTTACGTAACTGTTAAAGTCAAAGAAGCGGTAGGTATTAATAATTCACAAAACTAAAGAGCTTTTACTCGTAGATTCAATTCGTTTATAATTCTCTTTTCGCTTGTCTTCTTCGGTTGGGTATTTCATTGTAAAAAGGTAGAGTGAATTTTAACGGTTAATAAATTTAAAGTACATTGATTGATTGATATATCAGCAATTTCAATTAAAATTTTAACAGAACATTTCTAAGTCGTACGTATGGAGCTGACGGCATTTGATTTGCATAAGGCAGTCTTAAGTAAACTTGTGAACAAATATTACTTATACATTAGCTACATGCTATATGTAAACCTTTAAAATCAGAATTTTATTTAGATACACAAACTATTAGACATATGAACGTAATATTAACGAAGACTTTAATTTAACGATTTCTGTATATTAGATTAAAACAAGTAACGCACCAAAATATAGATTGGACACCTTAGTTTATTTTAGATGCAATAGAATTATATAATGTTATGTATATCACAATAAAGAAATGCCAGTAGATATTAGTAGTGTAGTAACGTCAGCAGCAGGAACAGGTAACTGATATGTTTGGATTCCGGCGAACAAAGCACGCGTCGCGTCGCGTGGTGACGCGCGTGCTCGGGATTCCAAGCACAGCTGCTTAATGAAGAAAGCGTAATGGGATTTTTAGATGGTTATGAAAATTATTTTTAACAGACTTGACTGACTGTCTACTTTAAACATTGTTGGTACCTACTGCCTATTTGAATTATACAATGTTATAGTACAATAAAGACATGCCAGTGGAAATTTATAGTGTCGTTATATCAACGTCAACGTAACGGGACAACTGGATAATTATGGAGATTATTTTTAACAGACATAACTGACTCTGACTGTTTACTTTAAATACTGTAGGCCCTGCCTACTTGCACGACTGTTTAACAGACAGCAAAACTAGCTTTTAAAGACTGTTATTGCAAGACTGTTTTAATACTAGACAGATTTCAATGACGCTGACGACATGTTCCTATTTCCCGGCAATTGTTTGAAGTTTTGAAAATATATACAAGTATAGGTAGGTAATGATAGAGTCAGCAGGGTGAGAACATTTACATTTACAGTGGAGATAGTTTCTACCACACATTGCTTTATATTAATATTTTTTTTTCCTGTCACATAAAACTAGTAATTTTGATAGAATACCACACCTTTCTATCATTTTCCTAAATAAGGTAGTATTTAATCCTCTAAATAATTGAGATTGTTCACATTAAGATAAAACAGTCTAACTGATCTTATTAATACTCTAAAAGGATTCATAATACTCACTAATAGAAACCCAAAAAAGTAAACAGCAATGGGAGTCCGTTAATAAACAGCGTAATTAGATGATCACGTTAATAGATATAGTCCTAATTAGAGTCATCTCGCGCACGTGCGTATTGCGTACACGCATCGTAAATGTCGAGGTCGTTAACCCGCTTCTGAATCTTATCGCGAGATCTTGCATCACTGGTGCTTTCTGATAACAGAGGTATGTAGTCTAAGGCCTTTACGTGGTACCCACGCAAGACCCAGCCGTTTAAGTCGGACCAAGTTAACTTATGCACAGAATTTGCAATGACAGAGTTCTATTTTAATTTTTCTATGATAATACTAAATGGTCCAAAAAGACTTGGACAACGAATTATTAGGAATATCTACATCATCATCAACACTCATTCAACTGAAACAAAACGTATTATATTCAAAATATAAGTACTCCATTAGCTTTGATATACAAACGCAACGTTTGTTAAAATAATGAACAATATACCGCAGAAAAAAATGACAACGTATTTTTGGTCCACCCATGTATGACGCTTAGAATGACATGGCTACGCTTTGTCACATAAGTCGGTGCAGAGTTAGATTAGACTGACTCTAGATTCAAACATTATGAATTTTAAAATAAAGGCAGCTATTTGTATCTCATCTAGATAAATTAAATATTATCCATATGGGCCATATTATTATGTTAATAACTTTTGATGAGATGCGTTTTTTATGAGAACGTGGTGTAGGACGTAGGACCTCACCATAACACGTACGTAACATTATCATAGTTTATATAAAGTGACCTTACGCACAGTACGTTTTATTACTAATTCCTAGTGAAAGGAAAATGCCCTTTCCTTTTCAATACATATACTTTGTGCACCATTCACGATAAATGTGTAAATAATACCGATTAAAATTAAAATAGATACCCCATGCCGTCATGTTTATCATCTTTCATCCTCTACTGATCCAAATCTCGAATATTTCTGATCACTTAGAATACTTAGATCAACTTGACTAATGGGCGGCCATTGACTACATTTCGGGAGACACTGGACAAGGAAGAATCTACCGGTCTATTCCCAAGGGATAAGAAATGATATTCTGAAATTAACCGGAGAACAGAGATTACGGTACCGTAAAATGTGCCGTAGATTAGACCATATGGTTCCACCATAGTATCCAAACCACAACGCTTTATTTCACCTTGTACCGATCTATCGCCCACATCTAGATAAATTATATGCGCTCCGATTTCACACGGCAACGCACCTACCTCTCCATTACATAACATCTGAGCATCGTGCGTGGACATTGTGAGCAATGTGGGTGAGCACTGCCTTATATTCAAAACGACGTAAAAATACAATTTGAAATTCCACATAAGACTTTTCATATTAGCAATGAAGTTTATCCTCGCCGCCCGCGTATATTGAAAAATTGCTGCTAAATTAGTTTATTTGTCGCTTTGTATTGAGCGATTGCAGCTGTCTGTGATTTAGCCGCTTAGGATGATATGATGTTAGGGATTTGCTTTAAATCGAAATATTGTATAAATAAAGTAAATAAAGAAAACAAGGGTAGCCAGATCGAAATACATGCTTTATAAAAGCTTTTGGGATCCAGGAAGGTATAAAAGGTCAATGGATAATACCAACCAGGCAACCAAAGCCATCAAGTGCGGATAACCAGGACCAGAGTGGTCCAGGACCACTCGATCAAGAGTTCAAGAGTGAAAAGACAAAGCTGAGAGAGATAATGTTTTAATTTCACCCATACTCCATAGGTTTAGTTTCTTTAGGCTCGTTTAGGAATAGGTACCCATCTAAAAACATAACTTAACAATCTTTTTAGGGTTCCGTAGCCAAATGGCATAAAACGGAACCCTTATAGTTTCGCCATGTCCGTCTGTCTGTCTGTCTGTCTGTCTGTCTGTCTGTCTGTCTGTCCGAGGCTTTGCTCCGTGGTCGTTAGTGCTAGAAAGCTGAAATTTGGCATGGATATATAAATCAATAAAGCCGACAAAGTCGTACAATAAAATCTAAAAATTTAATTTTTTTTAGGGTACCTCCCCTACACGTAAAGTGGGGGTGAATTTTTTTTTTTCGCTTCAACCCTAGAGTGTGGGGTATCGTTGGAAAGGTCTTTCAAAACTAATAGGGGTTTTCAAGAAACATTTTTTGATAAAGTGAATATATTCGGAAATAATCGCTCCGGAAGAAAAAAAAAATGTGTCCCCCCCCCTCTAACTTTTGAACCATAGGTCCAAAAAATATGAAAAAAATCGTGGAAGTAGAGCTTAAGAAAGACATTAAATGAAAACTATAGCGGACATGATCAGTTTAGCTGTTTTTGAGTTATCGCAAAAAGTTTTCCCTTCATAGTAAAAAGACTTACTTTAATTAGGTACTGATTATGCAAATTTGCCTATTTGTTTAACTCGGGTGAAAGGTACCGTTTCATCCCTTGGTTAACAATTTACTATACTTTAAGCTCCAGTTTAGCTTATTGTGACGGAAGAGTAACTACGGAACCCTACACTGAGCGTGGCCCGACATGCTCTTGGCCGGTTATGGTTTTCCTATTTTGGTTCATAAACTTACTGCGACATGTTACATTTCTAAATAAACAAACCTATTCATTTAAGTACTAATACAATTAAAAGTACTAACAGAAACTTTATGAATCGATAATAATGATAATGACTTACTCATTTATTTTCATTATTTCAAGCTCACATTGCATTGTCACAAGCATCAGAATTATACAAGTAACTGAAAGAGATAGAGTGCATTGCTTCACGCTATCTCTGCACTAGGCAAGTAGGCACGTGCAGAGGGCAGTGCTCTATCTTAGCTTGGCTTAAGTTTTCGTTTTTCAGCGTCGAGACACTCGAGACTCGAGAAACAAGGTTACTTAATGTTATTAAAATAACAAATGCAAGACAGAATGCCGATACCAACTTTAAACGTTGAAAAAGTTTATAATTATTAGAAAAAATGCCACACAGCTTATCTGCTTGAATGCTTTTGGTGAGCATAAATAATTATCACCTACTTCAAAAATCTTTATATCTTCAACATTCATTCGCAATACCTAGTATATATTTACAAAGTTATAAACCGACTTGTTATAAGTGCAATAGTACATGGACGTTAGATGTTACAAATAGGTGTTCGTAAGTGTTCATAGTAATAGCAATTCATTAAAGTTTGAGTCATTTGATTCATTTGTAACGCTCGAAGCAATGTGCACTATGTCAATATTCCACTAGGCAAACACGGAGAGAATACTCCGAAGTATGTTCGGACTTAATCCCTTCTTCCCCTGACAAAGTTCGGAATGGACAGCCATTCATGAACCAGTTCTCGTCCTTGCATTTAATAGACCAAATTAAACAGCAGTTATACTTTTAATCCGATCTTATAGCATCAATGCTATAAGTAAGTTGGACTCAAATACAAGAGAGGAATAACTTCAGTACCGAAATTCTAAGTTTTTAACTGTCTCAATTTTGAAATAATTATGCGTTTGTTTATTTTGGTTTAAAGTGTCCGTTCGGTGTTATTTGATTATGTAAAATAATGTACTTGCTATTGCTACAACTTCAAATCTATACTTGAAATACCTTCTAACGTAGTATTCCAACGCGTTAGTAGGAACGATAGTACTATATATATCCAATTCAACGAAATTTGTCTATTGGTAAATACAAACTGGGTGGTAGCATCCAGTTTGATATAGCACTCTGATGTGTATTCCATTTTAACCTGCATTAGTTTAAAGCCGCTAAGAAAAACAAACGCCCAGTTTCAAACAACAATAAACATGGTTGCTATTTTGGTTTCTTTCGCCCCATTTGTTTGTGACGAAATGTAAACAATCAAACAAAAAAGGGACGAGTTTTCTCGATTGCTTATCCGTTTATTGATATGGATATGGATTTGACGACCGGTCTAGCCTAGTGGGTAGTGACCCTGCCTATGAAGCCGATGGTCTCGGGTTCAAATCCTGGTAAGGGCATTTATTCGTGTGATGAGCATGGATATTTGTTCCTGAGTCATGGGTGTTTTCTATGTATTTAAGTATTTATAAATATTTACATATAACATATATCGTTGTCTAAGTACCCTCAACACAAGCCTTATTGAGCTTACTGTGGGACTTAGTCAATTTGTGTAATAATGTCCTATAATATTTATTTATTATTTATTTATTTATATGGATAGCTTACAAAGTCAGCTCTTTTATCAACCGATAAGCGAAATAATATACTTAGTAAATATTGCTGCTGTTTTTATTTACATAAAATGTAATTAAATTTTTTACAATTACAACATTTACGACATGAATCTCCACAAGTTATGTACTTAATTATTATGTTGTTATGATATGGTTAGTGATTATGTTGTTATGATAACGACAGCATAATTAACCAAGGTAACCAAGCAAAATAACCTACTGATTAATCTAGTCTCTAAAGGTTACGATTACGCAGTCTCAACTTATCGAGAAATTATTTAGGTAAACGTAAACTAATTAAGATATTGGCACTTGCACTTGGAAATTGATTAGAAAAATAACTAAGTAAGTAGTTTTGCGACATTATACAATTTTAAAATCACGTCACAGGGCGTACGTCGGCTAGGACTGTCTAGGAGATATTTGATCTGATACATTGTTTGCCCTGGCTCGTATATATACCTATGTAGCGAATCTGCAAGTCCGTGACCTCCGCTCAAAGGCCATCGTTCCGAGTGTTTACGATACGGGCCATCTCTACTGCCTACGCGCAGCGTTCGCAAATAAACTGCAAGTGAGGTGAACCATGAACTTGAGAGATGAAATATTTGAGAAAGAGTTCATAACATAGGTACACATGTGCAATTAAATAAATAATTTATCATCATATAACCATGATTTATACCTGTAGCCTTCATTGTTTGAAAAATTGTAAGTTGTCCGCTTTTGTAATGAAATGACAGATTGGTTGATGGCCAACCGAACTGTTTTCTTTATATCTGGGGGCCTAGCCAACATCAACATGACCATCGGACCTACATCGGCAAACGCTAAAAGAAGTCAACATGCATCGGGATGACAGATGCTACGAAAAGTCATGTGACTATTTACATACATTATTTAAGTTACCGTTTTCTATCAACGATTGCCATCTTGGCTAGGTCCTCTGAGACATGAAAACGTAGTTTACACTGGAAACAGGTTACAATTTAGTATAAACTTACAACTCTTACGAGTAATTCTAAGCGTCTTGTTTTGATAAATATACTAACACAATGCCTGTAAGTTTATCAAACGAAAACAATGTGTGGATGTCACCACACCATACAGGGACATCGGGACATGTAGTCTCTCATTTCATGAATTACTCCATTCTCTTTTTCTAATAAATATTAAAATACTAAAAATAATTCTTATAGAGTCACGTAAATCTCCACAGTAGAAATGAGCCGAGCCGGCGTGACGTGCGATCCAGTTCAGTGGCCGGGCTGTAATATCGACCGCTGACGTCACAGGGTGGCTATGGCTACCCCCCAGGCCGGGTTACCACATGCGAATTTTAAAAATCGTCACCAGATCCATGATGTTTACACAAAATTTGTTAAATTACTGACCCGCCGTCGCACGCTCGGCTGTCAAATATGTTAAACTTACAAGACCTTATACTCTGTATCTTTAGGTATTTAGATAAAAGTAAACAAAATCTACCCTCAAATGGCGCCGCGCCTTAAGCCACACATATGGTTAAATAATGTAGGTTAAAGGTAGGTAGGTTTAGGTCAGTCAGTCAGTCGTTCAGTGACAGATCCAGGCGGTTTTGTATTTGGTTGGTTAACCAATAAATGTTATAACTACTCGAAAATGTACAAATTGTTTGTTTACTTTTATTTAAATACTTAGATACAGAGTATAGAGCACGGGTTCTAGAGTTTCTAGACTCCTCTTTGTGGAAAAATACCGTCTTTGTAATGCTAAGTTACTACGAATATCCTTAAATAGTTTTCTTTTTTCATCCCTGAAGCTTTTATTTTTTCATTCCTGACAAGTTATAAATAATCTTGACATGTCAAGTAAATTCTTGACATCTGGTCACCCCCGTCACCGAGCGCCCGTGTTTTCTACGCTCGTACAGCTAGTAGTCAGGTTCCATATTTTCAGCCCACTTGCTCTGGGTTCATTGGATTTTGCATAATTACGAAATGAGAAAGATTTTTCAATTTCAGGCAGTAGTTCACTGCGTTCTTTCTTCATTTTTCTTTTTTGGTTCTTACATAGATGGAGCTTTCTCTAAGCTAAAAGCCAAGCTCTCTGAAGCTAAAATAAACAGCTTGAGGTCAAGACATTTTTGCCTTGTACAAAATAGGATTATTCATACGGTCATAACTCCATTAAATCATATTATACTTATTTCTCTCGGGGAATCCATTGTTTTAAATAGTTATTTTCGCAAGGTCAATTTTACTCAAGCGAACGGAAAATACAAATTCCTTCTTATATGTCTAGTCCTTTTTATCTAAATACATCGAAAATTGAAAATTCGTTAAAATAGGGGCAGGATCGGATCGGAAGTCATAGTTCCGGCGCTCATAAACACCATAAATTAAGCTAAATGAATGGCCATCCTGGTTTTAATAGTTGTTTGTTCAAGCGTAGCGCCATCAACAGTCACAGCCCATCTGTTGGGACATCAACGTGTTATGGCCATAACAACCGTATACTAACTACACAGTATACTAATTTAATGAATTAAATACAAGATTGGCTTTTCATGAAGGGTCTATAACTATATGCAGAGCGATGAATACCAAATATGTAGGTCATGGGCGTATACCGGAATGTGTTAAAAAACGTTGTTCTATAGGATACTGACATTTAATTAACTGAACTTTATGAAAGAGCATTTAATTTCCTCGGGGTTGATCTCAAGTTTTGCTCCGGTTTACCGACACATACAGTATGTTTTTTGTTTGGTGCATTGACATTAACTTTATTTTTATGCATAGTTAATTCCTGATGTGTAAAGTGCATCAATTTAACATGGAAGAGCCTTGTTATTATACCTAAAATGATGTTATTATAAAGTTCTCAAAAATGCTATTATTTGAATGTTTGGCTCTAAGTACCGACAATTTGTTTGGATGTATCTTCTAACTAGTCTGTAAAAACTTACCCATAAGTATCAGCGCCGTGAGGGCCACATGAGCCATCGGCAACGCCATAGCACCGTCACTTCTACACTTCACAACACTTCACTTCAACTCAGGAAAATGCCGGTAACGAAACAAAAACGAAACTGGGGTAGCCGCGGTGCGGCCGGGCGCTGCCCGAATCTGAAACAAACAATATTTGATTAAAATGATTTTCTCGTAACCATTAAGGAATAAATATTATGCAAATTTTTCCTTCGGACAGATATCCGGAATTTTAATCCGTAAAATTATTATCCGAAATCCATAAATCCCGTATTTTAATTTAGATTTGATGACCCTAAAAAGGCATCAATATTGTTGCGAAATGATGATGAAAACAATATCGTGCTAATAGAACCGAAGTGAAATCGATTATTACTTAAATCCGTTAAATCGGTAACTGCTATTTTTTATTTGGAATTTACTACATCCTCTTTGCACATTTGCACCAATACCTACATTCATGTTATGTTTTTTGATTGCATTATAGTTTATAATTATAAAGCATTGAATGCACGATATTAGGAAGACAGAGACAGACCAAGATAAGTTGGCAGCGATTTTGACAGCCTAGACAGTGCACGTGTTATTTTAAACATCAAACTTCTATAAAATTATAACGTTTACTTAAACACTTGCTCAGGCTAGGCTATCAAAATCGCTACCAACTTAGCTTGGTCTGACTCTACCCTTTTTATTTGATTTGCTAATTCCGGAATGTTTCATAGCAGTTTAAGATAGAAGAAATTGCAAAACTTATTACTTAGCTAACTACTCGTAAAAAATTTAAAATGAGAAGACATGCAGCCAAATCAGACATGCCCTGTGAAAAAAGTTTCAACAGATATCCGTTGTCAAAAAATCTTTTTCCACCACTGGCATATTTAGCTATATAACGAATACAAATCCTACCTCCGTCTTTACTTAGCAAAAAGCAGTGTTTTTGGCAGCCTTAATTTCATGGCTGTGTAAGCGGAGACAAGCGTTCCCGCACATTTGGCACTTAAACGCGATATGGATGGCGGTTGCCGGCTGTAGGTACATATTTGCCCGCGAATGTCGTGTTAACAAACGAAGTCAAACTTCTGAGTTATCGACCTTCATGTACAGTCAGCATCAGAATAAAAGAAGAAGAAAAAGGTAAATAAAAATCAGCAGACTAACAATGAGAAATATGCTAGTTAGAGTGTTAGATTGGAGTTAAACTTATGAGCTTCTACCGGTACGATACTTTTTATAGTTGGTATACGGCACACCAGGCTTCTGCTTTCACAAATATTATTAACTTATGATAAGGTGTATTTTTGACAAACAATTCATATTTCCTGGTACTGAATAGTTCGTACATTGGCTTAGTACAAAAGGTTTCCAACCGCGCTTTGAATTTAGAGCTTGGACAGGAAAACAGAAGCGTTTCTCGTTTTAGCGGATAAAACGAGGTACTTCATTATTTATTAACTCCGTTAGCTCAAGCTGAGCTGAGCTAGTCATTTATTTATGCTTTAATCAGCGTTTATTGCGGTCGGAGAAAATTAGAGCACGGGATGAGTTGGATGCTTTAAAAAAACTAATTAGCAATTAGATACTAACTCTATCAAATAAATTCGTATAACCATAAGTTCGATCGAAATTAAATCGATAATACTACAAAGAGTCTTTATCTCATTAATCTCATGATATTATTTGAGGCTCTTTTTAAAACGGTCCTGTAGGCTATAATACCACTCTACACTTAACGTAAATTTCATAAGTATGCTCAGGTATAAGTATTTTATGATTAATTCCACGCCGAATTCTGCTTAGCAGTTCCAGTTTAAACTTGTAAAAGGTACTAAGTAGTTTGCCACGCCTCTACCCAAAATATCTCTACCGCCGCATTAATTAAAAACTAGGCCGTCCAAATGAATATTTCACCGCAGGTACGACTCCATTTCATTACGCTTCGGCTTTGCCCGAACAGATCATTACTTGCCCCTAGAAGGTGCATTTAAAATGACTCGCGTTCACGACTCGTACGTAGGTAGAGTCGGACCCAGCAAACTCTACACAGGGTGCGTAGCCAACGTGCCAATCAATCGTTTACGCTCCGTAGCGAACGAAATGCAACTGTCTCTGTCGCACTAATATGGAAGTAAGATAGTATGATAATAGTATGTATTACTTATTCTGTGGTGATAGAGATGACTACACTACACTACGGAGCGTTAACGATTGGCACATTGGCTAATAAGCACCCAGACAGATTTGCAAACAGTTGCAGTGGCAGTGTGTGGTAGTGCCAGTGCCACCACAGATGCCAAATTTCTATAGGTATATATTGAGACGATTATATTGATACTTCCGCAATTTATAACTTAAAAGTACGTGCATTGTTAAGTTGGACGGACTCTACCTGCTTTAGTTTTTGCTACCGCTTTGGTTGAATTACCTTAAATGAGTAGTTACATCACAATTTTACATGAATATTTGCCCGACTGCGTCAGACGGACGGTAATGTTTTTCGAGCGTATGTATGTATGTATGTCAATTTCTTTGGCACGCCCTATAGCCCAAACGGCTGGACGGTTTCTGACATATGAGGCGTCGTTGAATTCGTCAGAATTATGATAATGACATAGGCTATATACATTTTGGCGCCCGCAAATGGAAAATGGGGGAGAGTTCTTACCATAGCAATATGGGTATCAAATGAAAGCTAGAGAAAGACCATTTCAAAAATATGTACAATCAACCAATTTGATTCCTAGGCCACTATAGAACCATGCCATAATGACTTCTACGACAGTGCTTATTGAGTGATGCGTGTCAAGTATCTAGTAGTTAAAGCGACAAGGTTCTATAGTGGCCTAGGATTCAAATTGTTTAACTGTAAGTAGTCCGGTTTTTTGTTTCGTTATTTCTTATTAGTGAGTTCTTGATAAGCACAAGTCGTAGTCTATTCTACGTGTATGCTTCAATATGAGGGACCTAGTGGCAGGTAATCAACACCCAACTATGAACCCCAAGTGTTCGGTCACGCTACGCTGTTTATTTTGAGTACCACACGGCTCCCCCTTATTTTTGTGCTCCGTTAATGGACATCTATAGTTGTACTTTTTATGGCAGGATATTGCTTATGTAAGTTATTGCGTATTTCCTTTACAAATTTGCTTACATTATATTCGAATGAACTACGAAATAAAAATACTGTATAGAAAAGTTATAAATATTGTTACATGTAGGGTTTGCACGACGGATCTGAAATGTATGGGAAGATCCGTGGATCCAAAACCGGATAATTTCATACATTTTGGATCCGGATTGCAAACCCTAGTTACATGTCATATTCCCAAGCTATGTTTAATACACAGATTGTAATCAAAGTCGCTAAACAAAACATAAACTGAACATTTATGTCATCATATTACCCATTCGCGATGACATCATTCTAGTAATTTGTCAGCGTCTTGGCTAGTAAATGTACACAGTGGTCGTTGGTTGTTAATTTTGAGACTATTTTTATACAGAAGAGGGTGTTAAACGATAAGCAACTTTAGTTTACCCAGAATAGCTTCACATCACAGAGAAAAAATATAAAAATCATATAGTTAAACACTCTGCTGTATTTTCTGCTATGCGTGAACAACAAATCAATAACACTTATGTTGAGCTCATTGAAGGCATCTACCACAAAAGTACTGCAAGTATGAAACTGCATGTTCCCGGTCCTAAATTCTGCATCCAAAAAGGAGTCAAACAGGGTGACCCGCTGTCTCCAAAGTTGTTTACCTCTTGCCTACAGGAAATCTTCCAGAAGCTGGCGACCAAGTGGGAAACAATGGGCATTGACGTCGGCGAAAAAAGGTTGACAAACCTGCGTTTCGCCGACGACATTGTCTTATTCTCCCACACTGCACCCCATCTAAAGGAAATGCTACAAGACCTTAGCACGGCAAGTCTTGAAGTCGGACTCGAAATGAACAGGACAAAAACCAAGTTAATGACCAATGGCGCGAAACGTGGGGTCACGGTAGATGGGCAGGATATACAATATGTTGATGAATACACCTATCTGGGCCAGATAGCATCCTTCGATAACAGGCAGTCCAAGGAAGTCGATCAACGCATCGAAAACGCCTGGAAGAGCTTCTGGTCCATGAAGGCGTTAATGAAGGGCAACCTTCCACTAACACTAAAACGCAAACTTTTCGACATGTGTATCCTGCCTATCTTAACCTACGGCGCCCAAACTTGGTCATTAACAGAAGCTCAAAAGTCCCGACTCAAGATTTGCCAGCGAGCAATGGAGCGTAGCATACTTGGAGTCCGTAGAATCGATCGGATAAGGAACACAGAGCTGCGCTCCAAAACAGGTATCGCAGATGTGGGTGTGAAGGCCGCCAAGCTCAAATGGGATTGGGCGGGGCACATCTGTAGGATGCACCCGGACAGATGGGCCAAAATAGCGACCGAATGGGCACCACAGATCACCCGAGGCAGAGGAAGGCCAAAAACGAGATGGCGAGACGACCTGGACTCATTTCGTAACGACTGGCGGGAGCATGCACAAAGCCGTGACGAGTGGCGGAAAACAGGGGAGGCCTTTGCCCAGCAGTGGGACACAATATAGGCTATATAAAAAAAAAAAAAATAGTTTTAAGGCTTCTACAAACCTTACAACAAGTGGCATGCGACTTTAGATACTCGTAGTGCTGGCTAAGTTGGAGAAACGAATTGAATCGATAGATGAAATGCCGCAATGTATTGCAATTCATGCGTTTGGAGAGATCATTAGATTTACGAAATATTCGGAAATTATTATTATTGTTTCTGTGTTTAATTAGTATACCCAACTAGTATACCAACTCGAAATCCGTTCTGCCGTTTTTGCGTGTAAGTGTTACCAATCGTCCGTACGTCCGTCCATCCCCAGAAATATTCATGTTTATAATATCTATTAGACGTGTTTTCTGTACCTATAACGTATACCTAATAACAAGCAGTTGTAAATGAGTTATTGTAAGAAACTTACGTATTTGCACTTCAGGCTGTACTGGCTTATGTCGCCCCAATTACGAGCTGAATTTATCAGAAATTCAGTTCAGTACCGTAATCTCTATGGTCACTTAATAAATTCAGACATTGTCTATGTCACCTGTTTTTTGGATGGAATATTATGTGACCATAGAGATTAAGCTCGAATTTCTAAAAAATTGCAGCTGTGGTGTGCCTAACACGGCAAAACACCAAACCCGTATAAAATGTCGGTTAACTAATAAAACGCTATGCAGGAGTGCCGACTGCGGAGTGACGGAAGGTTATTTTTGGGCCTCCATTATCCAGAAATGGAGACGCGTTCCTGTTTATATTTCACAACTTATACGCGGTATTGGCTGGAATAACAAATTCCACTGTTATCCCGATATTTAGGGGTAAACTGGTTTCCATAATGTATGGTAAGCCAGAGTCGGCTTTTAGCAAAACAGTATCCATAGTATATTCTAATTGTCAACAGATATGAGGACCAATGTGTGTATAAAAAAAATATAAATGTGAAATTCTAGATTCGCATTATGACTTTAGCTTTATTATATCGTATATACCTAACAAATATAGTACACCCTATAGGCGAAATGCATTGCGAGTAAAAAACAAGTAGGGATTAATAAAGTTTAAATGAGGCTCCAATTTTACGATTTGCAATCCGTCACGGTAGCACTTAGCTATGTACATTCCTAGAGTTCGCATGAAACGACGCCCGAGACGTGTGGCACTTCCTCATTTTCTCGTTGCAGTCACTAATAGACTTAAACTGTGCTAACGATGCCACAGAATAAGTAATAGGTATGTAGCATTATTATAACGATGCTACAAGTATACTTGACGCAAGCGAACGCATCGGCTTATGGTTTCCAGACAGCGCCGTCAAACAAAAGATATGTAATGTCCTGTACTGTATCTGGATCACAATGTAACTATTTCAAAGTAATATTATAATAAATAACTTACATGAAATAGTAAGGTACTTTTAACCTGATCTTAAAATTACAGAAAATTGACCGTGAAATCCTTAAGCATATCTTATTATAATTAAGTTTACTATACGTAGAGAGATAAAGCGAAGTAGCGTTAGTTTCTATAGCGCCTATACTTTTCAACATATGGAATTGACAATAACGATCTTGTCAAGAGAAAGGCCAAGGAAAGCCTTTGCACGCCTACGCCATTTTGATTGCATGGTCATTGACAGATGATGGATGATAACATTCTCAGAAAATTGACAATGTAGAGTTCATTTACTTCTCCCGTAGGTTTTATAATTTTGTACAAATTCAGACGCATTTAAGTATGACTGTGTGTCCAAAAATACCTGTTAGGTCCCCCTCTGACCGAAATTTTCTGCATCGGTTCGCTGCCTAAAACGCGTGACGCCCATCTATATTAAAGGTACAACTCATACCACCTGTCTCTCGTCCGGTCTGCAAAGATAATTCGAAACGATTTGAGGCTGCAGCCCCAACCTTTTGTTCAACGCAAAACAAATAAAATATGTATCGTGTATAAAATATGTATCAACTTCACTCTACGATCTAAGGATAGGCTCAGTATTCTCAATGTATCTAACCGTGTGCAGAAAATTGTTTGCTTAGACCAAACCAGCATGTTTGATCTCCGATTACGACTAGTTGTTTAATACCTTGAGGTCAAACATGTACCAGACCGAAGATGAAATCTTGGCTTGTGATTGGAACAACAATCCAGTATATAACCTTTGAAGGGACACAGCTAAATATCGAACGACGGCGGGCTGTCTGGGAGAGGAAGTGGAGACGGCGTATTCCGTTTTACCCCCACCCCCTCCCCCAGTCTACGCAGAAAGATGTGAATCGAGTACTCTACCTATATACTGTTTTATAAGATGTGAAGACGTTCATAAAATACCGCTTAGCGTCGGATGAGGATAGCAATTTCTAAAGAAACGAAGGAATATTTATACTATGGCATTGGTATAATATGTACCAACGCATAGTACTGCTAAAGTAAAGATCCATATTGTGGGATATCTTATATGTGTGCGTGTTTATAACGTGGTTGGAGCGCCAGGATACTTTGAAGTAGTATTTAATAGCGAGGAAAAGGTAAACATCCGCATAGCTGTCATAGCAGCATGGCACTCGTTGAATTAAGGTTTCATATTCGTCATGCAGGCAACTACTTCCTGGGGGTCTAGCCAAGGTGACAATCGTTTGCAGAGAAATTAAACGAAACGCAATCTGTCTCTATCGCACTCTAATATCGAAGAGCAATATGGAGACAATAGCGTTACGTTTCGTTTGCTATAATCAATTGTCATCTTGGCTAGGCCTCCTGAACTCATTAATAAATTGTCATATCATAAGTATAAACATGTTTAACTTACAAATGGAACAATAATATCTTATTCAACGCAAACATTTCTAAAAACCATCACCATAAATATGTTCAACCACAATTACAATAATAAAACGAGAAGCTAAGTGTTCAGACTCTTCAAGGTAGACTTCAATTGTAGTCTAATAAACAGAAGAAATAATTTGCTAAAACGACTGTTTCTTAGCTATTTAATTGTTTCAAAACGAGACAATACCTATATACCTACGCCATCGCCAGGGAGTTAAGTAGAACAGCACAATACAATATACTTTACGATACTTTTTGATCAAATATTCTGTAATTGTGTTTTATCTGTAATAAATAATAAATAAATACAGTGTGGAAATAATATTTCCTTTTAGTAAAACGAGCTATCTTAAGGTTTTAAGGCACTTTCCTTCCAGGGCCCATTAAATTTTACCACGATGTAGATAAGGTAACTTTGTATGAAAATCCCATAAAGCAATACGTATCGTATGGGGATTTTCATACAAAGTGACCAGTTTTATTGCTCTTGATTGAGTGTATATATTCGTGGGAGTACAAACACTCCACAGTCATAAAATTCTCAGTAAACAGCAGCTGATTCAAATCAATGTTACTATCGTAGGCAGGCGTCTACCTGCCGCCGCCGCACAAAAACCGCTTTCGGGACATTTTGCACCTGCTCTCGAAAGGCCTTATAAAAAACGACGCCATGTGTTCAGGGGCGTAATTTTGGTGGCTTATTGAGCACAGGCAAGTTGAAATCAGTATAACTGAGACCTCGAGATTCGAAGCAAATACATGCGCAGTCCAGCGCACTTATATTGGCTCTACCTAGTATTATATTCGTCTTCACTCGTTTATAAAGGGAATGCACGACCAGAATTGCACGCACCATGCGTTGAATAAAAGGAATAATGAGTTTGGAGATTTTGGGCGTCGTTCAAAATAATGATGCCAATGGATGGATGTTCTAGGAATTGTATATTACTCTACATAGTACCTGTACGTCTGTAAAAGGGATGTTTCCTGTATTTAAAATAAATTATTCCACGCCATGCACGAAATAAAGCACCAGAAAAATATTAGAAAACCTAGACAGCAGTTACTTTCAGACACAATTTATATTTAATAAATCCGAAAGAACCATAAAGAGTAGGTAACTTGAGCGTGACGTCATTGTTCTGTATTTCTTAGCGATTCCATAGTGGCTAATCGTTTTGATAGTTCCAAAAACAGCAGTCAACTACCCTATTAGAAAAGTTCACTGTTCACTTGATATCAGCTCGAAACTAGAGATAACCGCGAAAGTTTAATATAAGACTTTCCGTGTATTTTATGTTTGTTACTCTTTCGCGCAAAAACGACAGCGTATATTTTCGACGATTTTCGGCACAAGCATATTCTGACGACAAATAAACTGTACGTACCTATGACCTATGGGGGCTATGGGATTGCCCCCAAACGAGCTCTATGCACATGAAGTCGCAGACCTCGCTTTCAACAAATATAATTGGAAAACTGAAGAGGTGGATGAACGGAATGAAAGTTTTCAATTTGTGCTTGACATGTTTGTAAGGTCACTGTGGGCAAGACCGTCTACAAGGCAAGTCCGTCAACACATTATAACTTTTGAATTAGAAAGCGTTTGCCGCTTTGGCGTCGATTTAATAAGTCAGGTTTTCGCGCTTGTTCCCTCACTCTAAAACAGATGGCGCTGTGACAACGAACTTCAGAGCAATCCGCGTAAACAAATCATTACGTGTATGGAACTCGAAGTGATAGTGCGACAGTCTCTGCAAATAAAATTGTTAAAAATAGTTTGTGACAAGATTTTGCACCAGAAATTGACTACGTAAGTAATGTAAGACCCGGCAATCTTTATTATGTGTTTAAATTATCAGATACTGGCTTAGTTTTGTAATTATACGTCCCATCATTCATCACATTAAAATTTTGCTAAGTTGGAAAGTCCGTCTACTATGCACCAGTGAAGTCCGTCATATGCCGGACTTTCCTTGAATCAGAGGTTACCAACTGTTAAATGGCTCCAATATTATTTATTACGATTTTATAATGTTACTACAGATACGCATCTTTACGACATTGCGCATGATGTTTGTGTTTTGTGTTTATTAACAATTTTAATCTCGAAACTACTAAAGAAATGTGTTCTTCATCCTCAGCACTATGTAACCGAAAATACAAATAAGAAAATACCTATTAAGTAAATAAATAAATAAATATTAGCCGCAAACTAAGCATAGCTTAGCTTTTACTATTGGTGCTAGGCGACGACATATACAAACTTATATAGATAAATACATAAAAAACAAACATGACTGGAGGAACAAATATCTGTGTAGATTATACAAGCAAATGCCCCTACCGGGATTCGAACCCATGATCATCGCCTTCATATGTTATATTATTATACCTATGACACATATTATTACCCTTTTTACTCCTCTTGAATTTTATAATACGGTTGTAGTCATATTTTCTTGACAGTTTTGAAGATTAAAATCATTGCAGCCATATCAGTCCGTACGTATTTTTTATTTCGGAACATTTATTGTACTTATCGTGGTTTAGGCGTTTTGCCTACACCGTGATACATGGTTACGCGCCACGCCAACGCTGTACCGCGCGTGCCACGCCGCTATGTGACGTGGGTTCTTCGCCTTACTTATCCTGAAAATTTACGTATGTAGGGTACCTACTTGTGTTATGGAGGTTGATTTGCCAATCACTTTTTGATTTAAACTTAAACGGTGTTCGTAATATAATTTTTTTTTTACAAGAACATATGGTACAGTACAGTAGATGTTATAAATTTACATTGTTGACCCCTAATATGTTCTGTCACATGGTGTGTGAAAATGGTTTTCCCATGACATGACAAAGCCATGCATGTGGACACTAACTACTAAAACTAAAAATTATTACTATACTAAAATTGCTACTACTACGAGTTTATTTATGTAACCCTCTTTGATCTCCGTAAATTTAAAACAACGAGTAAATTTAAAATGACTATTGGTATTTTATTAAGTCCAAAAAATAAGTACGTATAATTATTTTCCAAAAAAGGTTTACGACCCCATTTTCGTAAGTACTTACCTTTTAATAAGAAAAATTGTGTTTATTTCGAATCTAAACCCTATATTAACAAGTTTAGAGTACACTTTTCATTGTCTTGTTTCATTCTTTGTAAGGATTTGAATACGAACACATAAGCACCCATAGTATGGCTGATATCGTTACTAGACGGACTTACCTTAAACTACACGGGAAGTCCGTCTACTCGCCGAATTTTTAAAAATACTATTTTTTTTTGCTTAATTTATGATTAAAATGATCTGTCACTATAGCTTAACTATTATTTATGAAATTCTTCATCGTATGTGATTACAAGCGGTCATGTAAGTGAATAATTAACGGAGCTAGAATACTCCAATGTAAAAAATAAATAAAGTATGCCGGTCTTGCCCACAGTCACCTTAACTAAATAAGAATGGAGTTTAGCTATAAGTATAATTTATAAGTGACTACCGATTACCTATTTATGTTTTATAGATAATATCATTTGCGGTTTCATAGACATCTTATTATTACAATATATATTATGTCCGTGGTTTTACGTGCTGCAAAGAGTTGTATAATATATTGACGATGTAAGTACGTACGTGCGACGGACGCAGTCATACCGTTTTCACATTGCCCGGTCCTATATCTGGTACGACTACAATGAAGTAATAAAGTGACTTTTTATAACTATTTTTTTTTTTTTCATTAAATGAATAGGTAATTATTGTACAAAACAAAGCATCAATACAGAAATAAAATTTACGCCATAGGGCACTCTAGCGACTGGTTTCTTCCACGGGTCATCCGACATCCGATGTCGGATCGGACATTGTGAAAACGCTTTCATTCTGTCTGGGGAAGCTGCCATGCGCAATGTGCACTCTTAATTAAATTTCCGTACTTTTTCTCATCTGATGAGATATTCGTTTCTTCTCATATCAGAGATCTAGATTACCCTATGGCTAGAGGTAGATTGTAAGTTGGGGCTGTTCCATATGAACGAATTGTTATACATTTCGTTACCCCTCAGACGCGCGTTTGGGCTCAGTCGGTAAATGGGGGAAGGTCGGTGGGCCAGAAGGGCGAGGGTGGGTCCCTTCCGAATTATAACGACCTTCGATCTCGCGTAGGCATGTGTTTTGTTGATTAAAATATTGAGTCACGGGGCAAACAAAATGAGAAATTTTCAAGGAGCGCTTAAACTACGCCGTACTTTTCTGTCGAATAATGAAAAATAGACTGACTTAACTGACAGTTTAGAAGTTTTATAAAAAATGTTACTGGTTATAAACGAGAGAAAACTATTTAAAATTTATGCATAGGTGGGTAGAGGTGCCTGGTCTACAGGTTTTCTAAACTTAGATGCAGAAACTTGAATATCCTCCAAGTTCTCAGAAAGCTTCACCTTGCAAAGTGGGATAGAGTCGAACCAAGCTAACTCTGCAGGGCATTTGCAATGACTAAGTGTGGCAATGCCATCATTAATTTCACATTTCTATGAAAATATGACGTTTATAATGACACTACCTCACTTTCTTCTATTCAATTTGAGGCAAAGTTGGCTAGACGGACTCTAATGCAGTAATCAGCAACGCTAATCAAATTTAATGTTGACAAACTAGACTAGCAAGCAATCGGTATTATTTAAAAAAATAATACCGATTACATACACAAATAGGTACACGCGCCTAAGTTGACGAAACTCAAAACTAGACAAGCAATGTAGGGCGACCAAATTGTTCATATTATGGATGGTACCTATAAAAATACATACCCTATTAACAGTTGAATTTGAAAACATTTTTTTTTAGAGTCGTTGGACTTTTGGATGTATTAGGACCTACGGAATGGTAATTAGGCAGGGACCTCTTTATTAGGCAGGCAACTTCTTCACTAAATCAAAGTAACAAAATTCTGAGACACTATGTGAGCTAGTAGAATTGAGAATACCACTGATTTTGCATCCGGAATCTATGTGTATGATGATTTACCGTCTGTATAATATATAACCAAAGTAAATCTTGCAGATACTACCAAAGGACTTGTAGGTCTGTATCTACATGCCATTGCCAATAAAGCGAAAGTTCAGCAAGAACGCCGGCCGGTTCGGGTTGTTTATTTATATAGCGCACGATAGTCCAGTCCAGTACCTACCTATCTAAATTACCTACACAAACAAGGCGTGGCGTATTAAATTGTGTTAAAACGTTTTGTTAGCATTCGTTTACTGCGTATTCTTTCTTTTTCGTCCTTTTTCCTAATGCAACTAAACCTATCAAATCGAAAGTAACGGAATTTACGGAATAGGATATTTGATTGTTTTAAATAAATTATTTCACACCATGCATGAAATAAAGCAACACAACATTAATAAAGAAACATAGACAGCAGCTAGTTTTAGACACTATTTGTATTTTATAATTTGTATAGAACTATAAAAAGTCAGTAACTTAACCGTGACGTCATTTGCTAGTGTTTCGTAGTGTTTCATATGAATTCCATAGTGGCAAATCGTTTTGACAGTTCGAAAAAAAAACTTTTGAGAAGACTTTTGTGATTTGGAAACAATAGGAGTAAAGTAAGTATTCGTTATTTAAAAATAAGTTACATTATTGAAATCGTCGAGCTTGCGGCTCGTGGAACTTAACAACATGTGCCGTCAAGGATTTCTTGAATGCATGAATCACCTTGATACAGTCATGCTGCCGCTTAAAACATACATTTGTAAATAAAACGAATAGATAATGCAGATTTCTAAAATTGTTAAGGTGCTGAGAGATTTAGGAATCGATAAAAAAGCGAAATTTGACCGACATGCCCAAATGTTCCACCCACGGTATTTCTTGATTACGGCTGTGTCCAAATCAATGCCTTGATACCTATTTGGCAGTCAATTTAGACAATTTAAGCCCAATTTGGCTTGGCTCTGTCAAGTCCTGCCGTCCTGCGTAGATTCCAGAGCACATGATATCGTATCGAATCGGCTAAATATTGTGGAAGATTAAAAGGATATACCTTCGCTTTGTTTCAGCAACTATACAAAATAGCATTCACTGTGTGTGCAAAGGAATTAATATCTATAAAATTGATACGGCGAATCGGGCAGCACGGACAAGACAACTTCGTTATCGATCGTGCTTGCGCATTCGCCCGGCCGGCTTTATTCGTGGGAAGGATTTTATAACACAAAAACACTGCAAAAGATCCTTCGGGAGCCATCCGTGATCATACCTGTGTGGTAGGAGAGGTGTATCACCGGAGCGCACACAACACTTAAAAAGCACAACACTCGCGAAAGGACGGCGGTAACAACCGAACCGCCCGAGAGACCGACGCGGAGTGAGTAAGTAGGTATTCAAGGAACATTCATCGGCCAATGACACGAGTGGAGGGAGACGGATGAGCGTGCCGCTCGCTTGCACACTACAGATACGAAGGGGTGATCTTTGCCGAAATGTGCCGAAGCGCTGCGATTTTGGCCGACGCCAGGACCCCCTTTTGCGCGCGCAGGATTTAAGCAGGACAGCGCTCAGCCTTGCGTAATGCGTACTACCCGTACTACCATTGAGCACAGATGGACAATCATCCGTGCCAAAAAAAGGACCCCCTGATCCTTTTTGTTTTTGGTGGGCTCCATAGATGTCGTTGGTGTGGTGACGGTGAGCACAATTCACAATTATCGTTGATTACGTCATAAATCCTAATACGATGTCCTACACAGAATGTTTTTCCAACCTTTACCCTTATTTTGCGAGGTGAATATTACTTTATACTGAGTAACTTTTACTTTAAGGCCAGCCCCGAAATCGCGAAAATAAAATTGAATGTTTCATTACCTTTTGGTATGCTTAGGAGCAGATCTGCTCCACATACATACAATTGAACCAAATTTAATTTAAACATGAATATGTCATGGTTGCTAAATAAAATAAATGATCAAATTTTTGTGAGGCGCATAAGAAAGGTTACAGTTTGTTTGATTACATGTCGATTTTTCTATGGAAAAGCTATAGTTATTTGTGTAACAAGAGAGGAAAGTTAGTTTTTGTTGCGAGTGTTGATTTTGAGTCCCGAGTAAGCGAAAGATTCTATAATTGCTCGCTTCGCTCGTGATTCTAAGTTAGAATTTTGAACGTAGCGAGGGACTCAAAAACACGAGATGTAAAATAACTTTGCTCTCGTGTGACACATACAACTTTTCATCTCAGTAGAGAGAACATAAAGGTTAAAAAAATTCAACATAAACATAAATTCAACACTTTGAACTTTGAACATCAAGTAAAGTTTTTATTCCTGTATTCATGGCCTTCACTAAATTAAAAAGCTACTTTGTCTTACTTCCTGGAGTGACGAAAGTAGGTTTGTTCGAGCTGCTGAGGTGAAAAATATTTTTTCGCGATTTCGAGGTTCGTGCCATAATTGCCATATTCACACGCATCCTGTAATCCCTGTATGTGGCAATGGCAGAATAATAAAGGGAAAAAAAATACTGGTAACACGAATAAGGGTCTCAAATAACGATGTGATAAAGTAAATATTTACGGAAATAATCGCTCCGAAAGAAAAAATGTGTTCCCACCCCCCACCCCTCCCTCTAACTTTTGTACCATGGGTCCAAAAAATATGAAAAAAAATCGTTAAACAAAAGCTGAATAAATACTTTCAAAGAAAACTATAGCAATCATGATCGATCCAGCTGTTTATAAGTTTTTGCAAAAACTTTTTTCTTCTTAGTAAAAAGACGTACAAAGCGCTGCGAAAGTATTTGCTTTTATGCTTGTAATGTAAGTACATGATACTTACTAAAACCCCCGTTTAGGCTATTCTGACAGACCGGTCTCAGCATGGCCCGACATGCTTATGGCCGATTTTTTAATTTAAAATTTATAATATAAAATTTTAATATCATAAATTAAAATACTAGAATAATGTTAATAGTTTATTAAAAATAAAATTGCAAAGAGTAACATAACAGCACACTAACAATACATATGGCAGTATTTTGTTATAATATACTATATTTTATATAAAACTATAGAAACTGATAAAAAGATTTAAAATTTCACTATAACTATTTTTCTAATAATTGTTCATTGACTTCATACAGAAAAATATCAAAAAGTTGTGAGTTGGAAGATTAATTAAGTCTGGTTATTAGTTTATTTTTACCTATTTATTGCATTTATATAAAAAATATGTTTAAAATACATTATATGTATGTATAGTTCGTTTTCTCACACTCCATCAAATAAAATACCTAATACAATCACCGCAAACATCGAGGAACTGCCTGGACAATATAAATAAAATCGTTAATAAATATAATTTTATCTTTTAGTTATGGCACAACAATAAATTCTCAAAAATATTTACGCTGACATAATAGTATAAAAATAACATTCAAACATAATTTAAGCGAATATAAATTTTAACTATCTATTATGCACTTTTCTTACTCTAAAACTGGTGTGTATAACTTCTACAAAGTTATTTATAAAGTTCCATACTATAATCTCAATAGGTTTTCTTACAATCAACTCTTACTCAATACACAAGAACCAAACATAGCTACCAAAATCGCGATCTAATCGAGTGCAAGCCAATAGTCTCTAAATGGCGGTCATTGTTGAAATCGATAATAAAAACGGATTCAATACGAAAGGCGACAAACGACCAACTCAAGCCACCAGGATGGCAACTTAAGTTTTAAGCTTCGTTTGTTTTTCAGTTTACCAATGTCTTAAATAATCATATCAAAAGAAATTGATGGTTCAAAGTGATTCAAACTTTTTAATTTAGTAATAAAGTCAAATGGTTGTGAAAAGGTCACTAAAAGCTGCTCTAAAGTTTGCCTACACAGACACAGATACAGTTAAGACTAGAAGGATAGAAATATAGCCAACATTATAAACACGATAAATTTATTTGTAAGAATTTTCTAACAATATACGCCTTTCAAAATTACTTTAAGACGATGTTCAACATGTATTTAGTTGATATTGTAAAAGTAGTTTACTCTTTAATTTTAGTTTAATAATTTAAACTCGTTCATTAAGGACTTATAGAGCCTTTATATCTTTATATTATAAGATCACCACTCATCATCATAGGAATAATAAAACACACCAAGAGAAGCAATACATCTCCGATTAATTTGGAGAGTCAATTCATTCCTGTCTCAAAGTGCGTCCGGATCTGACGAATGCATCTATTCGAAAAAGACTCGCTCACACGCGGTCATTTCGTCTGCCGGGTGCGTTTATTGCGAGAGGGATTCCCAAACGGCGCAATCGCCAGATATGTACAATCAGCAGCAGAAGTTGCTAAGCGAGATTATTTATTCAGAATGAACTGAACACTTTATTGTTATGATAATATAAGAGTGAGTAAAATAAAAGACAGTATGATTCCATCTGACTATGGTCAACCGACAAACGACTATAATGTGAAATAGATGTCGTATACGAAAAAAACATGACCAAGGCCTTTCGTGCTCCGGGCTGGAATCAAACCAGCATCCACTGCTTTCGCAGCAGATGCCTCAACACTCGTTCACCCGAGTCACGGCGGGTCGATTTCTCTATATATAATCTCTTAGTTACGGCGCCGTTTTCTGACAAGCTACTCTTGCCAAAGTACAGTTCTGCTGCTGAGTGGAGGCTATGGAGGAACGATGTTTAGACGGTGTCATGCGGCGACGGCAGCTTCTCCCACGAGGGCTCGACGCCCCAGATCTCGCGCGCGTACTCCGCGATGGTGCGGTCCGACGAGAACTTGCCCGACGTCGCGATGTTCTCGATCACCATCTCCGCCCACTTCGCCTGGTCCTGGAATTAATGCATAAGTCAATACGCGACTTGACTATAGATACATTATTTTTGTAACAGTAACGGAAAAGATACCAAACATTTTTTTGTGCTTTCAAAGATATTTTTTAATTAAGTACATAGCAAAAACCAACATAAATGAGGTGGATAACACATTACAATACTCGTAATACAATACGATTTATTTATCTCACAATATACAATTGCACTTAAAAGTACACGTAAGTAAATTCTAAGGAATATATATTGTGATAGTTTGACGTACGTAAATATTCACTGCAAACGTTATTACAGTACAAACCATACTCGAACGATAATAGTACATTACGATACAAGTGCGAAAAATAGGAAATTCGAAACGAGTGGCGATAAATTAAAACACGACCGAAGGGAGTGTTTTAAATCGACACGAGCTGCGAATTACCTATTCGCACATGTATCGTACAACGTTTTACAGTACATATGGCCCTTTAAATGTTCGACACAGTAACGTAATATGCTAATTTTCGCACTAGTGCGGTAAAGTAGCACCATATGTACTGTAAATGTACATTGTAACCATACCTCCATATACCTAAACGTCATAATCGACCAGCTGAAAGAACCGAACGTGCTGGAGAAATACATGGGCAAGGTGAGCTAGAACGAAGCAGCCCGGCAAGAAGCCGCGGCAAACCATAATAGTGCGATATGTGTATTCTTCTGGTACACCTTAGTCACACACACTGCTACGCGTGAGTATATTAGCCAGCTCGCCCTGCGAGAAGAATTTACTGCAAACCATACTAGTGCGATATATGCGCCTCGATGTACGCGTCATAATCAGCCAAGTGTAGGAACCGAACGTGATGGAGGAGTACGTTAGCCAGGTGGGCGAAACGGCCCGGCTCGCCCGACAAGAACCCGCTACAAACCATACTACTGCGATATATGCAATTACCTGGTAGGCATCAGAGACGCGCTGCTGCGCCTCGATGTAAGCGTCGAAATCGGCCAAGTGTAGGAACCGGTCGTGGTGGAGCAGGACGTCGGCGATGTGCGCGAAGCGGCCCGGCTCGCCCGGCGAGAAGAAGCCGCTGCGGATCTGCTCCACGCACTGCCGGAGCTCGGGGTTGCGCTCGTAGTACTCGTACGCGTTGTAGCTAGAAAAAAATATTAGATTAATTATTATTTTTTAAGATGGACTGTTATATTTCTTGAAAATCAAAGTTATGTATATTCAATAATGTACTAACTTTGAAGTATAAGGGTTAACAATCCAAACACATCTAACTATCTTCGAGACATCTGGAAACATCCATTAAAAACAATAGAAAGTCCTTTTTGAAGACGACTGAAAATTCACCGCAAGTGCATCTCGTTACAGCGTTCGCAACGCTATATTTCGAAGTGGCGCTTGCACATTCGGCAGTCAAAAATCTCACCCCTTCTTATGCAGCGCCTCAACGTCATCAACCCTCATGCCGAAGATGAACAGGTTGTGCTCGCCAGCCTCCTCGGCCATCTCGACGTTGGCGCCGTCCATGGTGCCGATGGTGAGCGCTCCGTTCAGCATGAACTTCATGTTGCCAGTGCCAGAAGCCTCGGTACCTGGAAGAGTGCATATAGTTATTTTTTTTTTTGGAAAATGTATTTCAGGCATAGTCTGCCATGAAATATAATCACAGACACAGCACACGTCATAGACAAAGCGCAGTCAAGCATTTTGAATATCCGAGCCGTTTAGGTCACTGCAATTCTTTTTATTGTTGGCAATCAGGGTGCACAAGAGGCTTAAGTAAAGAACTGAGCATTCCTTGAGTTAATGATACAGCAATCATAGGCGCTCTGCGAGTGCATTATGGTAACGCTACACATTCACATTGCTACTTGGACTTCGACAGGAGTTGATGTCTTGCGAGAGATCCGAGGTTTTCTTCTCTCGCGATAGATTGTAGGGGATTCCAAGTAAAAATTCACATGGTTGTTACTAGTCGGGAGTCGCCATGTTACAAAGTAGACCGGTACTCTAGTAAATGACTAAAATCCCAAGGTACCGACAGTGGATCTGCTCGCCGAGGTCGGCCGCGGGCATGACCCTCTCGGCGAGAGTCACGCGGTAGTTCTCCGGGTAGATCAGCTTCAGCTTGTCCACGTCAGGGTCCTTGTTCACCTGAATGTAAATGACTACAATGACAATGTACCGGCAGTGGAGATCTGCTCGCTGAGGTCGGCCGCGGGCATGATCCTCTCCACGAGGGTCACGCGGTAGTTCTCCAGGTAGATCAGCTCCAGCTTGTCCACGTTAGGGTCCTTGTTCACCTGAATGTAAATGACTACAATGACAATGTACCGGCAGTGGAGATCTGCTCGCTGAGGTCAGCCGCGGGCATGATCCTCTCGGCGAGGGTCACGCGGTAGTTCTCCAGGTAGATCAGCTTCAACTTGTCGCCCACGTCAGGGTCATTGTTCACCTGGAATATATGAATAATTGTAGTTTTGTGTGTGACGTCATCGGCATGGATTTGTGAGTGACTTTCTAAGCCTTTTTTGCCATATAATGTCCACACAAATCATAACTCAGATGTCCAGTACGAAACCAAATAGATTAGGCAGGGGACCCGGGTACGTCCTTAAACTACGTCCAAAAGAGAGGTATGGGCATTGTGATTGTCATCAGGGCACAGCACTGCGGATGTCATTCCAGATCTAGAGCAAAGCCCAACTGGGGAAGTACCTCCACCTTACAGAAAACTGCAGCCAAATAACACTAGACTATACTCATAGTGTTGTGTCCCTGCCGGTAAGGTTGCCAGAGCTCAACGAGGGGGGGGGGGGGGGGGGGGGGGGTTAGGTTCGGCAACGCGCATGTAACTCCTCTGGAGTTGCCATCAGGCGGGTCATATGCGATTGGTCAATCAAAATACCGTTTTAATACCTGGGATCTCTAAGATCATTGGTGGACTTTGTGTTTACGAGTTTTCAGTAGTTTGTCCGCCGGTACTCACGGTGTTGCCCACGGCGCACGCCAGCGCGATGATCTGCTTGGCGATGTAGTACCCGGGCGCGGCCTTGCCCCCGATCATGACCGTGCGCGGCGTCACGGCCGCCGACGGCTCGCGCTTGATCCTGTTGTACAGCGTTATCACGTGCAGGATGTTCAGCAGCTGCCGCTTGTACTCGTGGATACGCTTCACCTGATAATATAATCAATAATAACGGCGTTATTCATAAACGCTTCTCAAGTCTAAAAAGCCATCGATTATTTCAGACATTTATGTTAGTTTTATAAATATTATTTGGGTACAATGGGTGTATAGGCAGTTAGCGTACCTGCACATCGAACATGGATGCCGGGTTGATCTTAACCCCAGTGTCACGCTCGATCAAAGACGCCAGCCTCAACTTGTTCTCCTGCTTGACTTTCATCACTGTTCGCTGGAAGCCAGGGTCCTTAGCCCAGCGCTTCAAGCCCTGCAGCTTCTCAAGGTGCACCGTCCATTCTTCACCGATCTTGTCGCAAATAAGGTCGGATAACCCAGGGTTGCACAGCAACAACCAACGGCGGGGGGTAATTCCGTTGGTCTTGTTTTGGAACTTCTCAGGCCACATTTCGTAAAAGTCCCTGAAGATGGTCGCTTTGAGGATCTCGGAGTGGATAGCGGCGACGCCGTTGACGGCGTGAGAGCCGACGACGCAGAGGTTCGCCATGTTCACTCGCTTCTCTCCCTCCTCTTCTATCAGAGACATGCGGCGGAGACGGTTTGCATCGCCCGGCCAGCGTTTCTCGACCTCCTGTAGATGGAGGAAGTTGATATGATAGATGAGCTGCATGTGTCTGGGGAGGACGTTCTCCAACATGGAGCAGGGCCATCTCTCCAGCGCTTCAGGCAGGACGGTGTGGTTGGTGTACGCGCAGCATTTAGTGACGAGCTTCCACGCTTCTTCGTAGGGAAGACCCTCCTGGTCGATGAGGATTCTTAGAAGTTCCGGGATGGCCAGAGCCGGGTGGGTGTCGTTGAGCTGGATGGCTACTTTTTCTGGGAGGCTGTCGAACGTGGTCCTGACGGCCTCTCGCGAGCCGAACTTGGAGGACTTGTAGCGGCGGATGATGTCCTGCAGGGTGGCGGCGCACATGAAGTACTCCTGGCGGAGGCGGAGCTCCTTGCCTTCGAAGAAGTTGTCGTTGGGGTACAGCACGCGGGAGATGTTCTCGGCCACGTTACGGTCGAGCACGGCTTGGATGTAGTCGCCGGAGTTAACTGAAAAGTTAAAAAATGTTACTAATGTGCCATCATCATCATCATGAATCAGTCTCTGTGGCGTTAATCAGTCCGTCATTTGCGGTTGGTGCAACTGGCCCTAAATGTTTTTTTGGCATGGCCAATTAAAATATCTTGGACTTAAAAATTCGAATCTCTAAATAAGTTTGTTTACATTGATATTTTATTTGTTTACACATGTTGTTTGTGCTGCGCTATTAATATTATGTCTATAAATACTCCGGCATTTCTTTAAGTGACGCAGTATTCATACATAATTATACCTTACCCAGGCGATCGTGCCGATAGCTTATAACGGCGCATATTGTCAGAAAATGCTCTCCGTATATCCTCTAGACGGGTCGAGTCACGTGACCCGACGTCGGTCGGTAATGTTACGAAGATATCAATTAGAGGGTGAATATCATGAGTACGGTCAACTCCTACAGAATGAAAAAGATTTTTTATAAAATATGATTAATATGACCATGACAGACATCAAAATGTAGTCTAAGCCTGATCATAAAATACATCAAATACTGTCCATGTGTTTATTAAAACTTAGGAGTAGGTAGTAGGTACTTACAGAACTTGAGGTTGAAGTCGATAGGGCTCTTAGCAGACCAAAGGCGAAGGGTGTTCACTACGTTGTTGTTGTAGCCGGGGATCGGGTTGTCGTACGGCATCGCGAACACCACCTGCGACAAACGGAACTTGTTGGCGACACTCAAGCTGAGCATGTTATTAACTAAGCAAATATATACGTCCTTAGTTTTCTCGTTGGTCATACAAGGATTAGTACGACCAACAAGAGAGAGAGAGAGCACGATTTGACTTATTGTTTTATTCAGCCTACAAAGTGTCCGACTGCTGAACAAGGCCCTGGAATTATAATTCTCCCGATTTAGCGCAATTCTTTCCAGTTGCTGAAAAATGTATTCCGGTCTCCTCTTAGGTCGACTTTAGGACTTAAACTTAGAACCTGTTAAATTATGAAAATATTTTATAACCTTGTCAGGTACAATACTGGTTTAACGTTTCATATATTATTGTTGTAAATTATAGATAGTAGTAATACATGACCCAGTTACTGCTGTGGAGGCATTCACCATTAGTTATATCAAAGGTTATGTGATTTATCGTACGTACATTAACTATTATTCTATATGATATGAAGAAATAGATAATTCGTCAGGTCAACCCATTACATATATACCTACCACTGTATTAAAAATCATGTTATCAAACCGCTTGAGTACGATCCCTGCGTGAACATTAGTGTTGACAATTAATCCATCCAAATGAATGTGGTCATAATCTACAATATTTTCTTGACATTGATACATAATCTACAATGATTTCTCTACAAAGTACTTTTTTATTTTATTTCGTGGATCACCTCGATTTGACCTACAACGCATATGAGAATCAAGTATTCCGTAGACATATATTTTAACACTAAGTTAAAAAATCGATCATATATAACCTTAACCAATTTCATACAATTTTCAATAGTACTCGTAGGTACAGACGCCATCATATCGAAGTGCCCAAAGTACATGTAATCTAACGCTCGGATACATCTCCTCTAGCGACTCTGCAAGGTCGGGTTTCTATTAAGTTGACGCCCGCCGTAGGAGTTTAAAACATGACATCGTACCAATTGCGTGTGTAAATGTAATTTAAACTAAGATCTACACGTACGTACATACTTAACCGATCTTTAAAATTTGATGCATTTGCGCTAAATACATATATATACACATTCACGCATTCTATTTTAAGCCATCTCAATGTCAGGAGTTAATTACTCGTACTTTGAAATGAATCTTGGTAACCTAATGCCCTAGTCAGTCTTGGCCGTTTTAAGTAATTTAATACATGTAGATCCTTGTTTAGAAGGAAAATATAAGTAGGCAAGCAATCCACGGTTCACTGTGACAAACTGACAAAACGTCTACTTAAGCACTAATAGTTATTTGTTTTAGAAGGGGGCAAAGTTGTCAAACAAATTTTGCCACAAAGTGAAACTTAAAATTTTTCACCACGCAAAAGCGACGAAGCACACAAGGCGAAGAAAATACTAACTGTAAAATATCAAATAAAATCAAACCAAATCAAATCCAAATTACCGTTATTGATTAATGATAAATATTTCATTCAAAATCATCATTTAAAAGTCAATTCTACCAGCCAACATAAGTAAACAACTCAAAATTTGCCCCACATGTGGATAAAATGCAACTTCCTCATTCGTTTTTGAATAATCCAGGGAGTCTTTGCCAGCTGGTGTGGTGAAAACATTTTTGTTATAACCTTTCGTATCTAACCTGATTGTATCTTATTATGTAGATATGTACTGGAACATTTTCTATTCGTGAAATACATTTTACGGCAGATTACAGGCGTAATTTAATTCTTTTCTATTTTTATCGCTAATAAATTGCAGAGATTTTTAGTAACCGTAGATTTTAGTAATTTATTTTTCTAATAGGTAAGTTAGTGACAATATGAGGCTCGGCTCTGATAAGTTAATCCCTAGGCAACATTGAATGTTTAGTAACTCCGCCACCAGATAGATTTTCCGAGTAGGGCCAACTAAAACCTAGGTATCATATTTATATAACAAGACTTTTAAGACTTTCGGTACCGTTCGTGCCTAAGAACCAGCTCAGGCCGCGGTGCCCTAGTCTTTTAGCCGTTCCTATTGCACGTACAGTTTCCTGCAGACACTCTCCAATTCTCCGAGCCCTCGGGACGATTAACGCGTTCTTGTCATCACGTCATCAGCCCCTGACTGCGATGTGTTTGCTAACAGATGGGTTTCTTGTTTTCTACTGTTTATCGTATTGTTTGACACGAAATTATATAATTGCATATTTTAAACCACTTGACATATTTTTAATTTATAATCTTTGCATGACTTAATTATAATTCAATAATTATGTATTTTTCATTGTATAAATGTGCGCTGGCAAATTTATAAATTTTTCAATGTATAAATTTGCCAGCGCTTTGGTGCGAACTGTAATGCTGGGTAAATATATTGTAATAATAATAAATAAATTTATATATTGTCATAAATTGCTAACAAGACAAGATCCATCTTTCATCAAAGCATTACTAGTCACCTTAACCCCGGAAGACGATATAATATTGACCTTATGCACACAGAAACCATTCATTAATAATGAAGTACCAATAATATTATCACAAACACACGATCAACTTCCTCTAATACTGACGTAATAATGTATAAGTAGATAAGTTATCTCATTTCACTGACCACTCTCGCCTCACGACAGCGCCACGTTATCATCGCTCATAACCACGCCGTGGGTCGTTGGCTTCTAGTAAAAATAGACGATTTGTGTGTATTGGTCTACTAGTGCGAAATTTCTTTTGACATTTGAAGGTCGGGGCGTCCTCTAGACTGGAGTAAGCGAGATTTTGCGCAGATTACAAAGTTCAGCAGTTTTATCCTAGGATTTATAATTTTGCTAATGCATATCGTCAGGTGACAACCAAAAATCACTAATTGCAAATAAATATGAATCAAAAATTAACCTTGTTTTATTATTAGTATACGATCTATTATGGCTCTGACTGAACTTGTGGTAGTAATTAGTGAGTTTTGTTTGTTTGACTAAGTCAAGGTCAAAAATGTTGATACGGGCAATGTACACACATAAACAACTTTTTGTCACTTCTGCTAAAATTTCTACTATACTGACAAACTACAACAAGTATTATGCCGGCTGTACTGTAACTCTCTCTCAAGTACTGTTGCTGCAAAGCAAGGTTGGAAACATCAAAAAGACTGTGAAGGTTTCCATTCCAACCTTCACAGTACACACGTCGAGTCTCTCGCCGAGTCACGGCAACGCTCCGATCCAATCGGAGAACCGCGAGACCAGACGAGGAACAGCCAGACGAGAAGGGAGCAGTATGTACACACTCGTTCTCGGCCTGTCTTGGGGTGTCTCGACGAGTGTGTACAGTCCGCATTAGACACCCACTTCTTGCCCTGCGGGGTGTCGACGACCCGTCCGTTATGTTGATGGGCAGCATGAGCTCGAGGCAAGCCTTCTACGGGTTGCCGTAGCGACCAGTCGAGAACCTACCTATGTGTCGGCCCACTTCTTGACCTGCGGGGTGTCGACGACCCGTCCGTTAAGTTGACGGGCAGCATGCACTCGAGGCGAGACTTCTACGGGTTGCCGTAGCGATCAGTCGTCAACCTACCTGTGTGTCGACCCACTTCTTTCCCTGCGGAGTGTCGACGACCCGTCCGTAGAAGTTAACGGGTAGCATGAACTCGGGACGAGCCTTCTCCCACGGGTTGCCATAACGGAGCCAGTCGTCAGGCTCCTCCTGCTGTTCGCCGTTCTCGATCTTCTGCGCGAAGATACCGTACTCGTACCTTATACCTGTGGGATAATGCTACCGTCAATCATTTTAGTGTTAGCGTACGGGCTGAGTGGCGAGCGTCTTTCGGCTATGTAATAATTGGCTGGACGCAAAACGTAATAAGTTTGTCTGACCTAAAAACGGCACTTAAGACCTCAAGCTTCAAGCTTGGATCAGATGACAACCTAATTCATCGATTAGGCGGATTCACAAGAGAGGTATGGGCATAGTGAATGTCATATCGCTTTGTGTGGTAGGGCACAGCACAGCGGATGTCATTCCAGATGTATAGCAGAGCCCAACTGGGGAAGTACCTTCACCTTACAGAAAACCGCAGCCAAATAACACGAGACCCTACTCATAGTAGTTGTGTTCCTGCCGGAGAGTGAGGTTGCCAGAGCTCAACGAGGGTGCGGAGTGTTAGGGTGGGCAACGCGCATGTAACTCCTCTGGAGTTGCAGGCGTCCATAGGCTACGGAGACTGCTTACCATCAGGCGGGCCGTATGCTTGTTTGCCACCGACGTAGTATAATATTTAAAAAAACGAGCCGCCTCGCGAGGAAATTGCCGCGCGAAGCAGTTCAGTCGGTGGAAACGGGCCTCACCAGTGCGCGGCAATTTCCTCGCGAGGCGATTCATTCTGTGTGGACCTGCGTATTGAAACCAAATCGTTTATGGTCTTAGATATTTTTAACACTATATAAATTAGAATGCCCACCAACTCGTTATCACGTCGCCACAACGCAGGTGTAGTCAAGAGGTCAAGGGTTACATTACTGTTACACGATAGTAACATGGATGACTCACAAATTCTAATAATGCGAGATAGAAGTATCACGCGAGTTAAGAACGCATATTGACCTGACAAATATTTACTTAGTGAAATTGAAACCTATAAATAACTTTCTTTGTTATTTCCGATAAAAATGGTGTGCATTTTTTTACTTTTTTTTATTTGATAGAATTATTATTTACATTGTGTATTTTACATCATTACATACCGATCATGGTTAAATAAAATTATTCAAATGAATGTAAATAAATAAGAATATGATCGTGGGTAATTTAAAAATAATTTGAATATCTTTCTTATAAGTTTTAGCCATAGATATAAGAAGTAAGGAGATTTATAACGAAGCATAATTTCAACGAGTCTCGCTGTCTCCAACTGTCCCCCACCACATCATTAAAGGCGTGGCCAGACAACAAACTCACGCGCTGTGATTGGCCAAACCGCGCGGTGTAGGAGCCTAGAGCGGCGGCACTAGAGTGAGGACAATTCGATAGAGATATCGATATTTTACATGTTCTGAACTTGACCTTAGAGTTTTGACATTTTTGTTTTAAGTAATAATTGCCATAGACTTAATTTATATTCCTTTAAATGTTTTGACCTTATTTACGAGCTAAGAATTTTAAGGTACGTGTAAGGTATATTAGTTGATCCATAAGTTCTCTCACAAAGGTTTTTACTGATAAAATGTAATACAAAGCTTTTAATTAAAAAAAGACATGTACCATGATGCGAAAGCTTGTTTATGCTTAACTTATCAAATTGGTTTAAATTTTAGTCATTATTTGATGTAATGTTTGTTTAATTGTTTACTTTGGGATTGTCGTTAGACGCGAGCGCTTCATTAAAAAAATAGTTTCAGTTTATTATAGCATATTTCGTCACCAATTGAAAGCAATTCCAGCACGTTACATAGAGTTATGAAGAACTGCGAAAGCAAGTTATAGTAAATTATATTGTAAGTATAATGCACCATTAAATAAGCTTTTAAATCATATGTACGAATAATAAGGAAAGAGTAATCATAATTATCAGTAAAAATCTTTGTGATAGAACTTTTGGATCGACTAAGTATACAATATACTATTATTTTAAACATATTTATATTCTATCGTTATATAAATGTGGCGAAGTGTAACTGGAAACATTTTTCTTGAAAATGATCCGAACAAATAACACTTTTCTCGCTCGTAAACCAGTTAGGGCCTCTGCCTGTAGCATCTATCCATTTTTCTTTAATACTGGGATTTTTTGGGAAACTGAAAAAAATTGCAATCATGAACATATTTGATTATACCTAGTGCAGATATTCGAATCGTTGCTAAGAACCTGAATAAAATATACTTATAGGTATAAACTATAATGTTATAAATAAATTGTACTTAATTAAATCAGTTTATTTTTTTGCTTACCTATTCGATTTTTAATCCAAATTAATAAGTAATAAATTAAACATTAGGTGCATATAAAATCATTGTAAAATGTTACTTGAAAAATAATTACTTTCATACACACTATATCCAAACATTTTTATCGATAACGCATCAAAGATCAATTATATGCACGAGCACCACTCTACTTCGCGGCGTCAATGAAGGGAGCGGTTGGCGGTCGTACCAAGAAACAATAATGCCCCTGTGAATATCGTTAGCGGTTTAATGCATTGCGCCGTTGCTAAGGACACTACAAATAGTTTTCCATGCCAAAGCGTCAATGTAAAATGCATAGACAAATTGCCACGCGTTTGTATGACAACATGGTCTGACTCAGAAAAATCATATGTCACTGGATTTATTTGTTAAAATGTGTGGTTTTATTGACTAATACGTGAAAAAAAATGTACTCACATGTGGTATGTAACTCCACGATCCTTATACTTTTTGGATGCACTCCTATTTCGACACAAAATAACGCTATAATTCGGCATTTCAATAAATTGACGCGCACATTGTTCAATGACAGCTAATTTGCTACTGTCTTACGGCGGGCCGGTATGGCCACGATGTGGCCATGTCGCGGCGACACGCGCCACGCCTCCGTCAGCCATCTAGTACTTTCTATGATCTGAGGTTTTAGCTAAAATAATTTAGAAATCCGCCCTATTATAGTAAACTTGTGTAATTATAACGAATACATACAGAAAGGTATAGTAATGCTAAAAAACTTGCAGTTTTGTCTATGTTATTAGCGAGCCTGAAAGGGACGCAAAATTTAAACCTATTCAGTTATAAAAGTATGAAATTTTGAAAGTAGGCTAGCTTAAGAACCGGGCCTTCTTTAGTGCAGGTACCATAGTGCAATATATCAAAGCTGCAAATTTGCAGCTAAAGTAGATGGCGTTTGATGTCAATTCGGTTATCAAGGAATGTATGGTACTACACTACTTTACACATCTTATTATTTACATTAAGTTTTCTTGGCCTCACTAAAGTCATTCAAAACATTTTCAATTGTAAAGCATTAAATATGTAAATGGTGATAGCTGGAGTCACTACACGCGTTAGTAGGTACAGTAAGCTGCAGAGATAACTGACCCTTCTGCAAACAAGTTTCTATACAGGGGGGGTCAGCAGTTATCACTGCAGCTTACTCGTACTATACATAACTAACGTAAGTTTAGCGAGTCGACTATGATTGATTTCGTGGTCGGTCGACTGAGAGGAAGTGTTTACATAAATAGATATATTGACAAGTACGAGTATCTTACCAATTTGCCATTTACAATGAGGTTGAAAACCCACCAAGGGGCATACAAGTTCCATAAACAAGAAAATGGTATCTTTTTTTAGGGTTCCGTAGTCAACTAGGAACCCTTATAGTTTCGCCATGTCCGTCTGTCTGTCTGTCTGTCTGTCTGTCTGTCCGAGGCTTTGCTCCGTGGTCGTTAGTGCTAGAAAGCTAAAAAATTTGCAAGGATATATAAATCAATAAAGCCGACAAAGTCGTACAATAAAATCTACAAATTTAATTTTTTTTAGGGTACCTCCCCTACACGTAAAGTGGGGGTGAATTTTTTTTTGCTTCAACCCTAGAGTGGGGGGTATCGTTGGAAAGGTCTTTCAAAACTAATAAGGGTTTTCAAGAAACATTTTTTGATAAAGTGAATATATTCGGAGATAATCGCCCCGAAAGAAAAAAAAAATGTGTCCCCCCCCCCCCCCCCCTCTAACTTTTGAACCATAGGTCCTAAAAATATGAAAAAAATCGTGGAAGTAGAGCTTAAGATAGACATTAAATGAAAAATATAGCGGACATGATCAGTTTAGCTGTTTTTGAGTTATCGCAAAAAGTTTTCCCTTCATAGTAAAAAGACTTACTTTAATTAGGTACTAATCAGTATGCAAATTTGCCTATTTGTTAAACTCGGGTGAAAGGTACCGTTTCATCCCTTGGTTAACAATTTACTGTACTTTAAGCTCCAGTTTAGCTTATTGTGACGGAAGAGTAACTACGGAACCCTACACTGAGCGTGGCCCGACATGCTCTTGGCCGGTTTTTATTTAACTTATGCAGCACCATCTGAGGTTAGTTTTGCGCGTTTATCTTCATTTTTTTTATTACGTTACGGCAAATATTCCTGAAAACTGGATAGTTTTGCCTGAGGCATCCCCACAATTTGAGAATTGTCCACAATTTCAAAAAGAAACTCATCGTAGCTATTTTACAGTGTGGCAGTGAAATAGACAAACCCATCCTACATCTACTAAACAGTAAACATACATCGCGCTCGACTTGGCGGGGGCACTACCGTGCCCCCAGATGAAATGAAATATTCTTTACAGTACATATGGGGCTACTTTATAGCACTAGTGCGAGAAGTAGCATATTACGTTACTGTGTCGAACATTTAAAGGGCCATATGTACTGTAAAACGTTGTACGATACATGTGCGAATAGGTAATTCGCAACTCGTGTCGATTTAAAACACTCCCTTCGGTCGTGTTTTAATTTATCGCCACTCGTTTCGAATTTCCTATTTTTCGCACTTGTATCGTAATGTACTATTATTTCTGACACATAGTTTTTACATTTTCTTTTATAGTTAGACAAACACACATACATAAATTAGTTGATTAAAAAATAAATTTCTTAATGCATTTAGTTGGTTGGTCGAGTTAATTGACTACCAAGAAACTTTAACCCAACTAAGAATTTCTTTCGTTTCATTTTATGATGAAACATAGTATTTATATTACTTAGAAAAGTTAGAGATACACAAAAGTTAAAACTGCTATAATCATAAAATTCATAACGCTTCCCGTACTCTTGCTAATTAGTTATATGTTCGTATATCTACTAATTGTAAAGTTAAGTTAAACAAGTCGTAACTACAATTTGAAAGGGTGCAATAGTGTGACTGTAACATCAAATGTCTACAGATGTTCAGCCTCAGTTTGGTGAAACACAATTAAATTGGCGGCGCGCCAACGGCCGTTGTCAACCGGCTCAATTAGTTTATATGAATGTTGACTATTTGTGCGATTCACCAACCAATTCAGTAGGTACTTCATATTTTAGTGATTTTGATGTTTTATTTTCAACTTTCTGCAGCAGCGCGTTTTCTATGACAAATAGAGTTTATGGCAAAAAATTTAATTTTACGTGTTTTTAACTGCGTACTTGACCATTTTTGACAAATTGGTGTATTTCCATCTGTCCCTGCCGGGCACAGATGTAGTAGAATAGGCGCTACATACAAATCAGTCCCATCTGTGCCCGCCTCTTGGCGGTGGTCACGTGAGGATTTATCGACAGATTCTTTGTAAACTGTCCATGTTTACATGTGATACACTATACAATATTATACAATATTTTCCTTTTGCTAAACTAGACTGACACGTGGATTATTTAAATTTAAGAGGCAACAATGCAACAAACAAAAGTTATGAATGTAATTGCACATCGTAAATATCATAATCATTCTTTAATTTAAAATGATCATGCTTACTAAAAACCAACTTACTATCACAACGAAAAGTAGAAAACAAAATTGAATCATTTATGATTATGACTTACCATAACCATAAGCAGCCAAGCCAAGTGTGGCCATGGAGTCCAAGAAGCAGGCAGCCAGCCTGCCCAAGCCTCCATTTCCGAGACCAGCATCTTCTTCGAGCTCCTCCAGCTCTTCAATGTCCAGGCCGAGCTGGTACAGGGCCTCGTCCACGGTGCCTTGGATGCCCAAGTTGATCATGGTGTTTTGAAGGGAGCGGCCCATGTAGTACTCCAGAGAGAGGTAGTATACACGCTGTTGGGCATTACAGAGTTGTAGTTTAAAAGAAGAGAACCACAGCAAGCAAAATGTTACAATAAAGTTTTAAATTGTGGATATAACAATTCTATTGAATATTTTTGACTTGTGTTAAGAAAGAAGAGCCACTGGAGGTATTTTTTTTCTTTAGTAATTTACACATTACATAGCGAATGTGTTAACTAGTAATTTCTAACTCTGAAGACACAGTTCCAAGCAGTCAGAGTTTGGTTATAAAAGTATTAAGTATTATTATGTTGCTTAAGGCATTCCCATTTAATACCAGAAGTATAAACAAAATAGGGGGGGGGGGGGGGGGGGGTCTTCATCCCCAAGCCTTGTGGGCCTAGGCAGAATTCTGGCCCTTACAATATTTAAAACATAAGCATAAATATTAGTTTCAGGTACCCAACTATATTTTATCTCATAATCACCAAGTTATTTGAGAAAATTCTGCTGTAGCAGGCACTTTTACTCTGTTTTAAAATTGCTAAGTTTAACATGAGAATAGGGCTGCCATCTCGAATTTCGCTAAGCCCAGACAAAGATTCAAAAAAACCCGGACATTTGGCGTAAATCGCATTTTTTCCCCAGACGAGTCCGAAAATAATATTTTTAAAAAACAAGACCTTTAATTTTACATGTAGTTTTAAGTGCTTCCTTACATGAAAAGTGTCCAGGTTTTCACCCCCCTCCCCCCTCCCCCGGACGGCCTCCAAACTAGGACAAATCCAGGAAAACCCGGACGGATGGCAGCCCTACATGGGAACATTCCTGTTTCAATCAATTCCTCTTCCTATTCAATCCTGTTTCAATTAACATTTTCCCCTGAACTATTTATTGCCTTATTAACAGGAAGTGACAACCAGGCTGGCCAAGTGGGTAGTGATCCTGCCTATGAAGCTGATGGTCCCGCCTGGGTTCAAATCCTGGCAAGGGCAATTATTCATGTGATGAGCATGGATATTTGTTCATGACTTATGGGTGTTTTCTATGTATTTAAGTATTTATAATTACTTATATATTATATCTATTGTTGTCTAACTACCCACAAAACAAGCCTTATTGAGCTTACTGTGGGACTTGTGTAATAATGTCCTATAATATTTATTTATTTAAGTGACCAAGGAATTAATTGTATTACTCCTATAACATATGATTATCAATGAACTAAAAATGTGGGTAGCTATCTACACTGGTTTTGTCTATCTTGGACAGTAAACAAAACATCATGACTTCGCAAATATCAATTACCTTGGGGTCCTTCTCATAGTAATACTGCTGCGTGCGTATCCAACGGGACACAAGGTGGTCACGTACGGTGTGCGCCAGCGCGAAGTAGTAGTCCCTCGGCGTCGCCACATTGCGGTCCTTCACCAGGGTGTAGTGGACATGGCGGTTGAAAGCCTTTTTCACCTCCGCCACATTTTCCACTTCCACAATCCCCCTCACGGAGATTTGCTTACGCTTATCGTGATCTGACTGTACGCTCATCTTGAGTTTTCAATTAAAAATTGCGCGGCCGAGACGGTCCTCTGACTGAGCGCAACTGAACTGGTCCGCGGTATCGGTCACCTTGAGAAGGTCAAACCGAATATTGGAGATGTTATGTATCGGCTACCCGGCTTTTGACGTCTGTTGTCGCTAGCGAGTGGCGACACTAGTAATAGGATTTAGTACAGTGACAAATGGTCACTGAAACCTTTCATTAAATCTAGTTATTGGCCGATTTATTCGGTACTAATAAAACGTTTTTTAAGTACCTATCCTCAAAGTCTTAAGAACGGGAAAATAAAACAAGCTAAATAATGTAGGCTCTTTCCACGTTTTGTTTCTTTTTCGTTGCACGCAACTTCTTGTATTTGAAATATTAGAATACTATAATAAATTTAATCAAACTTAGATGGATTGTAAAAATATTTACAATTTTAATCAAATATATTTATGTGGCCAGTAAATATATTAAATCACTTGATTAAATAGGTAGTTTTAAAATTAATTGTAAATTAGGAACTGCAAAAGTTGAAACGTTATCTAAAAGAATGACCATATATTAACAGTGATATGACATTGACAATCAGCTGTATGTCAGTGTCAGTGTCATATTAAACAGGTTCGTTCGAAAATAAAGATATATTGGACATTGGCAGAATCATCAACACCTTGATGGAGCCATAACACGAAAAATTGATTGAAAGAAATTGAATTAATTATATTGAAAGTAATTGTAATTGCATTACTATTACTAAGACTTCGCTGTGATCCGTCTCTTTGTCTGTTCATCTGTCACCAGGCTGGATCTCATGAACCGTAGTTGAAATTTTCACAGATGATGTATTTCTCTGTTGCCGCTTTATTGGGAGCGTGCACGACTGTCACGCAACCTAGTGTCCGCAAGTCTAGGGGAAAACGTCAATTCACTACATCTTATAAAACTACTCCATAACTAAAAACTACTGAACGGATTTTCATACGACTTTCATCTATCAATAGAGTGATTCTTGAGGAAGGTTTAAGTATATAACTTGTTAAGGTTTTGTGTAAATTGTTTGAAATATAACGATGTTGTCGGAAAAAATCACGCTGGCTAGGAGCTTTAATCGAAAACGCTGCCTAATCCGTTTGAGCTACAACAACACAATGTATGGTGGGGTTGTTTTTCATTCATAGGTCTACAAAAAAGTCCGCGATGTTAAATGTCTATCTTTTAAGGATAACTTACAATATCAATTCTTAACTTCTAGAAAAAGATCACGTAATATGGGGCATTTGCAAAGCTATTTACATGGATACATTATTAACAATTATCAAAATAAATACGTTAGTTATATTAAGCATTTCATACAGATTACAGTGGTCTCTTACACCATACAATTTAAATGAATATTTCAGGAGTAATCGTAAATCAAAGTTTCATTTCGAGCCATATAATTGTACGAAATGTTAAGACGCTATCCGCAGTTAGTTCAAATTTTTACCACCTTATGCGCTGGGATCGCTTTACTTACCCCCACCATGCACTTCGCACGGTCCCATCTAGAGGTACAGAATATAGAACTATATACATACTTACTTTACTCTTTGATATAGAACAATCGTACTGGGAATTCAACCGTCAACCAGTTACCAGTTGAGGCTTACCGCCAAAATTAAAAATCGTTATCTGCCGCTCTATCGCTCTTGTATAATATATTCCAGCGATAGAGACGCAGATTACGACTTTCGATGTTGGCGGTAGGGTAAGCCCTCCAGCAGGTTTTATTAGTCGAACAAAGCTAGTAATCCTGCGCAAAGAGCATATAATCACTTCGTGATCCTGCGTGACATTTGCTATGACAAAGTATGACGAAAATATGACGTTTATAATGACACTGTCTCACTCTGTACTATTCAAGTCGGTGATAAGTTAACTTAGACGGACTCTACTTAAATCCTTTTCATCTAATTAAAAGTCGTAGCTCTTTTAAAAGTTTATTGTCAATATAGTGTTATATGTTTAACGTAGGTAACACTTTAGGTAGGTGGGTAGAGTCAGACCAATTTAAGTTGGTAGCGATTTTGACAGCCTAGACAGTGCAAGTGTTATTATGTCATTATGACGTATAAATACTTGCACTGCGTGTGCTATTAAAATCGTTGCTGACTTAGGTATTTTGGTCTAACTCTAAGGGAATTTGGATCTAGATTTGCTACTTAATTAATTTAAACTGAAAAAATATAAAAAGGCTTCTTCTGGACGGACTGTAGGTAAAAGAGATTTAAATGTGTACAGTCCGCCTTCAAAAGTACGAGTGAATGAATGAATCTTTATTTTCGGGCAACTATTGGCCCATAGATAAATACCGTATAAACTAAAGCCTGACTAGTAATATATGATCACGCGCCATATTGCGGATTTTCATTGGAACTAAATTTTTAATACTAAAGTGAACAGTGGGACACAACAGCGCCCTCTTGACAATGATCATATAATTCTGGTCGGGCTTTAGCATAATCTTATAAAATATATCTAAAAACTAAAAATAAACAATTATGGCTGCGCTGCAGTTCGCAACCCCGTAGTGTCAGGGAGCCGGCCGACAGTGGTAGGGGGGTTTACTCGTATTATATTTGCTACAGTATAATTGATCTACATAGAGACATGACTCTTTTTGTGAAGTAGATACTTTTGACACGTAGTCAGACTGTACAATGACAAAATTAAAAAAACGATCTTTAAAACAGTTTAATCATTCATTAATCCATGAAAGTGTTTTCTTATTCTTAAGCAACTTTTGATGACCGACTGTACAAACGCAAAATTTAAAAACAATCTTCAAAACAGTTTCAAAATGTAGTGAATGTATTTTCTTATTCTTAAATAAACATACATTGGGGTGGTATTCCACCTGATTTCATGGTCCAATGTGCAAGTGTATTGCGTGATTGCGTCTGACTCTCTCATTAAGCAAGACGTGAGACTCAAATACACACTCACCAAGAAATTGGAGAGGTGGAATACCATCCTTACTAACAAAAGTTTATTAGCTAAGTAAGTATCAGCAACGAACCAATATGCATTAATTAGTTTACTATCGAAGTGTTATTGAAAGATGTTCCTTACTTACAACATGGATATACCTATTATGTCTGTCTTCTCTAGCGCATATAAAAAAATATAAATTTGTTAATATTAACATAAAAAAACGTAATTCATATTCAAATCAATTAGTAAGAATTCGAGCATTTTTTGTAAAGCAACATAGGGTAATATGTCTCATTTCATCGTGAAAGTGGCACATTATATTTAAATGCGTTTAACTATAAATTACATATCTTAGACTAAATTGTACAAGTGGTTCTTATGTAACGATTATGTGCAATAATAATTTATTTACAATGCATAGCATACAACAAAATCTAGATGATTGATAACTCGGTAATACTCTCTCGTAAGCCAAACATTTAGGAAGATCTACATTAAAATTGACTATTTCTTTAATAGAAAATCTCATTTCAATACCTAATAACAAATCTTAAGAGAAAACGTTATTTTAGAACTTTAGGCACACCAATAACTATGTCGTAAGCCTTAACTAATAGAAAGTTAGTGATACAATATAATATACGAGGTACCTACCTACTCATATATATCAGCCGCAGATTTACTTTGTAAAACAACATTTCAAATGACTGATAATATATTTGTCAAAGATTCTATTCCTTTCAGGCCCTTTTGTCCAGTATCCCTTTTTCTCCTATTTCTTCAGTTCAATCTCGACTCATGTCACAAATAAGACGACCAGGCCGGGATTTTTGAGGTAATTTGTCAAGAACTCAATGAGTGTATTACTTGATATAAGTACGTACTGATCAGGTATTATCATGTCTATTTTTCTCCTAGGTATATATTGCTTCAGATCTTCCACTTTGATTCAAATAGGACTAGCAGTTTTAGCCACCCTATAATCCTCGAGCCCCAAGCTCCTATCAACAGTTGGACACATCCTTCCAGTCCTCTGTAGTGGGCGAGTGTGAAGACGGGCACAGATACACCGTGTTCGGGAAGAAGTCCCCGCGCACGCGCACGGCGCGCGCCAGCGCGGGCGCGGCGCGGTGCTCCAGCTCGCCGATGAGCACGTCGTTGGCGAACACCGACCACTCGCCCGGCCCGTGCAGGATGCGGAACGTGTTCTGGGGATGGAATAACGATCAGCTTGTGATTACACAAATCGGTATCATGCCTCTTCTGATAGTTACTAGTGAGATAGATGAGGGTTAAAGGCAAAAACAACTTAAGCTAAAATGCTTTGGCTTTTTATTTATAAATGACCTGCCCCGCTTACGATGAATTAACATAGAAGGAAAAAAAAAAAAAATGGCAAATAAGATTAAAAAAAGAAACGGTTTCTCGGCGGCATCCCCTTCCACGCAAGTGGATTTCTGTAATATCAGGGGACTGCATTCAAATTTAAGCGCAGTCCATCACCACCTAGAATCTGCGCAGCCGACCATTCTTTTTCTAACGGAGACACAGATATCCTGCCCGGCGGACATTTCATACCTATTGTACCCCGGCTATACACTGGAACACAAGTTCATGAGACACGCCGGTGTGTGTATGTACGCCCGGCAGGATGTCTGCTGTCGCCGCCTTCATGCCTATGAAGACAGGGACCTGTCGGTTCTTTGGGTGCGTGTGGACTACAGCGGCCACACTCGTGTCTACGCGTGCCTGTACAGGTCTCACAGCGGCAACACGGAGACGACTCGGCTCTTCGAGCACCTACAATTAACGGCTGACAGACTTCTCGAGCAGTACCCTTCCGCAGAGCTCGTGATTTTGGGGGACTTTAACGCCCACCACATTGAGTGGCTTGGTTCCCGGTCCACTGACCACGCGGGAAGGTCTGCTCACGAATTTTCTCTGGCCTATGGACTCTCGCAACTGGTACGTTCTCCCACGAGAATACCAGATATCGAGGACCATACAAGCTCTCTACTGGACCTCCTGCTGACCACACGTCCGGACGGATATTCCGTTTCAGTGAACGCGCCTCTCGGTTCATCCGATCACTGTCTCGTCCAGACTCGGGTACCATGCGCGCGGCCCGATCCACCACGGCCAACTAGCTCGCGACGCGTGTGGCAGTATAAGTCAGCAGATTGGGATGGATTGCGTGAATTCTACGCGTCGTACCCGTGGAGGCAGCTCTGTTTCACATCAGAAGATCCTGACTCCTGCGCAGCCAATGTCGCCGAGACAATACTGATGGGAATGGATTGTTTCATTCCCAACTCAGTAATAGCTGCGGGAGCGAAGAGACGTCCTTGGTTTAATCGGCCCTGTAAAGAAGCTACAGTTCGCAAGCAAGCCGCTTACAGGGCTTGGACCAAGGCCGTAGCTAATAAGGATCCGAACGTTTCTGATGTGAAACGCAAATTAAACGCTGCCTCGAGGTCCAGTAAGAGAGCCATTGCCAGGGCTAAATACGATTTCGTCGGCAGAATTGGTGAGAAACTAGCGGGCTACCCCACTGGGAGTCGCGCGTTCTGGTCGCTTGCCAAAGCTGCCGAGGGAAATTTTTGTCAGTCGTCCTTACCACCACTGCGGAAAGCTGATGGTGATCTGGCCCATAGTGCAAAGGAGAAAGCCGATCTTCTTGGTACTCTCTTTGCCTCAAACTCGACCCTGAGCGACGACGGTAGCGCCGTGCCGCCCACCATCCCGCGGTGCGTATACTCCATGCCAGAGATCTCATTCACGCAGAGGGATATTCGGCGGGAGTTGCTATCGCTGGACGTTCATAAGTCGAGCGGGCCAGACGGCATACCAGCGATTGTACTTAAGCAGTGTGCTCCTGAGTTGTGTCCCGTGTTGGCGCGCCTTTTCACACTCTCTAGCAAGAAACGGCATGTTCCATCTTCGTGGAAGACGGCCCTTGTGCACCCTGTGCCTAAAAAGGGCGACAGATCGGACCCATCGAATTACAGGCCTATCGCTATTACCTCTCTTCTCTCAAAGGTCATGGAGCGTATAATTAACGCAAAGCTCCTGAGATACCTAGAAGAACACGACCTGATCAGCGACCGCCAGTATGGTTTCCGCCACGGTCGCTCGACTGGTGATCTTCTAGTGTATCTCACACACCGCTGGGCTTCGGCCATTGAGAGTCAAGGTGAGGCATTGGCAGTTAGCCTAGATATAGCGAAGGCGTTCGATCGGGTCTGGCATAGGGGTCTCCTATCGAAGTTACCATCTTATGGACTGCCGGAGGGACTATGCAAATGGATCGCTAGCTTTTTGTCCGGCAGACGCATACGAGCCGTAGTAGACGGAAGCTGCTCCGATAGTATGGACATTAACGCTGGCGTTCCGCAAGGTTCTGTGCTATCCCCAACGCTGTTTTTGCTGCACATCAATGACATGTTGTCTAACGACGACATTCATTGCTATGCGGACGACAGTACTGGGGATGCCTATTACACAGGCCGTGCCAATATCCCTCGTTCTGTGGTGCTGGAGAGTCGTGAAAAGCTTGTGTCGGACATTGAGAGCACTCTATCCAGAGTTTCGGTGTGGGGTCGGGACAATCTAGTCCGATTCAACCCCACCAAGACACAAGTTTGCGCGTTTACCGCTAAGAAAACCCTATTTACTGTGGTCCCACAGTTCCAAGGCTCAGTCCTTACCATATCAGGGAGTATTGGGATCCTCGGTGTCGACATTTCCAGTGACGTCCAATTCCGTAGCCACCTGGAAGGAAAGGCTGCGCTGGCATCCAAAAAACTGGGTGTGCTCAATAAAGCGAGGCGATACTTTACTCCGGGGCAAAGACTGCTGCTTTATAAATCGCAAGTCAGACCCCATATGGAGTATTGCTGTCACCTTTGGGCAGGAGCACCTGCATGCCAGCTTGGACCATTCGACTCAGTCCAAAGGCGCGCTGTACGAATCGTCGACGATCCCAAACTCACAAGCGGTATTGAACCTTTAAGTCTAAGGAGAGACTTTGCCTCCTTGTGTGTGTTCTACCGCTTGTACAATGGGCTGTGCTCTGAAGAATTGTTTGACATGATGCCAACGGCCGCTTTCTATCACCGCACCGCTCGCCGTCGGCAGGGTGTTCATCCTCACACCCTAGAACCTAAATGGTCGCGTACTGTGCGGTTTAAGAGGAATTTCCTCCCGCGAACGCTTCGGCTGTGGAATGAGCTTCCTGCCGAGGTTTTCCCGAGGGGCTACAGTATGGGGTTCTTCAAAAAAGGAGTGTACAGGTTTTTAAAGGGTCGGCAACGCGCATGTAATGCCTCTGGTGTTGCAGGCGTCCATAGGCTGCGGTGACTGCTTACCATCAGGCGGGCCGTATGCTTGTTTGCCACCGTCGTGGTATAAAAAAAAAAAAAAAAAAGAAGGAGCTACGACACGCAAAGATCATTAGAATAAGTGTTAGTGCATTTTCTTCGGATACTTTTCACAGCTTAATTTGCTGCTTGTTAAGGTCTTCAATTATTGGTTAGTTATTTGCACGTAGTTATCCTCTGCTTTTGCTTAGTTTCCCAGGCTCTAATACATATGCACAAATATCTTGCACCTCGCCTTAAAATAAGTTCCTTAACTAAAGGCTTGTGACCGAGCGTTTATAAAAAAAAAACGGAATATATACCTGAGTACCAGGCACGAGCGTGGCCGTCCTCTGCCTCCGCTCATCGCCCCAGGCCCCCAAGTACGAGTTGAGCACGACGAGCTGCCGCTCCCGGTGCGCCTCGTCGTGCGCGCGCACGTTCACGTGCAGCGCCGTGTTGGGCGCGGGCCAGTCGCGCGCCGCGTCCATCAAGTTCAGCGTGAACGAGTGGAGAATAGGCCTAAGCCTGGAAACAGGCTATATATATTACATACTCGTAGTTACTTACTTATATAGTAGGTATCTACTTATGTATGTAGTAGTACTTATGTACGAAATATCATTGGATATTTACCAGTCGCTTTTCGATGAAGGAAAACGTCGTGAGGAAACCGGCCTAAATCCCAATAAGGCCTAGTTTGCCCTCTGGGTCTAGGTCAGATGGCACTCGCTTTCGTAAAAATTAGTGCCTACGTCAATCTCAAGATTAGTTGCCAAGCGGACCCCAGGTTCCCATGAGCCGTGGCAAAATGCCGAAGAGTGAAGATTAATGTGTGTAGAGGTCTGCAAAATAATATGAACATATTTTGCAGACCTCAATTATGCGTTTCGATTTTTTATTTGCGGCAAAGAGATAGGAATGTTTACGTTGGTTCATGGTTCATGGACCGTGTCCGTTGTGGCTTCCATACGTGATTCGGGCACCTAGTCTGGACCGGTCTTTAAGTAGATTTGAAATTATATAGGAAATAACATCATACACATGCAGTATGACCTACATATGCTATGCATCAATATCGCTGAGATTAGAACTACTTAGGTACACCTGGTGTCAACTATATATTTTTTGGGATCAAAAGAAGTTTACCTTCCATGTATGACTAGTTGGTACCCTGGTGGGATTCCTTTGGGTAATAGTGCTGTGATGTTTGGTCGCCAAAGAGGTTCATCTTCCGAAGCCGGCGCATCTAAACTAGGTCTAAGGGGCACCTGTAACGACGAAGTCATGTAGTCCATACAACAACAGAATCCACGCAAAACTACGTGTTTAGTACACACTTGACAGCTAAATAATCTCTGGACCTACAGATTAATGTTTTTTTTAAGACTACAAAATCCCATTGCCATAAAAGTGTTTTTCAACCTGTGTACATCATTTGGGGGTTGTGAAACCACCACAAGGTCATGGGGACTCGCAAAACCTATAAGTAAACAAGCAATTCAGTATACCTATACATACAGCCCAAGACCCCAATTCTCTATGGGTCGCAGACATTTTTTTCATGCCAAGGGGAGTGGAACGCAAACATCTTTAATTAAAAAGGTTCAAAAACACAAAAGAAAAGCCTCACCTCTACAGCAGACGGTGCCAGCATCGGGTACAAGTCAGCTTTCTGCACATTGAGCGTTGCGTCTCGGATCCCGGCCACCTGCAGCCAGAGAGCGCCGACGGGCGACGGCGTCCGGTGCGCGTAGTTGCAGTAGTGCTCCCCGTCCACCGCCCAGAACGACTCCGTCTCGTCCACGATCGCTTCTATCGTGAACGGACGGCCCATTTTGAAGGGAAATGATCTGAAAAACCGATCGGGTATTTTAAGCGCTAGTTCTATGGAAATAATTTTCGTAGTGAGGGACAGAGAGGGATGTATGTAGATGGAAAGGAAAACCCACGCAAGTATAAAAGACAATAGCGCTAAGCCTCGTACCAAATATACCTATGAAATCGATGCGCACATTTTTCGCCGATTAAAAAAATAATATAGTTGTTTTTAACCCGCTATCAAATAAATAAGTGAAAATTTTCAATATGGTTCACTACATATTTGTTTGTTGTTTCTGTCAGAATCAGAACTCCGGCTTCCGAGTCCGGTTTTCGTTCTAAGTGCAGAGCGGGCTTTTTGTAAAGAACTCAAGTACCTACTCAATTTTTATTGACACCAGCTCACTAATTATAGTAATTATCCTCGACCTTAATTCCTGAGTACTTAGCCCTAATTTAGCTCTAAGTACCCTAATTATTGTTGTAGCGATACTACATAGATCTATCTGCTATTTGTGAACTATGTAGCACTAGCAATAAGTGCAAATTACACTTATATTTTGTTGCGTCTACACCACCAACAAACGTAAGATTATTTCTCTAAAGTCGTCTACATTTCGATGGTTTTAATTTAAGTAGCTATTAGTTTTCCCTGTTTGTAGTTTTTGATATGTTACCTAAATGCAGTAGTTTCTTCTATCCCCCACTTGTTATGCCGCCGCGTGTTCCGCACCACGTAGCACTGCGGGACCCGAACGTTGAAGTGGACTGCGATGTCCCCTGTGCCGTTGTTAGGGTCTCCGTATCCTATGTTAATTGTAAACCTGAAATAAAAATGACAATGTATACTATAGGTTACCCAAGCTGCCCAGGACCGGAGTCAGTGGAAGAAAATGCAGCACGGGGTAACAGGATGGAAAGAAGAAAAATATAGTATAGATATGTACAGTAGTAGGAGTGCTTTAATAGTTATTTGTTTTACAAGAGGGCAAAGTTGTTGTTTAATCGCTCGTGCTAATATTGATACCCGAGCAAGCGAGATTCCAAAATTGAACCACGAGCGTAGCGTGTGCTTCGAGAGTTGAATTGTGAGTGTTGCGAAGGTTTCAAGGCACGAGGGTTAAACAAATCTTGCCTCCAAATGAAACTCACCGCACTAACGCGAGGAAAATACTAACTATGAAAACCGTTTTGAATTAGGTAGATGGCGAAATTACCATGGTAAGTCCTCTGTCGGTGTGCCGGTGCAGAGAATGTGTGTTCCGACCGCCAGTGGCTCCTTGAGGGTCTGGTTGAACTTGACATCTCGGGCTTCGGCCAACTGACACTGAAACATGATAGATAAACGTTACTGATTATCGTTATGTCGAAAGAAAACACCATAAGCTTCGGCTGAAACTCAAGAACTATATTTTTTATTTATTTACAATCGATACACGTACGTCGAATGCTCTTGAGATAAGATATGAGTTAAAAAGACGCGTGTGTTGATTAAAATATTGACTTAATTTCCTAAAACATGCATGTTAAGATTGTTAAGTAAAGTTCCCGAGCCGCACAGAGCTGGCATAGGGATTATAGAATTTCCGTCATAGAAAGCTGTAAGTACCTAGTTGCCAAAGATGATAATACTGATACCGAAAAGTTCTACTAGGTATTCAATTAAATATCAGAACTATTTGCACATACCTACGTGGCAAAGATCTGCAGTTTTAAGGAAAAATTTTCAATATTAACGTTTGTTTAACTAGTTTCCTAGCAATAGCATAATTACATATTAATTCTCTTGGACTCACTTTCTTAGGTATGTATATCAGCCATGGCTACCATCGAACTATTTATAATATACTGAAAAAGCACGCGTGTTTAATATCTAGGATTATGAGCCAAAAATCGGTGGAATAAAAACGTCGTTTTGAGCAAGTGTGTTGAAATAGTATTTTATGCAACAGTTGTATAAGAAGGGTCAAAAAAGGCGAGTGGCGAGAGTTACAATGTGAGCCGGAGCCGAAGGCGTAGGCGAACATTGTAAAGGAATACGCCACGAGAATTTTTTGACCTACTTATACAACGTTGCATACAATATTTTTCCTACGAGTCAACAAAAATAAATCTTAATTTAGGTAAACAAATTACAGCAAAAGTATATAGCCAAGACGCGCGAGCATACCTTGTTACGCGCCCGGCCCGCCCCGGGCCGCGGCCGGCCGGTCAGCGACACCTCCTCGTAACTCATGAGGCCCTGGTACTTGCTACTTGCTAAATTAATTTTTTGGACAGTTTTTTCTCAATTTTGGCAACCGTAGCCTACGGAGACTAACAAGCAACGCTAAGCGGTCTTCGTAGTCTATGGGTGTTGCTATATTACGGGTGTCACATGCGTGTTTCTGACTTATGAAGTAATTATTTTTACTATGCAACCAAATGAATATTTTGTAAGTTGGCAGCAATGCACTTAGTTTAAAACTGTATTCGTTTTGGTTTTGTTAGGTTGGTAGCCATTAATCGCAGTAACGTTATAGCTTATAAAAGCACAAGAGCTTTTATGAGGAATAGACAATATAGACTTTCTTGAAATCTTTTATGTATGTTCTTATATTCGTGTTAATGAATGCATAAATGACAGATAACAGTAGAGGAGTAGGAAAAAATAATTAACCGTCAGTACTGTTAATTAGCAAAAACAATTGATAACCTTACGTAACTTCCGTTTGATTACCACAAAGTTTTACGATTATTAATGAAGTGGAATTTTTACAAGATGGCTGAAGGCACAGTAACTGTAACGGCTGTACTGTAAACTTGTACGTGTATTATATTATAACGGTGCCTAGTCACCTTTTAGCGCTTACTTCATAATTGCCACATATTAAATGACTTAGGTATGGTACGTTTGTTTATCTTTGCCACATCATAAAAAACTAAGCAACTTTATTATCGGTCACATACATTATATCAGACTGATATCGATATTAGTTATGTAGTGTGACGGATCATATTAAGTACTTATTAACTTTTCTTATGTGTGTCATGCTCATGACCAAAAATCGTGGTCTCAAGCCTCGGTTGTGCTGTATTTAAAAGCGAAAAAATCGTTCGTTTTTAAGAACATTTTTGTCATTTTTTTTTACATTAAAAAAATGACTTCACAATTCGGTAAGGATCAGGATCATTATTATCAATATTATCATACACAGACAGGTTATTGACGGGTAGAACTCATACAAATTTTAAGCCCTACTTAGAGGTGGACCAGGCCAAGTTTTCATTCCTAAATGCTACGTCAAGTATGGCGCTCCTATGGTATAAACTAGTATAAAGGTATATAAGTATGTCAAGTATTAAAGTCAAGGTATTAATATCGACACGGCCAAAGTGCCAAAAATATGTACCTACCTACACACTACCTTATTAATGTTCTATGCATTAATTACCTAAATAAGGTGGAGATGTATAGGTAGGTATTTTACCTCCTGGTACTGTTTGTTGCTATGCATTGTCACTGCCAAGTTGGTATTGCTGGACCAACTAAATTGAGTACTAGTAGATTAATTCACATTTACCTTCATGTTTTCGCAGTCAAGTCAAACGGAACCCTTAGTTTCGTCTTGTCCGTTTGTTGGTCCATTTTATTTTACAAATCTCCTGATTTGTTTCATTTTACTCGGAAAATATAGGTATACGGTATATTTTAATGAAATTTGAAACGTAGATGTATTTTGATAGCCGCTACGCCCGCTACGTATTTTATTGTAGTTCTTTTTCTATCGTGTAGAAGCACGGAACCCTCCATTATGAGTGGTAAGCTCCGAAAACCGGGTTTTTGCATAATATTGCAGTAAGTATGCACTCGTCTTTATTATTCAGGCAGTGAACGAGTAATCGACAATGTTTTTGAAATGCACTTGTTTGCAACGACTACTCGTATTGCCAATTACCATTTCGAAGAGAATTTCTAAAGCATATATCCTCTTCGGAAAAAGAGTCTACTTTTATTATTATTTTAAGTGATTTGATATTCATAAAATATCCTTATTTTCCAAGAGAAAGCACAGGTAATAAAATGTCATTCCGACAATCTATGACTTATTTACTCCTTTAGCCTAAAAAAATTTTTGTAGGAACAATTTTTTAGGCAATTACATCACACGCCCTGTTTCGTAGTCCTGTCACCTACTGTGAATGTCTGTCGCTAATATAACATAGAATTCGTTAGATGTAATGAAACTTAACTAATTGTGCCTGTTAATTAAAAGAATAGGTTAAGGCTAGGTTTAGGTCACTTTATTGCATAATTAGCGCGCTCAATTAGGCTAGACGCAGTAAATCGTCTCATAAAGACGCTACGTTTCGCCAGACATTTGGCAGAAAGTTATTGGGTAGGGGAGACTGGGGTCATTTCATTTGGGACGTTTTTGACTACTCCACTCTCATTTTCATCTAATTTGTTGGGTAAGAGTTCTTAATGTGTCTGTCCTGAATGCCAAACATTTTCCTTCTTGGGAGTCCACTAGCAAGCTTGTTTTAAATGAACCCTAACGGCCTGCTAGCCTAGTCTGTAGAGACCTTACCTATGAAGCAGGTGTTCCTCGGCCGAATCCCGGCCAGGGCATTGTGTGTTTGTCACGAATATTTTGTTCCTGAGTTATGGATGTATGCTATGATCTAAGTATATATATTTATCTATAAAAGTATATGTATATCGTCACATAGTACAAGCTTTATTTAATTTGGGGCTAGGCACGGGCTAGGTCGATCTAGTAAAGAAGACGGCCATTTTACAAGCCTACCTATGCTTATTTTGGCAGACAGCGAAGCCAATTAAGTACATATGTACCTATTGTAAATTTAATTAGTATATTGCAATGAATGTTGACCTCAAGGGCCATCAGTGAGATCATCACAAGGCACGTACCTTTTAAGGAACAAACGTCGGCCAATATGTCCACTCACGCGTACAGAATGTATGATAAGTCATTGATTATAGTATTGGAGGAAATTCAGCTTAATATATGCTCGAGAGCCTATACTGTCGTTGCATTTGGCACTAATGAATTATTGATGTTAAATACCTTTAGCCAATTGGTAAGACGTGCGGCTTCCAAGCCGAGGCGATCCTTGTTCAAACTCCGGCTCGTACCAACGAGTGCCTTGTAACGTACCTACTATGTGCGAAATATCATTTGAATTTTGATAGCTATTTTACCCGTGAATGAGGAGGAAAACATTGTGAGGAAACATGCATACATTCAAATGAATTTATTTATGTCTAAAATCTCTAAGTCATATAGATATTGGGCTCGCGTGGTGATGTATACAACGTTGAAGAATTTATTGGGCCCTCCAGGGGCTCAAGGCGACCTACCTTTAGGTAATCGTTGAGATAGCTCAATTTGCTGAAAGGAAACATTCTCAAACTCTTTCTCTCTCTCATCTTAGCGTTTCTATTCCGGTTGCGTCCTCAAGCTTCTGTTTCGTAGGCCCAGGATCCGTTTTCCAGCAAGTTCTCAATTGAAGCAGGCATTCATCCTTAAATATCCTTAAATTAATGGGAAAGTTCGCGTGTTGCGTGTTACAAAACGATCAGTCGTAAGTATATACTATAAATATCACCCTGTGTTAAGGGGAACTACACAATCCAAATGTTATTGTATATACTTACGGGTCAACAGAGGTCATGTAGCGATATGCTATTTGCTAAAGTATTCTAACGAAGTTAAGGTTACAATAATTTGGGTTTTTTAACCGTCTTCAATATTTCTGAAAGAGGTGGTTCTCAATATAGTTATATGTTTTTTAGGACTTCATACGTATAGGTATCACAGGAAGTAACGCGCGATAGGGGAGGATAAACGTGCTGATCGATCATTTTCAATATACTTAGTTAGTAGTAAAGGCGGAAATGAAATCTTCAGCAATTATTTACCCCACCAAAAGTTATATACGATGACATCACATTTTCTTTGAAGTTCGCCGGGATAAAAACAGAAGTCAGAAATAATGTGATAGATATAGCTACTTACTAATGAGAACGCGGTGATGATCTATTTTTGCAGGCCATTTGGTTACCGCGGTCTTGGAATTTACGATTCACTTCTGTTTTATACTCGTATGAATGTTAATTGAGACTATCCAGCTAAATAAACAAACTATGGGTACTCGCATTGGCCTTTAAGTACTTAGTTGTTGATTGATTGTATCGTGTTTTTTTTACTTTTTAACCCAGATCGTGGCTGTTTGTATGATTGTTAATACAAATTAATTAAAGTTCCCAAATATCTCCACAAAACAAATACAGATTTTTTTCTGTACAAATTTGTAATACCTACGTCCGCGATGGTTTTTAGATAGGTATTCAATAGGAAGTGCAATCTTGCAGCATAATCATTGATCTCGGTATTTGCAAGATTCAAGAGATCCAATCTCGCAAATCTACATATGCCTACTTTTATTTTTAATATTCTATTGAAACTGAGTTAAGTATTGTTCCAGGGACGAAATAATTCATATTACATACCTATAACATTGTTGATAAGTGGCACTAGACTTTTAATTCCGTCATGATGGAAGCATTAGTGCTGCGCGCCGTCCATGGAATCCCTAACATCTTACGCCAGCCCCACATCTCAATCAAGTCAATTAAGTATTAACTCCGAGTAATCGCTTTCCGAGTGCAGGTTTATGAACCATACAGAAACATAGAAAGGATGCGCATTAGCTTGTTTTGGATGATTCCTCTTTTCCGCCAGATTTTACTGCCACCGCCCACTGAATAAGCCGTTGGGGGCCAGCTACAAAGCTAACAACTATACCACCAAGTTCGCCGGACGATATCGGCCTGTCAGTTACTCGCGATTGCCAGCTTTGGCGAATAACGGACAGGCCGATATCATCGTCCGGCGAACTGCTAATCAGTAGGCCCCTTAAGAGGAATTTCCTTCCACAGCCGCTCTAGCTGTGGAATGGGCATTATTCAATTAACGTTATTATTTTGTATTTTACTGCATTTCAAACATTTGTTGATATTGTATAAAGCGTTAATCCTAATGAATTTTTTTTTATATACTACGTCGGTGGCAAACAAGCATACGGCCTGCCTGATGGTAAGCAGTCTCCGTAACCTATGTACGCCTGCAACTCCAGAGGAGTTACATGCGCGTTGCCGACCTTAACACTCCGCACACTCGTGTGCTCGATACATCATATTTTTTCAGTGTATTAGGTTAGGAGTGTTTATAAACAGCAAGAAGTAGAAATAAAAACAACTTCTGTTCTCGAAAAAAGCATGAAATCTTATAAACATATAATGCAAGAAGAAAAGGCTATTTACCTATTATAGGCATAATTGTGCATGGATTAAGAGGGAAGAATAGCTGTGCAATCTTAACCTAACGTACGTACATTTTTAAAGAAAATTTCCATTTCGGGAGAAAACGGTTACCACTAACTAAAATCCTAACAAATCACTTTGATTTTGATGTCGGTCGCTTGATTTGTTGCGATTTAGTCAGTGGAAATAGTATTCTCCCGAAATGGAAATTTCATCAAAACTGGACATACATTCGGCGTGTGTACATTTGGTTAGGATCGCAAAGCTATTCTTCCCTCTTAAAGCCAGTAAATTAAAAAGGAATAAAATATACTGGTCCGTCGCGCGAAACATGCGACGAAAGATTTGACAATCGCGCGGGTTTTATAACGTTTTACCTCAATAACTCTGAAAGTATACTTTAAAATTTTGCTTTCGCGCCAAAACAAAACAGGTAACTAGTGTCCCATGTGTAACTAGGTACTACCTAGTAATATCTCGAAGATATGAAATAGATTATACTACAGACTACAGTCTGCAAATCCCTAAAATACAATATTCAAAACGGGGCAGGTCAAGGATCAAGGAAAAAACGATTGAAACTTACGACGATTGAAATAGGTACCTACTTACTTCCCACTGCGGTTAGGCACTAACCTTCAAGTGTTGACTATACTCCACCATGATCCATGACGATTATAGAGCAAGATCACTAATCTATGTTTGCACTACGATTACTACGACCTACTGAACGTGATCTGTAGTTCGTTTGCTACTCTGGTGGGAAAATAGTTTTTACCTCAGTTTTTTCGACGAAACGAGAACTTCTTCCAAGGCAAGTTACATACCGACACGGTGCTTAAGACAAGTAGGACAGTAGGTTGATGTTTATTTGTTTATCAATAAACATTGATTCGTTTTGAAGGTCTACAACTTAAATACTGTGGAATGGAATTTAGATAGGTAGATGATTATTAATTTAATATTAAAGGTATTTTTTTTATCAAGTATACCGGTACCTAATATGATACCTATTCAATTGAGTTGGTAACGCACCTGGGTAATAATTTTAGTACAATCTAGTTTTAAAACAAAAGCTTAAGTATATGATTATTAATAAAATTATTTATAACCCTTTATTACTTTTTATCTAATAAAATGAAATAACTTGAGTCACAGATTTGATAAATTATACAACTCGATTTAATTTTGGTCGAATTAATTCAAAGTCCAAAATAAATATTTTTCCAGGTATCGTTAATAACGTTAGCCTAAGATATATTTACATTTACCAAAGTAACCGGTACTTCTTCATCGACATTCTCAGGGCTCTCCGGCTCGCGCGGTCGAGCGCGGCAAAACAGTCGCCGACAAAACGCACTGCACCCGCACCGGTCACCGCTCACCATCACACTATGCGTTTATTTACAGTCGATTTATTACTCGTTCGAGTGTTTCGCTCGCGCGATGCGGTCACCCGGGACGTCGCTGACACACTAAAATACCCGCTCAGCTGAGCAGCTGACGGAGCAAAAACGCGATGACTAACCATCCTAGCAACCATTACGCGTTTGTTGTTATTCTGCGTATTAAATATGTACTTACTCAATCAATATTATTACGATTTTATGCAGGTACTTATGTAATGTTTTGATCGTGAACCAAGCACTCCATCTGCCGATTTGCGAAAATTAAAACACTTGTCACGTGTAAGAGCGCCATCTATCGAAGGCCAAAGACATTACTTAAACAATGTTTTTGTTGTTATTAAGTTTTTGTTAACGTGAAGTTAATTAATGATGTTAACGGATGAGGAAATATTTATGGTTATGTATTTTATTGATTAGGTTAAGTTGTGATGAATGGTTTTCATCGCCATGAAATATTTATTATATTTTATCATTCTTTGTTTATGTTTTTTAATTTGAGCTTATCTATGTTTGAGAGTAAATACGAGTAAACCGAACAAAAAATCTATTAGCTGGGGTCATTTTTTCAACTTCAATTGTTATCATCAAAACTATATTAACTAATTTAAGTATATGTCTCGTTAAAACTAACCTCAAAATCGTAAGCATCCTCAGCAAAGTCGTATTCAGCGTATTCGCTAGGAAGATAGCCTTCTTGAATATAATAATCCATCATGGGGCACTCCACACATTTCAAGCAATCCACTGGCATAGGTCCGTGACCGAACACTGACTTAAAATAGGAGCACTTGACGGGTTTTTTAAGCGGTCACATATAAGTATAATCTCTACACTGTTGTTTATACTATACACAGACACTAAGTTTATATGCGCAATGCAGTTCGGCGGGTTTTCACGAGCGTAGTATCTTCCGTCTCTCTTCGCAACGAGCTGATGACAAGGACAAACGATTATCGATTAGAGAAGTCACGTCATACGCACATGGAATCGGTACCCTTCCGGCATCTCGCCTTGACAAAGGAGGCGGATCAAATGCGACATTGTATTTTATCTCAACATTTATATTTAGAGATCGTTAGAGATCTCGTTGTTTTTGAAAAGTAAATGTTATGCAACTTTGTGTAATCTCCGTGTCACCTGAGCCAACAATATTGCTCCTTTTTAGTAGGTAGGTAGGAAATTAATATAGGTTTAATTGCATTTCATTAATTAGGACCACTGTGATAGTGGTTTTTTTTCTGATATTTTGTTTTGTTTGTACTATTCGGGTGATTTATTTAGACATTCGTTTAGGAAACTTTTTAAACCGTCGATGGCATATAAGTATACCGTTTTCCTGACAATAAGCGGTTACCATATAGGCTATGACAAATCCAGGGGTGTCACATACGCCTTGCCGATCCAGTTAAAACCATTTCAAACCTTTTTGAACAAACTGATACCAATGTTTCTCGAGAAGTATAAAAAGAAACGGAACTTATTTATTTTGTTATTTATTTATTCATGTAGAAACTTTCTTTTCTTATAACATAATGGCATTTTGCATTTGCTCCCGATCGGAGCAATGATGTAGGTAGTAGACATGTGGTTATTTCTCATTTTAACTGTATTTTCTTCCTCACTGGGGGAGCCTGAAACAAGAGTGGAATTCGTTCTTAACCCACGCCTTAGAAAGTACTTAACAATAATCTAGGTACATAGGGACCAACCCCAGTGTTGGTCACTGGGCATGCCAGCCAACTAGCCACCAGTGAAGGGCTCATTCCAGTAGATACTTCAAATTGAATCGATTTTTGTACTACGAGTATACCTCGCGCGCTCAATGTTGATCCAATGTTAATTTTTTTTTATATGATGTACCTATCACGAACAATGTTTGTAGACATTTTTTGGAAGTATAGCATATTAATTTATTTAAAAATGTAACATGTAAGTATTTCTCTAATATATATATTTTTTTAAATTAAGCCTATCGAAAAGCGACCTGCAATAAGCTCGGCATGTTTTTAGCGCAATACCAATTTTCTAATTGAAAGAAAATTTAATATTTTCCACGTAGACCAAGGGCAGATAACTGCGGCTAGTTAGAGCCATCGGACCTGTCGCTCCGAAAGGTCGCAAGTTCGGATCTAGCTCAACGCGTTGATTTTTCCGTTTTTCTTTCAATTAAAAAATGTAACTACAAATAGATTGTTTTAATTCTACTCCTGGCCTTATTGCAGTATAACTCTTGATTTCAGTAGCTCAGCTCTCTTTCACTCTTACTGCAAATTAGCAGGAGGCCACTGGAAAGGGCTGACGTCCAGTTTTAGTTTAGTGTAGTGTGCTGATACTGCTGATGTCTATACTCTGTACTTTTCAAATAATATAGGTTAAAGTCAGGTCGTTCAGTGACACATCTAGGCGGTTTTGTATTTAGTTGGATAAATGTTATAACTACCCGAAAATGTACAAGTTGCTCGTTTACTTTTATTAATATCATTTTATGTGACTGCTACATAATAAAAGGCATTAAAACACACGAGTGTTTTAATGCCTAATTATGTACAGTTACATACATTATTTTATCTACACACATATTATAAACTTTCTATGATATATTTACTAACCCAAATTACAGGACATCGTTGCTCTCTTGGCGGAATTCGCGGATATGTATGTCACGCATTCGTAGTTTTTTTTTTTTTAAATTCAGAGACAAACTAGAGTCGGGGGCCTATTTCCGTATCATTAGATACACACTAACATGCGAGATATGTCAAAATTGTATGCAATTGACATTTCATTTCGAACAAAAAGGCATCTCGACTGATATTAGAATAGAGGTCAAATGGAATTGCTTTTTTTTCAGAGATTTTGATGTAGTTATCAAGCAATTACAACATCTTCACAGATAATAAATTTGTTGAAATAAAACAGTTTATCGTAATGTTGGTCATTATTTACGGATTTTGAAGGCATCATAGAGGGTTTGTGGATATGTGTGTAGATAAAATATCTAAAGATCAGAGTATAGTGTGGTACCCAGTTAGTGGTGGTGATACCCCCTTATTCATAAACGTGTACTAAAGTTACGATGCCGCCGATCATCGTTTGTCCCTTTCCATCATACCAATACGTCGGAAAGGGACAAACGATGATCAGCGGCATCGTATCTTTAGTACACGTTTATGAATAAGGGGGATAGTGAATGGAATTTGTATAGTATAGCGGTGTACCAGCGCGGGGTGGTGCGCGCGCACGTGCTGCAGCAGCTTGGCGCGCGTGGCGTACTGGCGCGGGCACGCGCTGCACGCGGCCGGCGCGCACGCCACGCGCCCGCCCTCGATCGACGCGCCCGCGCCGGGCCCCGCCCAGCCTGCGCAACAAACAACGCGTTCGTCACATACTCGTACCCCCTCTGCAGGACACGCACGGAGGCAGTAGATACAGCAGCACGTCATTCCCGAATGCCCTGGGGTGGCAGAATACCGAGCACAGCACTTCGATACACTGGGATCTTTTCCAGAAACGTAACAGTAATATTAAGGCAACATTAAGGGTCTGCTAGGCTTCTTGGTCAAGTTGGGTTGGCAAGAGTGCGTCAAGTTAAGGAAACGCAAAAACCTAAGACATAGCGAGAAATACGCGCTGATGGCCTAAAGTGATTGTCAAGTAGGTATAACTGCACGCAAGAAAATCTCAGCAGAAGCTGCTTTTGTTATCGGTATTGTTCAACCGGAGAATATTCTGCCGCATTTCTTGTGACTTAAGTTGATTCTTTAAGGTGGAACCGAAGGCGAGCGATGTTACTCACCGGGATGGTGTATCTTGACGTGGCTGTCACGTTTCGCGGCCGTCCGGTACACTTTGGGACACGTGACGCACGGGTAATGCCGAACTTTCTTCTCTAGAGGTACAGCAGTTGACAGCGTCTTGTGGACTCGCCAGAGATGATTAACTAGCATACCGCGCCGCTAATGGGATAAATACTTAAGTTAATAAAGAACTGACGATTCTGACAAGCTATAGCTTTAAATTTGCACACGTATTTAACTTCGGGGACAATACTATTTCTTGGTACCAATAAGGTGGTCATAAAACGATAATCTTGATGAATAGCTTTACGCGGACAAGTGCAAGTCGGACTCGCCCACCGAGGGTTTCGTACAAATTTAACTTTTTTTACAATAATTTTGAGGTTTTTCCCTGTACTTGTAGTGTAAGACGATATTACTTGCCAATTCCATAGTTCTTAGGTCAACGGGACGTACCCTATAAATTTTGATTCCCGTGAGAGTGTCAAAATATACGTCATTTGCGGCATAAACGGCCATATATTTTTTTACGTTAACTTTGAAGTTTAATTTTTTCACAGCATCAAGGGATTGTAAACCTGAGTATATGGTTTTAATTTCAACTCAATATCTAAATACCTTCACGCGTTCCCGAGATAAAGGGTTTTGACGGACAGACAAGAAAGTGATCATATAACCTATTTTTTCCTCTTGAGGTACAGAACCCTAAAAATGAATTTATAATAGCGACTTATTATTAATCACTTACCTTAAACTTGTGATTGCACGTTTCACATTTATATTGCAACTCATCTTCTTTAGTATTCTGAAAACGAGGATATATTAAATAACAAGCTAATCTGGTTAGGTCAAAATTTGACCCTAAGAAACTAAGCAGTAAATCCCCATCCAAAGATTGTAAGAAGTACTCTGCTACAGTCACGTTCATATAATTGGGAATTATTTCCTTTTGTCTAACGTTACGGTCCCCAGTTATCCTACTTGACGTTGGAAGATTTAACAACTGGATACGCCTGGCCTGGAATTTTCTGTACAAAACAGTCTGCCGATCTTTGTTGGAGAGGGGCACGTCAAATTTATGGCAATTTTATGTAACGTACAAATAGCCATGTCAGATAAACGTCAGTCCATACAATACATAAGACTATTGGCCGAGAGGTTTGCGGCAGAGGGGTAAACTAAAAGAAAGATTAGGTACTAGGTTTCATTGGTTGTAGAACCTACTTCATCCTAAACTATTCTTCATAAATATAAAAAGGTAATAAATAGCCTTCCATATCACCTGCTGTCTCCGCTGGTCGGAAGTCAGGTCCGGGTGGTCCACGTGTATGTGCAGCGCCAGCTTGTCCTTGTACTGGAACGCGCGTCCGCACTCACAGTGAAATTTTCTTCCCGTGCATGCCCTGTATAATATTATCCTATACAATGTGCGGCTTTAAAGACTTATAAATTAGAATTTTTTCATTACTTTATCATTTCTTTTCATATAAATCAACCACGTAAACAGGCGTTTACGGGAGAACAGTAATGATCCCTGAGTAATGGGTGTTGGCTGGTCCAACAGGTGCTGCCGGCATAATGGAAACTTTTGGGCCGGTCTTGTTGCACAGTGGGGATGGGCGTTAATTTATAGATGTTTTTGACGAAGCTTGTTGCGGATTTTATAAGTGTTAATGTACAGTAAGGTTCTGACGATGCTTGTGCGGATTACATTTGTGTTTTGACGAAGCATGTGGCGGATTGCATTTGTATTTGATTGTCAATAAATCATACTTTGTATACTACGAAAAATACTTGTTTTTGGTTGGCAATATCAAAGAGAATTTGAACAGCAAATTTACTGCCATCTTTCGACTTATGATTAAATCTTTTAGGACGCCATTTGACTTTGATCCTTATTCTTTTATTTGTGTCAAATTTGTTAAAAATAACAAATTTTGGTCGATTACTTTTCACGAGGCAAAGAAACCATTTTACATGCGCGATTAGCGCGCTAGTTGTGGTTAGATCTTATGATAAATAAGGTGATAGTAGTGTACTTGTTTATTTTTATGTAACACAGGCACTCCCAGGAGCCCCAGATTTTAAAACTTTCATGTAAGTCTAATGGTAATGAATATACTCACTTGACGTGCTGACGTTGTCTCCCTCGTATGACGGCTTGATTACAGTATCTACAGGTTAGGAACACTGTCTCTGTGTTCTCTTTCCTCACCTGGAAAATATGATTGAATTAGTCTTATATCAATAAAAATAAAAAAAATATTATAGGACATTATGTGTATTTAATGTGTATTTGATCAAAGAAATTGGGTGACTTCATCAAGTAGAAATAGCGATATATTATCAAATATTATTTCAAAATGTTTTATTAATTTCAAAATGGCTACGCAAATAGTATAAAAACTTGAACCAAGATATTGAATAAGTCGAATGCTTCCTTCGAAGAAATTTGTTCAAATATTGGATATAGAAATTGGACAGATGGAATACTACCCTCAGACGGACTTTATTGAGATGACAGCTATCACTGTGCCCAAGCTATCTGGAAATACTATACATAGGTAACTAGATAAGTTTTGAAATAGACAAATATGTTACAAAGAAGTTTTTTTTTTCATATTTGTATTTGTTGTAATAAATTTTTTTTTTTACTCGTTAAAAATTATCGATCGATTTACGAATATTTTATACAACATATTCATTTCATAAAAAGTTTAAATCTATTTTTACAAGTAGATTTAAAAAGAAAGTAAATGTTTTCCCGCCAAACATTATCTATGGAAATATAACGTTGTATATGTGATGAAACACTACTTTTTTTTCATATTTGTCTATTTTGCAATAGACAAACTTATCTAGTAACTCCTAAGAGTTCGTAGCATTTGGCGTCGAGACACTCGGGCCGTGGGGTAGGGGAGCTCCTTAAGGAGCTTGGGAAGCGGTTGAGGGAGGCAACAGGGGAAACTCGCGCCGGCAACTTTCTCGCGCAGAGGATTGCTATCGCAATACAGCGCGGGAACGCTGCCTGCGTGATGGGCACCTTGCCGAGGGGCCTAGGCTTAGGAGGTAGTTTTTAGGGATTTTTAATTTTTAACTTTCATTATCTAGTGACCTATGTATAGTATTTTCACATAGCGACCTATGTAAATACAGCACTAACCTCCTTTTTAGTGCACGAATCATCAACTCCAAAATGTATACTAGCCGCCAGCGCGTCGTACGGGTTGAAGTCCTCGCGCGAGCTGCCCGACATGTCGAGGTGGATGCGGTCCGCGTCGAACAGGTTCGTGGAGAAGTCCAGATTGTTGGTCAGGGTTTGCAGACTCTCGTCGGAGGGCAGGCGGCAGTCTTCGGCGGGGATGGAAAGGTCGGGGAGGTCGTCTGCCTTTGAAGAGTCTCTGGAAAGAAAACGTTTCAACTGTAAAACTTTATAGTAATTTATATTTTTAGTGTTGGTCACATTTTTGGCCATTTTTTTCATTTGTTTCTTAATATAAGACCTTGGTCTTTTGACTACCGCGTTAAGGGTGTAGGAAGAACGCAAGGTTACGATACAAAGATGTGATTTTAGGTCCCTACTTGTACAACGCTATGCTTCTAGTAGCACTACTAAGTTGCATCCTGCGCACCATTCCAAGGGCGGATTTTTATAGTCACAGGTGGTCGCATAGTCATACGAGTATTTTAATTATTATTTCGCAAAAAAAATCTACTGTTGTCCTAGACCACTGGGTGTACTGTATTAGCCCTTTATACTAAAATAGCCTACGTTCAACACTAGAACTCATTTTAAATGTACATGACTACATGTCGTAAATGTAGATACATCTAAAATAAGCAGAAGCGCTTCTGTACATAGTTATATACCTTTACCTACGAAATTAGTACAGAAACCGCGAGTTGTGTTTAGTGCCCGACCGAAACATGATTTTTTGCCGAAACCGAACTTTTTTTTTTAGACATGTTAAAATCGTTGAAAAAATCCGCTTTTATACACTTATTACGACTGCGTCCGCTGTTCAGTAGCGCCCTCATTTGGGGACTTGAGTTTTCCAATAAACCAATTAATTTCTGTATACATAAATCAGTACCTATATTAATATGGTTGTCCTTCTTGTTCCCCAACTTTTGGTCTTTGTCACTTAGTTTCATAGTGAGAAGTACCATTTGGTAAGTTCCGGCCCGGCCGAAAGGTTCGGCTCGGCAGTTTTTTGGCCGAAACTGGCCAAAACCGAATTTTCGGTCGGACACTGTGTTATATGCTACCTAACAGGTTTCTGTTACTCGGCCAGTCTTGCGGCCAGTTGCACCAACCACAATAGGGAATATTACGCTAAACTGCATAGGGGGCGCCACTACCACGAAACAAGAAAATCAAAATTTTGTCATTTAACGTCTCTATCACTCTTGCAAATTCGAGCGATAAAGAGGCTAATAGCTAAATTTAGATTTTCGCGTTTTCCGGTAGGCCCTTAGTAAACAAACCGCCTTGATGCATCAAAGTCATATTTTGCACACAGTATGTATAAGTTACTCTATGGTTTACGATAGGTGCTAGTGCTGCACTTTGGCGGGAGAACATTGCAGTAATGCCGCCTATTAGCGGACTGATCAGCGAACGACAGACGGTCTTATGCAACCAGCCCTTAGTCAGCTCCTGCTTATTATATCCATCTCAAGTTGTACTTACAGAACACCATTCGCAGTTTGGTCAGCTTGTAATTCATTATTTTTGTCTTCTTTCGCTTTCTTGGTGCAATGACTCGCCGTATGCCGTCTTAAACTGAAAAAAAATAATTAAGAGTAGGTATTAAATCTATGGAGTACTGATTTTGAATAAACTGTGAGAGGGGGAAGCGACATAGGGAAGGCATTAAAACACAAACAAATTCGTATATTCCTCATACAAACTCGTCACTCGTTTTGGACCCGAGTACGTCCTTAAACTACGTCCAAAAGAGAGGTATGGGCATTGAGAATTTCATCTCGCTTTGTGTGGTATGGCACAGCCAGTGGATGTCATCCCAGATCTAGAGCAGAGCCCAACTGGGAAAGTACCTGCACCTTACAGAACCGCAGCCAAATAACACTAGACCCTACTCATAGTGTTGTGTTCCTGCCGGTGAGTAAGGTTGCCAGAGCTCAACGAGGGGGGGCGGGCTTAGGGTCGGCAACGCGCATGTAATTCCTCTGGAGTTGCAGGCGTACATAGGCTACGGAGACTGCTTACGATCAGGCGGGCCGTATGCTTGTTTTCCACCGACGTAGTATTAAAAAAAAGTCAGTATATCGATATAAAGAGGTATAATCCTTAGGTTCCTCTATTTTATAATGTTTGAATTGTAAGAATCCCAAAACCCAAAGTAAATTATACTAACGTAAACAATCTGCAGAAAGATCTGGTGCAGTGCACACATCTGTAGCGGCGCGGTCTCTGCTTCTCCTCCTACGATGAAAAAAATATATTTTTTTAAATTAAAAAAAAAATCTGTAAGTAGGCCTCAAGGGCTCTTTCACAAGTCAATACAACATTTAAAGTTACATAAAAATACATAATAACATTTATAAATACAACATCCAAAGCCTTGGGTAAACACTACATAATAATAATTTTAAATAAATAATATAGTATAGTCTAGTCTCCATGGTAGATAAACATTAAATTTAGAGATTAAAAGGTCCCCAATGTCAGAGTCAAGTACTACAGGAGCCCACTGATAGTTCGCCGGACTATATATCGGCCTGTCAGTTATTCGCGATTGTAAGCTTTTGCGAATAACTTACAGGCCGATATCGTCCGGCGAACTGGTAATCAGTAGGCCCCTTTTATACTAATAAGATTTTGAGATAGATGTAAAGGCTGTCCAACCGTCGAAATAAAATTCAGGGCTGTTAAGCTAACAGTATTAAGTACAAAGTTTCTTTTTTGCGGCGAATTGACGGCATAATCCCGTGTCGTTCGACTTCATCACGATGTTTCCTTCGCCACAGGGCAACTGATGAATGTCAAATGATATTAGCCTTAGTCCCGTCAAACTCATTATTATGAGCCAGGGTTGGAACCCAAAACCGGACGCCTTAGCTATATCAACGCTCATAAAAACATTATCATTATTTATTATACTCGTAGTTATCATAATTATGATTTCTAATTAAATCTAGGGATTAATTTGCAATAAAATGTCTACATATTATCTTATTGTAAAAAAGTGATAAATTACAGTTAAGACATAGGCTTAATTAATGTTTATTAATTATTATTAAGCTTGTTACGACTATAAATTACTAAAAAAAGTTAAAAAAAACACGCAAGCAATTGAGAAATGTCCCGTCTTAAAGTTTTACCGGATTAGAAATGGTCCCTGGCTGAATGGACAAAAGGACAGGTCGCTTTAGGATAAAATAACGATTTGCAAATAAACTTTTTCAGGACGCGAAAACGCCAGGTGGTATTACTATAGCGCCCATAATTATATAAAGAGTTACAGAAAAACCTTTTCCTTAGCGTGTCACATGTCAGACGCGTGACGCCGTCAAAACAATTCAAAATGTAAATCACGATATAATTATTTGTTAAAATATATGAGTATATTTTTATACTTCTTCTTAAAACCTGGAATGTTCATAATTGGTCCCAAGCGGAAGACTGTAAAGCCTTTACTCACTGAATGATACGCATACATGTGCCGTTGTGGGTTCGCGGACACTCCGTAGCCTCATTGAAGATGTTTCATCAGTTCTGCTAAACTTTTACACAACGAATGATCGGTCTGCGCCGCCACTCATAGTGCTCTATTGACGATGTTTCGTTAATTCTACTAAACCTACTTACCGAATGACAAACGTGTGTAATATACGTGCGCCGCCCCGGGACCCCTAGTATCCCGTTTGAACGTTTTGTCAGTCAAGCTAAACCAACGCATGTGCCGTTGTGGGTTCGCTGACGCTCGTTGCAGAACCATTGAAGATGTATTATCAGTTACCATTATTGACGATGTTTCGTCAAATTAAACCCGTTCAATCCCTGCCTCGCTGTAGGATCGCTGACACTCATAGTAGAAGATATTTCATCAGTTCCGCTAAGCTGCTGCCTACACACCGTATGATATCTTTATGCCGCCCGCCTGAGCAGTGGTAAATTGTAAATGAATCGTCTGTACCACTAACCGAGACTCTATGTGCCGCGTCTGAGTAGTGGTAACTATAAAAAATATATATATACTATTGACAATGTATCGTCAGTGCTACTAACCCACCAACCGAATGGTAGTCGTGACGTGCATTAGTAGTAGTGTCGCGTAATGGCAATAGTGGAATCATTATTGACAATGTTTTCTCACCAGACACGAGTTGATGTTCATATGCGCAGCTATGGACATTAGGTTGTATGGAAAAAAATAAAAGTTCGATATTCGTTGTGAAATAGCAAGATTATGATGATTACGTATTTAATACTACTTTAAGCCCTCTACGAGTCGTAAAGAAAAATTAATAAGTTTCAGAAATAATTTGAAAATTGATGAAAATGGGTCATAATTATTTTTAATTAAATCTAAAAGTAAGTAATGTGTATATATTTCATAAGCCATTACCGAAACCGAACCCTAGCCCAAACCTATTACACGACAAATTAAATATTTCTTTATAAAAACGCCATTTTTAGCAAAATATACATATATTTATATATTAAAATAACCGGTCGGAAATGGCAATTTGCGAGTTTTATATCGTTCGTATGAAACATAGGTATATTTTAAGGCTTTATACTCGTAAATGAAAGATAGAATCATTTGTAGAAAATTTAGTTTAGTTTAAAAATGGTATTTATATTAATATACATTGGAGCCAAAAGTCATCATGTGAGATTCTTAGGGCTATGCGATAAAAGCTGTCCTGTAAAAAAAATGTATTACAAATATTTTGGATTTGTTATTATATGAAAGGGACAAACTTTTTTTGATAAAAAATAAATATATTTATATGTTAAAATTATGAATTAAAAGAAGTAACTTGCAGGGTTCATATTTATACATGTTTTTAATATATTATTGCTTGAAATAAGGTATTAGATTTAGATGCCCATTTGAGTACATAGACCAGGCAAAGAATATTTTTGTAAATGAACTCATTTGTGGTGTTTTTCCATGCAGTAAAAAAACGTGTTCTAAGCGGGCTAACTAATAAAAATGTATTACAAAAAGCTTAAATATAAAATATAAAAAATGTTTTTTTTTTGCGCTGGTAAAGACTCTGGAGAGCTAAAAGTATATGGGTAAAATACAGACTGAATGGCACGGGTTCCATTACTATAATCAAAAGAAGAGAAAAGAAAGAGAATTAAGAATCGCCCCACTCTAGGATGGACCGCTGACACTCGTGGCACCACCATTGAAGACGTAACGTCAGTGCTGCTAAAGTTACTCACCGTATGATAAACGTCCATATGTCTCTGTAACAACGCAGCTGTTGACATTGATCGCTGACACTCGTGACACCACCATTGACGATTTTTTGCGGTCAATTCTGAAAAGACAGTTGCTGTTAAAAATACAGCTAACGGTTTACGCTTGATACTAAATTAATCTAAAAACACCATGAAGAACCAGAAAACTTTTGAGCTGCTTTCCAGTGAGTTTTAGAAGATACCATATCTTTGTTAAAAATAAATTTATTAATCTAATGTTGTTATAATAAAAGATAGACTGGCAACTTTGTTCTGAATATTTTATTTTATTCCTTAATTTGTGAAGATGCAGCCTCAATAGGCGGCCATGAGGGAATAGTTTTGGTTGTTCAATGCTACAAGAATACATTAAAATATACACCTTATACTAACCTTCTTCAAGGTCCAATACCGGTTGTTCGACGGGTAATTTGTGGGCATCCACATACTCCTTGGCATAGCCAAGTACAAGCGGCACCCGGGCGGGTATGGTTTTTATTGTGGCCGCGTATAGTTCGTGGTCCTCTTGGTAAAGCCACACATTCGCTGTGCTTTGGTCTCCGAGCGGTAGTAAGCTTATCCAGTTTGATTTATCTGATAAACAATTATTCATAAAAATATTACTAATTAATACAAAAATCAAAATATCAATGTTAAAAGATCGCGCCAGAACATAAAACATTCTTTTGAGCTGCATTTACGCTTCACCATTTGCGTTGGGTAATGCCCCCCCCCGCCCCCCGCACCCCGCACGCCGCGTCGTGTCTTGCCGTCAACTGCTCCAGTTGGTGTATCAGCGACTCCATATCGCGATTACGCTGCTGCTGCAAAACTGAGAAAAGCACCTTCAAGGGTGCCTGAACATGTTTCTCGTGATGAGAAGCCACCCCGCGCCGAGAAAGGATTCACACAGGCGTCGAAGGAGAGGAGGCCGCGCAAGGCGCCTCGCAAGAGCCAGTGTGGCACGGCAGAGCCCGATATTGCTTCTGGCCTGAGGGTTGCCACACCGAACACGGCGCTATATGTTTCGCGCCTGCATGTTTCCGCCACGGCAGAAGATGTGGTGGAATATGTCCGCAAGAAGATTCGTTACGAGCTGAAAGTATTCCAGCTGCGATCGCGGCATTACGTGCACTTCAGCTCGTTTGTGGTGCGCGTCCCGCGGCCTCTGCTGGAAACCATCGCGAGCGCAGACTTCTGGCCGAAAGGTGTGATATTTCGGCGGTTTCGTGGGAATCTGCCGAATCCCGCACCAGAACAGGCGGCGCAACCGAAAACTGCGTCGTCAAAATGATATTTATATTTTAAGATTTTTATTATTGTATGTATGTTAGTCTGTAAGGTATGTATATATGGGCCATAGTTGCCTGAAAATAAATGATATTTAATTTAATGGACATTTCGTCATAGGTTCGATTCTCAGTTTGGTATCCTAATTAACAGTTATACATTTTTCTTTATGTTTTGCTTTGGGTCTAGCAGAAAACTAAGTCCACAGGTAGAAGATATGCGAGACTAGATATTATTATTTTTTGTGTTTCGAACGCAGGGTCAACAGTAATATAATTAAAGTAATATAATTTTTTTTAAGGATTGCAGCATCATCTGGGTTAAAATTCGCGCGTTTATGCTCATTAAGGTGAATATTTATATCTATTAGGTATAGTTTGTCAAGCCATTTCCGTCAGTAGAAAAAAGCCGCAAATTTTAAATAAAAGCAGCCAAGTGCGAGTCGGCCTCGCGCACCGAGGTTTCCGTATAAACCTGTAGGTATATAAGTAAAACCCATCACGACAATCGAGTCATATCAATTATTAAAAATATTTTGATTATATGGTGTAACTAAAAATTTACGGTTTTAGCAATTTTTCCTTTATCTGTGCTATAACACGTTGCTTCGTACCAAATTTCCAGATTCTGAGTTCACGGGAAGTACCCTGTAGATTTTGATTTCTTTGCGAGTGTCGAAAATTTGCGGAAATTTGCGGCATACACGGCTGTATCTTTTGATTGCGTTGGCTTAGAAGTTTGATTTTTCACAGCTCCAAGGGACAGTAGTACCTCCACGCGTTCCTGAGAAAAAGGGTCTTGACAGACAGACAGACGGACGGACGGACGGACGGACAACAAAGTGATCCTATAAGGGTTCCGTTTTTCCTTTCGAGGTACGGAACCCTAAAAATGTAGGCGCGAAGGGTTATCGTACCATAGAAAAATTAGAATTTCGCGCCTTTTTCTACTGACAAATTTGTTTGACACATTATAGTTACCCTCGTCAGAAACATCTATATGCGTGTGGGTACCGTCCTCCGTTTTCAACAAGAATAGTGGCAAGCCAGAGTCGATGTGCGCTAATTTTAGGCTTTCTGCTTCTTCCGTTGATAAAATGTGTTTGATCCCTGGAACAATGGAATATTATTACTGTATGTCACGACACTGTACCGCATGTCAACCTATACTCGTACTAAACAGACTAGGTATTAATGCAGGCTAAGGAAATATATGGCATTATTTTTTTAACATAGCCAAAGCACTTTGAGTTAGGCTTCAGCCTGAGTTTTAGAGACATGAGGTTTCAAATAGTTGAAATAGCTTTGATACTTTTACAAGACGTTTTGAAGACTCGGCCTAGACCTAATTCCAGCATAATTTTAGTACTTACCTATTAGTAACCAATTTCACTATCTCCACAACTGATAACTAACACAGATAATTCCCTGTACCTATATTTTTGAGTCGGTAAGTAATTATGGTACATATCGTTAATGTTTACTTGTCGAGCCGGCAACGTACGGTGAATAGTCGATAATTGTCAACATGGTGAAACAGGCTTCAGGCACTTTATGACAGTTAATCTCCTGAACCTTGTCGTAATGCACGAAGGTTGATATTGGGCTGTAGCGCGCGTCAGTAGAGGTATTTGGCGGCCAAAGGGACCTTGCACGGGCCCGAAGCGCACCCGGGCCGGCAGCGCCGCCATCGCTTGCCGGTCCGACATGTACACTGAACAAAGGGAGATTACATTGCACGGGCCCGAAGCGCACCCGGGCCGGCAGCGCCGCCATCGCCCGCCGGTCCGACATGTACACTGAACAAAGGGAGATTACCTTGCACGGGCCCGAAGCGCACCCGGGCCGGCAGCGCCGCCATCGCCCGCCGGTCCGACATGTACACTGAACAAAGGGAGATTACCTTGCACGGGCCCGAAGCGCACCCGGGCCGGCAGCGCCGCCATCGCCCGCCGGTCCGACATGTACACTGAACAAAGGGAGATTACCTTACACGGGCCCGAAGCGCACCCGGGCCGGCAGCGCCGCCATCGCCCGCCGGTCCGACATGTACACTCAACAAAGGCAGATTACCTTGCACGGGCCCGAAGCGCACCCGGGCCGGCAGCGCCGCCATCGCCCGCCGGTCCGACATGTACACTGAACAAAGGGAGATTACCTTGCACGGGCCCGAAGCGCACCCGGGCCGGCAGCGCCGCCATCGCCCGCCGGTCCGACATGTACACTCAACAAAGGGAGATTACCTTGCACGGGCCCGAAGCGCACCCGGGCCGGCAGCGCCGCCATCGCCCGCCGGTCCGACATGTACACTGAACAAAGGGAGATTACCTTGCACGGGCCCGAAGCGCACCCGGGCCGGCAGCGCCGCCATCGCCCGCCGGTCCGACATGTACACTGAACAAAGGGAGATTACCTTGCACGGGCCCGAAGCGCACCCGGGCCGGCAGCGCCGCCATCGCCCGCCGGTCCGACATGTACACTGAACAAAGGGAGATTACCTTGCACGGGCCCGAAGCGCACCCGGGCCGGCAGCGCCGCCATCGCCCGCCGGTCCGACATGTACACTGAACAAAGGGAGATTACCTTGCACGGGCCCGAAGCGCACCCGGGCCGGCAGCGCCGCCATCGCCCGCCGGTCCGACATGTACACTGAACAAAGGGAGATTACCTTGCACGGGCCCGAAGCGCACCCGGGCTGGCAGCGCCGCCATCGCCCGCCGGTCCGACATGTACACTGAACAAAGGGAGATTACCTTGCACGGGCCCGAAGCGCACCCGGGCCGGCAGCGCCGCCATCGCCCGCCGGTCCGACATGTACACTGAACAAAGGGAGATTACCTTGCACGGGCCCGAAGCGCACCCGGGCTGGCAGCGCCGCCATCGCCCGCCGGTCCGACATGTACACTGAACAAAGGGAGATTACCTTGCACGGGCCCGAAGCGCACCCGGGCCGGCAGCGCGGCGCGCGGCCCCACGGCGCCGCGCCGCAGCCGCAGCGCGCCCGGCAGCGCCGCCACCGCCCGCGGCGGCACCCGCCGGTCCGAGATGTGTACTGAACGTCAACAACACACGAACATGTCAATTGTAAACATTTCAAATACACCTTACACTTAAACTGTTCCCATCTGGTCCTAGCGGGCGCAGATGTAGTTCCCATCTGAGCCCGCCTCGCGGGACCGAGGCGGGTCGACATTTTTGGATAGTAAGAAATTCTGTTTCAGTTATGTGTGTACCTGTTGTGCAGAATGCCACCCGACTTTTATCTAACTTGAGCCAAATATACATTCGGATGACGATAGACAGAGATTGGCATATGGCTCATTCAAACAAACATAACTCCCTAAAATCGTTGGAACTTGAAAAAATACATACCTACAGATAAATATATAATTTCATACAGTCAAAGAATGCATTGTCACTAATTTTTGAGATAAAGGCCTGTTTGCTGGATGAGAGATAGTAGCATAGGTTAGTTCCTCTAGGATACAGCTAGAAAAACCCTAATAAAAGGAGGCTGCATAGTTCTGTTTATTTTTAAACTAAATGCTTACCAAACTTTTGCACAAGTCTCTTTTTCTCCGCAGTATGTGACGCTTTAGTATTATTAATTTTGTCTTCATTCGAAGACAGTTTATCCATCCTGCATTTTGCATCTGTTTTAATTTGCAATGTATGTTCATGGCTTGGTGCAACGCTTATGTCACTATTCAAGATCTGCAATTCGTTGTTGATTATCTGTGGCTCAGTGGTGGTACCGATACTACAATACTGGTTGATTGTTGTGTTTATTCCAGCTTGTTCTCGGGAATCTGAAATGTATAAAAAAAATTAGGTGTGTAGCTTTCTATGGCTTTGAGCCGTAAACATCAACTTTAAACGTAAATTTAGTGTGAGGACCGACACCCCCTATCTGCATGGCAGTGTTGGTCGAAACCTTAATGCAATTGACCATTAACCATTACAAATTGAATCGTAAACTTTAACGTCCGTTACTGTTTACGGTTCAATTTGTAATGGTTAATGGTCAATTACAATTGACGTTCAGCCAACACTGCTGCATGGCGCGGCAAGGGATCCATCGGCATATTGCCGAGGTGCGCTTGGAAATGCCAAGGCATCCCTCAGGCGTTCTCAGGCATACCAAGGTGTCAAGAAATGCTAAGGACGCCTCGGAATGCCTAAGACACCGTGGCACAGAATAAATAATAATACTGCGTTTGTCATGAAACATTAATCAGGAAACTACACTATTATGGAGTTAGAGGAGCGGCACTGGATTTACTTAAGTCCTACTTAAATGGTAGAATACAAAGGGTCGATGTGAATGGACAGCGATCACCGGGGTCATTGGTCTCTATGGGTGTACCACAGGGGTCAATATTGGGACCTTTCCTGTTCCTTATCTACATAAATGACTTGCCATTCCTTGTAAAGACCCACCATGATATAGTATTGTTTGCAGACGACACTTCACTTATTTTCAGAGTCAAACGACAGCAACAAGCTTACAATGATGTAAACGATGCTATTTCTAAAGTAGTAAATTGGTTCAATGTTAATAATTTATTGTTAAATGAGAATAAGACTAAATGTATTAAGTTTGTCACTAGTAATGTAAGGCATGTACAAACAAGTGTCATTGTGAAGGATGAGGAATTGGAATTAGTTGATAGTACAGTTTTTCTTGGTATAACTTTAGATTCTAAACTCCAGTGGGGTCCCCATATTGCTACTCTTTCGAATAGACTGAGTTCTGCAGCTTTTGCAGTAAGCAAAATCCGTCAGTTAACTGATGTCAAAACAGCTCGATTAGTATATTTTAGTTACTTCCATAGCATTATGTCATATGGTATTTTACTGTGGGGTGGTGCTTCAGAGATAAATACCATTTTTGTTCTGCAGAAGAGGGCTATTCGAGCAATATATAAAATGAACCATAGAGACTCACTGAGAGATAAATTTAAGGAAATTGACATCATGACAGTGCACTGTCAATACATTTATGAGAATATTCTGTATGTGCATAAAAATATTGCCGATTTTAAGAAAAATTGTGACATTCATAATATTAATACTAGAAATAAACATAAGCTCGCCGTGCCCTTCACTCGGCTCCATAAAATTAAAAAATCATTCATGGGTAATTGTGTGAGATTTTATAATAAACTTCCAAACCATATTACTGAGTTACCAATTAATAAATTTAAGAATCATGTAAAGCGTAAACTTATTTCTAAAGCTTATTATACCACACAAGACTACATGAATGATAAAACAACGTGGGATTAATTGTGATTCGAAATGATTAATTATTTATTATATTTGAATAATGATGATGAAATGGATATTCCAATGCATGTATTTCCTTTGTTGTTTTTATTATATTTGTTTGACATTTAGAATTTATTCTAGAAACAATCTAGACTAGTATTTTTTATACATTTTGTTTTTTTTTGTATGACTGTATTTTGTGAAAGTTTTAGTATTAAATTTGATCTATGAATTATATTCATTAGTATTATATATGGAATAATATTTACAACATCAATAAATTGCTCTGATAATTAGATTAAGATAATTATATGTAATACTGTCTTACTATTCATAAGTGCTTGTTGCTAGGCCTACATGAATAAAGTATATTTGAAAAAAATACTAACATACAGAAAGGAATCTTCCTAAAAAACCGAATTTTGCCAGCGACAGGGACAAATCATGTTGTCGCTTGCTAATGCATAGCCCTTTTGGCTTTTTTAGGGTTGTCAATATTCAAGTCATTATCTTATCTGTGGTTGTGCACACAAAGGAACGTCAAGTTTTGCCAACCCTAATAATTGCTCGTAAAAACGCTGAACCGAACAGAGCCGAGAACGCCCGAAAGACCTACTTTCCCTCCACTGACCTTGATACGTTTGAGAACGCCTATGGGATGCCTCGGCATGCCTGAGGACGTCTAGGCATGCCTAAGGACGCTTCGGCATGCCTGAGGACGCCGCGGCAACATGCTGAAGGACCCCTGCCCAGCTATGTCGTCAAAACTTTTGTTCGCCAAAAAATACATAAAATGTGATCAAGGGCGACTGTTGTTTACCTCTACGTTGGTTGCTGTATTGTGTACAAATACTCTTTATTTATATTGTTTTTTGTAATTATTGTTGCACTTTGACTATTAAACAGACACTGTTAGTTTGTTCTGATGGATTGTTGGAATGATAATAATGAAATACACTATATGTATATGGTTATGGGGCCAAGAAATAGCCTACCTATTTTGGTTTATAACAAAATAAATATTATAGGACAATCTTCTTCACTTACATCTTAAGTTTCTACTTGACTTTAATTACCCATTTCCAAAAATGACAGTGAAATTATTAATTTAAATAATGAGCCTGAAGTAAAATCTAAAGTTTACTCATATCAACTCATATATTGCTTGAGAATGAGGCAGTGTAAGCCATACCACAGATTTTATTTAAGTTCACCATTACACAACCAACTTACCAATAAATAATTGTAATTGTTTGCCTTGTACTACTGGAATAAAGTACTCATGATGTTGGGGGTCTTGATCCTGAAACAGATATATAAGAATTATATCATTGTACAATTCTTCTACTACTGATTAGGTAGGCATATACAGTCAAAACAGGATATAATGAAATTGAAGGAAACATATCAATTGGATGCTATATCCAATAGTCATTAATAGTCATTTGTTGACTGACGGCCTTGAAGGACAATGTAGATATGGAGCGAACATGCTAGCCCACAGATTTGCTTGATATACAGTTGAAGTTAAAATTATTTTTCAAGGCTTGCTGTACATTGCTGTACACATCAAGTCTGTGGATTAGATATACTCAACATGCTTACAATGCCCTGCGCATCCATTACAATAATGTGTCTAGGATGCTGTTGAGACTCCCGCAGTTCAGCAGCGCGTGTTCCACGTTGGCGGAGGCACGCACCAACGGCTTCGATGCCGTCTGGCGCAAGAAAACTGCCTCGCTGCTTGACAGGGTGTGCGGGAGTGGCAATAGCATTTTAAGCATGATAGCCAATAAGTTTGAATGTCCAAATTACTTTTATTCATTTATTATTAGCATTAGTAAACTAACATGGAGATTAAGTTCAAAACAATATGTGGACCATTATGTTCTTTGTAATAAATAAATTGATTATTGGGGCCCAGAATTTTGGGTGTGGCTTTTGACAAGGCTTAGAGAGGGATGTGTCTTTATAAAATAATAAGTACCTACCTAAAATTTTCTGATGACACTCTTTTTATCGTTTGATAATGAAAAAGTTCAAAATATTGGAAAGTTTAATCTGTTTCATTTGATTTATTGAAATGAGTATAGTTACGAAAACCTTTATAGTTTATTATGTATTTAAGTAATCATATATTATATATATCGTTGTCTGAGTACCCACAACACAAGCCTTCTTGAGCTTACCATGGGAATAAGTCAATTCGTGTAAAAATGTCCCTATAATATTTAGTTATTAATTACTACATGAACTGAACAAAGAAATAACATTGAATTCATTTCAAGTTAATAAAGCAAATGGAGATATTTTAATAATTTCAACTTTGATGCAATAAGCTAAGACATTGTACTTAATTAAAAGCTTTGGTGCAGAAAATACGAAAAAAAAATTGTTTTCGAAATACGAAAAAATATGTTGTTTTGAATTTTTTTAATTGTGTTCTTACGTTTATAAGCATGTGGAGTGGAATAGCATCAGCTTGTAAAGATCCTTCACTACTGCTTGGTTTAACTTGTAAAATGTACATATTACTTGTACGAGATTCCACAGAATTTGATATAGAAGTGCTGTAATGACCTGAAACCCAAAAATATATGAAATCAAACAATAAGACAAGTAGTAATCAACAGTACTTTTTAAAGTTCTGACATATACCACTACACCGAAAATATAGTATAATACCTTGAGTGCCATTATCCATCATCAAGTCATAAATCTCCAGATTAATTATTTAAAAAAGGTATAAAGTTATAAACTATAATATTAAAGAGCTGCAGCGATTATAAGTTTATTATCATCTATATACTAATACTACTCTTTGTTTATTATTTAATTTTCTTCTTTGACTTTTCATGTGCTGTGCTTGTCATATTTTGACATTTGTGACATGACCCAAAGAGTAAAGTAATATATAGGAAAAGAGAGCCCTCTTGAAGCATTTTAAGGAAACTAATTTCGAAGCGCTATCTCTAATTTGTATCCGAAACTAGCTATGTATGTATGCGTGCACATCTACATATGCATCCGTATGTGTAGGTACTTTCGTAAAAATATAAGGTCTACTCGGGCGGTTTACAAGTTAATTTTTTTGTTTGATTTCTTGTAACATTGATAATTTTTTGTTTACAAGACATCAAACAAAATATTTTAAAAGAATGGAATCCAAAAAAAGACCTGCTTTATAGTAAAGTATTGCTTTCAATTTGGTATAAAATATAGTAATAGACCAGGTGTTATAAGTACTTGCAGCTTCTGATTCTGTTTGGGGTTGTTCTTCTTTTTACATTTGTTCATCTTTGTGAACATCTTTGTGCATTAGCTTCGTCTTCTGTGACTTGTGTCTCAGTCTGACCTACTCTCTTTCATGTGCGCATAACTGACTTGCTTAGTTCTTAACTGAGCCTTTCTTCTTTGACCTTAACATCCAACTGGACTTGAATTCAAGATATTCCGGAGTTAGTAAAATTCTACGTTATTTCTAGTACTTAGAATTCATAGTCTTTTGTTATTATTTTTAGTTTATCTAGAATATATTTGATTTTGACGTCTCAAACTTACCGTATTTAAGGTTCATAAGGTCCACTGTCCTTAAAATTTTGTATTAAATTAGAAGCAAATATCAGTCTTCGTGAATTAACTATTGTAGCCGGGTCTACCTTAGTCTAATAATGAAGCTTATTTTAAAGTAAATAGGTTTAATATTTATTGCTATAGCGAACATTCGATATTCTAAATGACAAAGAACCTTCGCTACTCAAATTCTACGGTGACTGGCAAATAGGCATATCATAATAGGAAAAAAGATTACAGTTACATACGACTTTTTATTTTCGAACGACACGAACGTCACGATTCCGTCAAACAATTTTTAAAATCGTTTGGCTACTCGCAAGCCTATAGACATCTCAAAAACGCCAGTGTAACGTGATCGTGACATCGTAACAACCTACGCGTAACACCCTTGATGCGGAGAGCTTACTTATACCGGTTTCTTTAACCTTTCTCAAAATATTGTTTGGTGTCGGTGTGAACATTTATAAATGACTGGTTTTGTAAATAAACACTGAATGAATAGGTGCCTTTTTCCTTGACCTTGAAAATCCTTTTAATACTATGCCTTAATCCTAGCCTATGACTTCGGGTCCGATATCGGGAAGTCTGGATGTAATAGGGTTGTTTCCAATTTTTTTAAAGGCTTGTATTACGTTCTATAATATTAGATATTAAGGATATCTCGAACGATCTTAGTTTTATTCTGTCAAGTGTTTGACAAGTGACAGATAGTTTTGCCGCGGTTTTAGTAAAATGTGACATTGTAAAAACTCAAAGATAAATAAACTATTGTAAACTAATTCAGTATTTTAGTGAGAAATCTAATAATATTAACTAAGTTTCCCTAAAATTCAACTTTTATACTAAAAACGGCTTTAAATATGTTATATTAACAAAATATATTTTGACAGATGCTTTCGCGCCCAAAACGCTCTTTGAAAATTGTGTGACGTCACAGTTTACGGTTTGACACATAACTACATACACACGTAGAAGATACGAACTGTCAAGTGACATTTGTCATTTGTTGTTTATCTTCTAAAGATAAAGATAAAGATATATTTATTTGCATAAATGTAGTGATGAACATAGGTGGACAGTAATTTGAAATGCGTACATTTTACTTGAAGAAGCATGCAAATTTTTCTTATTAGCTAGGTACTATAACTAAATAGGTATATACAAATTTAAGCTGTAGGTAAGTTATACAATAATAATATCATCATAATACACATACATGGTTTCATTTCTACCTAAGATTCACAATATACATAATCATTGTAGAAAATTATTTATTGATTTACAGATGCCAAATATTCGTCAATTGTATAATAACATTTATCTAAGCAAAATTTATATAATTTGTATTTAAATTCAGGCATGTCAGAGTTCCTTATTTCTACGGGTAAATGATTAAAGATTTTTATCGACATACATAAAACGTTATTTGCAAAGAAAACTGTCTTTGAGTGGAAAGGATAACATAGATCGGTGCCGTTTCGTGATTGATAAATGGTGGTAGATGACTTATTTTTAAATAAACCTATATTGTATTTGACATATATACCTATCTCATATATATATAATGATGGTAGCGTCATCACTTTCAACTTATGGAAAAGAGGTCGACATGGTTCTGTTTGATGCGCACCACATATAGCCCGTATACATTTCTTTTGTAGTAAAAATACTTTCTGCATATTACAGCAGTTACCCCAAAGTATTAGGCCATAACGCAAATTGGACATTACATGTCCATTGAATGCTAATAGTGCAGTTTTTTGTGAAGAGATTTGGCAGAGCCTTCGTAGGGCAAATGTAAACCCGTTCAATTTATCTATGAGCATTTCAGTATGATCTTTCCAGTTTGTGTGGCAATCTAAAATAATACCCAAGAATCGAATAGATGACACACATTCGATTGCATGACCATCATAATTTATATTAACATTCCGTGGCTTCCCTTGTGGTGCATAAAATTCAATAAATTTCGTCTTAAGGAGGTTAACTTTCAAATTATTATTTACTAGCCACAGGTTTACATCCTCAAATACCTGGTTGATATCATTTTCATAATTGTTGGTATCTTTCTCCTGCACTACTATAGAGCAATCGTCGGCAAAAAGTGTCATCTTGTGGTTGGTAAGACATGGCAAGTCGTTGATAAAGACGAGAAAAAGCAATGGTCCAAGGAGACTGCCTTGAGGGACGCCAGTTGTAGCATTGAGATAATTAGATCGATATTTTATTAACGTTCTTGTGGCATCGTCATATTTCGGTATTTCTGTACATTGTACACGCTGGTTTAAGTAAGTTCTTATCCATTCATAGCAGTTCCCTCTAATGCCATAGTGGTATAGTTTTGTTAAGAGGATGTCATGACTTACTCTGTCAAAGGCCTTTGACATGTCCATAAAAATGCCAATGACAGGTATTCTATTATTCCTACAGTTCAAAATATTTTTCATAAGATCCAGTACAGCTAATGTTGTAGATCTGTTTGTACGGAAACCGAATTGATCTTTGGATAAGATATTATGTTTTTCTATAAAATCTGACATTCTCTTATAAATAATCTTTTCAAAGACTTTAGATAACACCGGAATTAGCGCTATGGGTCTATAATTTAATGGATCGGTTATGTCCCCTTTTTTCAGTAAAGGTTTAATAATTGTAAGCTTAAGTTTGTCAGGAAAGACGCCTTCAGACATAGACAAGTTTATCAAATGACTTAGTACAAAAGCAAATACTGACGAGTTTTCTTTTATAATTGACGTGGGTAGTTCGTCATAACCAACTGCTTTAGAATTTTTTAATGTCATGATTACTCTCGCAACCTCAGCCGGGCATGTCGGGTGTAAATATATCGTTGAGTCCAGGTTATGCAATTTATATTGGTATTTACTATTGGTACTATTTATGTTGTCTGTTATAGTAGTGATAGATATAAAACGCACTAGGTCTTGAGTAATTGATTTATTTGTGAATTAAGCACATGATAATATTAAGTCCGACGACCGACGCTCACGTTGGCGCGGGAATCTCTCTTGACAGCCGCGCCCATGACAGCTGGGCTGTCAGTTAGGGCACGTTTACAAACCCGGACAATATAAATATTAACAACTAATATCAAAATAGAAATAGTTTGATGACAGACGGTGTTTTCCATATAATAATGATATAAATTATCTTACATTTCTAACAATCGGCCATCCTGAATTTTGCCTGACCCGAGGCAATAAAGATATAAACTATTTCTTTTCTAAGGATACAATAATAAAACGTGACAATAACGTGCTAGTAGGCAAGAAAATATACAAAACTTGTCTTACAAACTAAAAAAAAACATCACTCACACAGATGATTAAGTAGGGTAGTCATCCAGAGGGTTCTAATTATGTGGCGTCGAACAATACGTAATATGTTTCAACATTGAAACGACAAGCTTATTTTATTTTACATTATTTGATATTATATCCAAGCCTTGTGAAGCAAATTAGAAATCTTACTCACTACATTTTCGGCCATCCTTAAGAGATTGGATGTCCTCATTCAATTATTATCAACATAGTTATATTAACAAATATAACTAAAGAAAAAAAAATAAACATTATAAGATTCTTTTACTTTTAGTACAACACTACTGGGATAATATTGCCTCTTGATTTACGAACTAGTGACGACGCCCCCGGATAGTCGCTAACTTGATGTGGGGTAACGTAACAGATGTAGATCTAGTGACTTTTCATCTTGTCTCTAGTTATACACATTAGATTTTACAGTCTTTGAATTATTTATTACAAATTTAAATCAGACAACAAGGCCCATATTACAAATAACTTACAGACTATGCATTTTAAGAACTTGAGAACTAAACACTATTTCGGCAACAAAATAGCGTGACTACGTTGAATCGTCTGGCATTGTGTCAGATTCGACAATTTGCCCCGGAACCTCCGAAACACGACACCCTTTGGCCAGAAGTCGGCGCACTCGATGAGCCCCTGCAGCGGTTGCAGCACGCTCACCGCAAAAGGGTTGATGTGCGCGTAGTGGCCTAGTGGCGCGATCGAAGCTGTAACGCCCTCAGCGTGTAGTACCTGGACTCAGAAACAAGAATTAACAGCGTCTCGTTCCATCATGTGTCACACACACACAGACACAGGATGTAAGTGTCTGGAAGGTTTTTTTTTGTCACATAGTACAGATGGTAATTTACAATCCCACCGCCCGGATGTAACAGTAATCTTTAGATTGTGGCAACGTACACACACAGGTGTAACCCATTTGTATCATTAAATAAATGAATAAATATTATAGGGTCATTCTCACACAAATAGACTAAGCCCTACAGTAAGCTCAAGAAGGCTTGTCTTGTGGGTATTCAGAAAACGATAGGTATATTTAATCTACAAATACCTCAATACGTAGAGAACATCCATGACTCAGAAACAAATATCTGTGTTCATCACACAAATAAATGCCCTTACCGGGATTCGAACCCGGGACCATCGGCTTCATAGGCATAGGTTCACTACCTACTAGGCCAGACCGGTCGTCACATACATATATCAAGATACACACACAGAGTGTAAGAGCGTTTGGTATGTTGTAGCAAAGTACACAGGTGTAAAAATATTCGTACGGTTATCATTATATACCAGAATACACATACAGGGTGTAAAAACACTCGTACGGACATTATATATTATACCACAATACACACACAGGATGTAAGGGCGTTTAATAAGTTGTAGCAAAGTACACACACACAGGGTGTAAAAACATTCGTACAGTTATTATTATATATACCACAGTACACACACAGGATGTAAGGGCGTTAAGCGTACAGACACAGGCTGTATGGTGAGCTTGTTACGGCGTACTCGCACAGGGAGCATCCGTCTCATGCAAGCTTAAATGGTGCTGCTTGTTACCGCGTTCTCGCACAGGGAGCTCTCGGCCTCAAGCAAGCTTATTTGGTGATCCCTGTTACCGCGTTCTCACACAGGGAGCTATCGGCCTCAGGCGATCTATCACACTTGTTACCGCGTACCCGCGCAGGGGGTATCGGCCTCAAGCAAGTGTTTCACATGATCTTCGATACCGCGTACGCACACTGGACGTAGCAGCCTCAGCCTCAGCCCCACTAGGCGCAGTGAAGTGGTGGTGAGTTATCTATCGGTAGCTACCGCGTACACACACTGGATGCAGCGGACTCCAACCACGTCGTTGCGGCTCTCGGACGGACGCACTCAGGTCCAACATGTAAAGCATTAAACATTTTACACTTTATTTATTTAACATATACACAAATATGTATTTATATATCGGTTAGACTTTGGTTGGAATTGCATTAACATGAACTTCAATTAAAATGAGACACGTGTGCATTGCGTCACGAATATGAATTTCATGTATATAATGAGGTAATTATAGTATGATAATAACTGTAATTTCCGAGTAACAACTTGAATTTTCGGTACCAGGCTCAAAATTAGAGCCTAGTCCTATCCACAGTTTCATCTTATCCGCTGAGTTAACATTGATATATTTACGACCACCTCTTTAAAACCATTACGTACTATAAAAACACTATATGTAATTATAGTCTACTATGATAATACAAAAACTCCAGTTTGGATTTAAGCACTAGGAGTATTGATAAAGATAAAAATAAGTTTATTGCACACAAAACAGTATATGAATCGGTACAGAATTGGTGTGACATCGGTGAGTGCATAGCATGGTTACATAACAGAGTTTCCAGCGGTCCCCGCACTAAGCTAGGCCTGTACCGCGAGAGACCAAGTATGCATTTGTATGTCATGTGTGAGTGTGTGACAGTTGGAATATAGAGAAGGAATATAACCCAAACATACATTAGGAGTGATTGAACATTTGCCAAATCGTCGTACTGTAAAAGTTGCCTGTAATCAGATCTTTGTTGTTTGCTTATCCTTTCACAAATTCAAGTCAAAATTGCTGTAAGTAGTTAGATTATTTTAAAATCTCGCAATTGGATTCCAAGTGACCATGCCTTTTGCATTTGGTACCCTTAACAATTTCTTTGACCATAATAATCCTAGTATAGTTCTACTGTAATGTTATTATATAATTTGTGCTCAAATAAGCATTACAGTAGCCATGTAAACGTCTAAAATGCTACTATAGAACTAGCTTAAAATACAAATCGTTATAAAAATGCTGTCAGCCATAATACGGCGGCAGTGTTTCAGGTTTAAGTTTCCAGCGACTTATAAACATAATATTGTAATAAATTTATGAATTAAATTATATTAAAAGAGGTACTGCAAGTGGCGGGATCGATGGGGCGTTCGAATCAGCGTAAGACAGTTAAGTTTGTTTTTTTAAACTTGGCGGATTTTTACTTTTACAGACCGTTTGGTGTGTAAAACTGTCGACTCATAAAGAGTATGCAGGAGCAAACACCCTCAGCACGAACTAAACCACTCGTTTCGATACAGTTAGTAAATATTCTCCGCATATTTCTAGATAGAAAGTACGCAGAGTAGCTGAATCTTCGGGTAACATAAACCGCGTCCTATCGAATCTATCAAATAAACAAAAATCAAACTTGGGACTTAACTATTCTATGAAAGACAAACGCTGGCGTGATCTATCTCGTTGCCACCGGCATCTCGCGAACGGTATTTGCATACTTATGTCTAATACATGCTATGAAATTGCGAAAGACTAACGCTTGCGCGATCTAACTCGACGCTAGCGCCATCTAGCTTGCAATTGGGTAAACTTTCCATATTGGAAGTGATGTTAAGTTATAGTACATATTTATATATCTGTTCGATCGATAATTTTCGATCTATGTATAAATAACAAGCATCTATTTATTTATTTTTTTAACTAGATTAGGTATAATGGTAACTAAATGAGCTCTTGACTGTATGCGGTATTCATTTTCAATGTTAGTTGTTATTTTAAATTTATTTTTGTTTTTGAAAACTCACAGCTAAAGTAACAAAATAAGTTTCAAAATAAAAACAGTAAGCAAATTTCACATGTAGAAACTGCGTAAAGTATATGACGTGCGAAATTGCAAAATTAATAATAACTATTATGCTTACAATTATGTTGCTTTACAGTGAGTCTGAGTTTTTAAACAATGAACGAGAAGAACAAAAGAGAAAGATATAAGATGAAATTGTGTTAACAGTATCACAGAACAGATCGATGTGATCATGCTATTTGCAAAGCTGATTAAAGGACTTAACAGCTCAGAAAAAAAATGAGTTTTTCCTATAATTAGTATGAAGGAAGGGAATATGGAACGTTCGTTTGGTGCGAGAGGATAGACGTGAGGGGACTGATTACCATAAGTTCGCTAGCAGGTCAGGACAGTCTGCATGGTCCTGAGCGATTTTCATAATATAAATTACATCAGATATATTCAGCCGGATTTAAAGAGGTAGCAGGAGGAGTTTGGCACAATGCTGTAACTACTGGTAAAAGTTTATGTAATAGCAGATCATGGTCGATGTAATCTGTGTACACAGCATCGACTGGATCTTCACCATCCAAGTTATGTGACGCGTAATCGTTAAATCATTATAATGTGGAAGATACAGATCATATAGAATAAATGCAAAAGTTCCCTATTGTTAATAACCAAAAACATAAAAATGAAACTAGTTATTCCTTACTAATTCGAATCTGAATCATTCACACTATCATTTATGTATACATATACAACTGAAACTAGTTTTTTGGAGAAATCGCGAAACGTCTGGTTGACGTAACTGGTGACCGAAGAGCTGGCGGCTTCCTCGCACAACGTATCAGTATTGCGATACAACGAGGAAATGCTGCCAGCATCCTTGGTACAATGCCTCAAGGGCCTATTTTAGATATAAGCTAGTTATAGTAATCATCTGTATATATCCATTATGTATATTGTTATTGTCAATAAAGATCCACTGAAACTAGGTCACGTGTTTTGTGGAATTAATAGTTTATTTTATTTTAAAACATTTATGTATAGGTAATTAGTCTTGATTAATACTGAAAAGATATTTAATACTGGTATTTAACATTGCACTACTGCGATATACTTTTCAACTGGAACTTTGTCCACTGACAAAAATAATAGCTACTAAAAACTATAGAACTATAAATATGAATAAAATTATTTCAACAACTAACTGCATTAGGAGGCGGTTATCACTTATCATGAAAAGTAAAATTACTGAAATAGTTCTAGGTAAATACAACGCTGGTTCCGTTGCGCAAAAAAAACTATGCGCGAATGCTAACTATATATTTCTATGCACCTTCATAAGGCTAGGCCATAGGCTAGTTTAGTAAGTATTTAAGTCGTCGATAGGATTTCAACATATTCAGTGAAGACGAACTTGCCTACTTGTTAACATTTACAACTTATAATAAAACCAAACTTCTGGTGATGGGTAGGACATCAATTTAAAATGAGTTTGTAAAAGTACCTCATTCTCAAATGATGAGAAGTATTAGTATATTTTCTGCACCAACTGTTCCATTAACTCCAATGGCAACAATAAATATTTTATTTATGTATATATTCATGTATTCCTAACTTACCTTCTAAATATTTAATTGGAGTGCAATTGTTGAGGTTAAGAACAGTAATTTAACAACAGAAGACAGATAAATTGAAGAATTAAACTAAGGACTGAAAGTACCTACATTAGGATGTAACTACATACTCACATATACAGCAACTTAATTTGATGCTTTTATGAAACTTGTTCTAATTTAGCTGTTCATTATTTTTATTGTTAAATTGTTCAGTATCAATGCAAGCTACTCGATATTATTTTAAGTTTAATAGTCATATTTCAATAATTAAAAATAATAATTTTGGTCACTTAAATTAAACGATTACTGAGCAAGCTTCGAAAATACCCAGTCAGTACAGGGACTTGGTTGACATTCCAATCGCTTAACAAGTAACCATTTGACTGTCCAGTCTAAGTACCAGTTGCACCAGCCACAGTTGATGGACTGGCTAACATCACTCAGTAGTAATATAATATAAGTATAAGTGACCTATGAAAGCCATACAATAAAATTTGAGTATGGGAAGCCATACAATAAATTTTGCGAACACTTTAACAGTGACAGACGGTTTGGTGCAACCAACCTTCTTGAGGTCAGGTTATACTGGTTTGTGCGTTAGTGCAATAATAGTAATAGCTAACAAAATTGTACATAGATCTTTAATCAGAATATTATTTTGAAGCAAATATAACTACTACAAGAAAGAAATAGTTAGCTATTTAAATAGACGATCTCCATAGTTTGTAAATTGCTTGTCACAATCAGACTACTGAGCACTTACCTAGTTCCATTGCACGGGACTAAAACCCTTAGGTATACTTCTCAGTTCTCATCACTATTTTCCATTGGTCAAACCTATTTGAAACATTTTATTTTTAAACTTTTCAAGTGTAGCAGTCAATTTTGTCCTTAGTTCATCCCGTGTGAACTTTACACAATTACTCACCAGCCAGCACAATGACTGTGTTACTTGTATAGGCCAATTGTCCATCACAATGATATCTGTGAACATAATGTAAGAACACACACACACAACACAAAAATAATTATTTGATAACAGTAAATCACCATACTTAATATACTGTATTACCATAGTGCATGAATAAAACGCTTATACCTACATCTCAACCTACTTTCTGCTTGTAAAACTCATTTGAACAGGTAGTGGTCAGTTTTGTCTTTAATCTTCTTCTGGAACCAACCAGCCATTTTCATTTTGCTTGTATAGTTACACAGGTGATTATTCCATCCTAAATTATATTGTACTTTCAGGGGGGTACACTATTTCCTTAATACCAGTCATTTAAATAAATGACAATGTAATAAAATCACTGCTTTTGTCACTAAGAAATACTGGATAATGAATTAATTAAAACTCAAATGGGATCATGACAAAATTACTGTTCAATATTCAATCTAGTCTAGGGTGAAGGCTTCAGTTGGTAGGTACACCAGCAAAATCACTATGCCACAGTAGGTATCAAACACTTTGCTTTAAACTTAAGGGCAGTTCATCATGCATTTCTTACCATTAAGAAAATTCCTTAAATATAATTTGAAATACACACCAATACTTTCCAATTGATAGGCCTGAAGCTGAATAACCTTATATGACCCCGGTGGAACTTCAGGAATATTACACTTATATAACCTTAATGGTAACTAAAAAAATAACTCAATATATATCATTACTTGTTCTAATCATGATTTGATATTGAATTCAGCATTTCAACAAGATGCCAAGTACATTAAATTTATTGTACAGCACAAATAAGAATGTCAAATTTGAAACTGCCAAGCCTGGTTTCCTGACTTGACATGTCGTGTTATACAATTTTGATTATTTATATACTTTCTCAACTGCACAAACTAAACCATGCGCAATCTCTATTACGCTTCGCACATTTTAAGTGAACATTCACTACATATTCAAATTAATTCTCAGTCCTAAATATAATAAATATCTCATAGTATTTATTACCTGTTTTGCTATCATAAACAAACCACTCTCCTGTATTGTAGACCAACATCATGAGTTGTGATCGAATTTGTTTGCCTCGCCTCGTTCACGTAGTAGCTTACCGGCAGGTCAATGACCGGTAGGTGATAATATTGTACTTCTCCGAATTCATATATGATTTATAACAATTCACACGTTTGTTAAATAGGTTTTGAACAACACATTGAAACACTTCGCGACCCAAAACTTAGTGCATTTTCCAAAGTAGGTACGTGCCCATTATAAGCGTAATAATGCTACTTCCAACATTACGATTTCGTACGAGAATCAACTTATTTAACTGAAATACTTTGTGAGCATGAATATTTAAGATCTCACTTCTGAAATGATAGATATAAAACGCACTAGGTCTTGAGTAATTGATTTATTTGTGAATTAAGTACATGATAATATTAAGTCCGACGACCGACGCTCACGTTGGCGCGGGAATCTCTCTTGACAGCCGCGCCCATGACAGCTGGGCTGTCAGTTAGGGCACGTTTACAAACCCGGACAATATAAATATTAACAACTAATATCAAAATAGAAATAGTTTGATGACAGACGGTGTTTTCCATATAATAATGATATAAATTATCTTACATTTCTAACAGTAGTGAATTGATTATTTAGTTTATTTGCCATTTCTTTTGCATCTGTGATTTTTTGGTTGTCGAAAACCATATTATCAGTGAAATGGCTCGGATGACGTTTTCCTATGTGACGGTTTATAATTGACCACGTTGCTTTCCCTACATTATGTGCCTTATATATATAATTGTGGTTCTGTAACCTGTGTGACTTCTGAATGCATTTTTTTAACAGAGCGGAGTATTTCTTATAGTTTGTTTTATGAATGTCTTCAGAAGAATGAATGCATTTAAAATATAGCTTTCGTTTTGTCTTTATGGCTTTTTTTAACCCTACAGTAATCCACTTTGGTTTACAAATTGTAGTAATTCGCACTTTTTTAAAAGGAAAGCATAGATTAAAAAATAAACTAACTATGTCATGGAAATCGTTGAAGGCATTGTTCGTATTACTGCACAACATAATATCGGAAAATGATAAGCTTTGTATAGCATGCTGGAACTTTTTACGATGTTCTATATTGAAGTCTCTTTTCCATTCGTACCAGTATTTCACAGAGTCAAGACACTTGACTGGGACTGATATTGTTTGTGCTTTGTGGTCTGAGAGGCACAAGTTGTGCACATTACATTTAACTGTAGCTTTAAAGTTAGTAGCAATATTGTCGATACATGTGTTAGAGGTACTGGTGACGCGTGTTGGTTCATTAATTTGTAATTTGAAATTATAGTTTTGCAATATTCGCTCAAAGTCTGTATTAATAGTATTGGTATTTAAGCAATCTATATTGAAGTCACCGCATATAATTATACGTCTAGAATGTTTTTGCGATTTTGTAAGAGTGTGTAATAAGTTTTGAAGTTTATCAAAAAAAACATTTTCACGTCAGCAACTGGAACAAGGGTAATTTGCTGTTTAAAAACAGTGAGCAAAATCGCATTTTGCTCACTAAGTGAGACAAAATAACATTCAAGTGACCTTCATATTCGAATGTCATTTCAACGTGCGGGGCCTAATACAAGTTCGAAGTATTTGGATTCTATTGTCTTTGTCCCTTTCACGTCATTAGCAAAAAGAAAGAGAAAAAAGTGCATACGTAATTCAACGATATATTGACGGTTTATAATAGACCCTCGAAATAAGTCAGACCGCATCGTTCCAAAACACCCTACGAGTCTTCATTCGTAATAATTAATTAATGAAATAAAAGTTTAAAATTTAATAAAAATACCATATTTTACGTATTTTTTTATACAATCAAAACAATGTACTTATACAAATTTACGCAATTATTACGCAGTAAATAATTCTACTTAACGACTTTTAACGATCTTTACTATAGTTGACAAATAGTAGTATCCGCAATTCGGACCGTATTTTACAAAGTTTTTTTTAACAAAAAAAGTTGACGATTGAACTGTCAATTGATGTTCGTTAATTCATTATTTTCGTTTCATTTTATTGAAATTTCTTTCGTTTTGTTTTATTGCGGTAATTAAAATTAATTGTTACAATACCTTCAGAAAACATGAGTGAAATAGTGATGAAGACGGATTAAATTTTTTCAGGTTGTATTTTTTGATGGCTGACTGACGTGAAAAATTTTGTGTACTACACGAGATCAAAGTTATTTACATCTCGTGCGCTTTTGAGTCCCTTACTACGCTCAAGATTCTAAATTAGATTCACTCGCTACGCTCGTGAATCTATTATAGAATCTTTCGCTTGCACGGGACTCAAAACAAGCCCTCGAAGAAATATCAAACTTTGCTCTCTTGTTGTACAAATAACTATTAAATCTGCGCCTGGTATTCGATAGATACATATAATTGCAATATTATGTGACGGTATATTAACACCACAACACTCAAAAATCTTTTCAACACATATATCTTTAATCCATAGTAAAGGGTTGAATTCTATATCTTCCCGAAGTAAAATACACGTCCCGCCTCTACTTGTCTTTTTACGGCAATAACAAGCTGCCATTTTGAAACCATTTAGTATCAAATTACACTCATTTTTTAATTGTACAAAATGTTCAGAGAGACATAACGCACTTATGTGATTATTATTATTAGCTAAGGTTTGCAGTGACAGCTCAATGACGTCTAGTTTTCCTAGAGCGCCTGCAATGTTTTGATGCATGATATTAAATGAAGAGTTTGCATCGAAAGGAATGCTGCGTGGGTTGGGTCATATTGAATGCAGACTTGTCACTTATTTTATTGCAGCATGATGATGATGAATATGAATCACTTATTACATGTATGAGATCAAAGACATTCTTAAATATTGTGTTAAGCCCTCTCCTATTGATCGTACCTACGCCTCGTGAAAACATGTAGTTTGTGTATGAGAGATTTTTGTTAGAATCCAGAATGTAAGCATATTCGTATTGTGTATTGTCTAAGTACAATTGATAATTAAAGTATTCTACCCTTTTGTTATATAAAGCTGCCTTGTGACTAAGTTTAAAAGTAGGGAGACATATTATAACGTTGGTATGCTGTACTTTTTTAAGTTCTTCTCTTATAAATACAATTAGCTGAGTATAATTAGATGTCACATTATAGTCTTTTTCGCCAATATATATAATACAAATTCTAACTGTCAACAGTGTCAATCCGAGAGTTGTGACGTCATCAGAATCTTCAATGACGTTTCGAGTTTGGTCACGTGACGCGTGCCAAAAGATATTTTAAATTCAATATTTACAAAAATATGGTCATTACAGGTCCCCTAAAAGTAGTTTAACATATTCTTATAATCCAAAAGAATTTATTGGGATACAATTCTGCCCTAAGATTTGTAGATGGAAACAACCCTATTGGCCATTGGCCCTTTAGCATGTTGAAGATAAGATGTAGGTAAGTAAAATAATGGTTAATTTAAAACGATGGTTTATATTTTGTGTTAGGTTTTTAGGCGTTGGCGACAATCCAGTCGGTGTATCTGCTGACGCGAGCGTTGACACCGGGGAAGTCAGGATGGGCGCACCCGTAGCCCCAGGACACAATACCGACGAGCACGTCAGTGGGTTCAGCAGGGTGGACGAGGGGGCCACCGGAGTCGCCCTGGCAGGCATCCTTGCCGCCGATGTGCTGGATGCCAGCGCACAGCATGTTGTCGTTGATATCAGGCCAGTTCTGGAAGCCAGGCTGGGTCTTCAGCCAGGCGTACTGGGCGGCGCAGAAGTCTTGGTTGATAATATTGATGTCTACGTGTTGGAGCTGTTCAGGGTAGCTGCCGCCGCTCTGCGAGAAAAAAGACATTTTAAATTGATGACAAACA